>NC_081264.1:13255374-13555374 GCF_030490865.1 Poecile atricapillus | reverse complement strand
TCTCCTTGCAATAAACTACAGATTAAAACACCAGGAGCACAAACCAGAGGCTTGGTGGGAAGGATGACCAGATGGACCACGTTGCTGTGCCTGGATCTTCCAGGGCATCTTGTCACCCTGCCAGCTCTTCAGGGATACCTAAATCCACCCTTCTCCCTTTGCTGAGTGTCCCTGCAGGCTGAGCTGGTGGTGCCTTTGAACAGGGGCCAGGGAAGCAGCCTGAGCAGCCCACAGAGATGGGCCTGTGTCCTCCAGCACTTCTCCTGCCACCTTCTGCAGAGCAGGAGCTCTCTGCAGTTCACTGAGTCTCTTGCTAAACATCTTTGACATTTGATTTGAGGAATAAAGGTCAGGCTCCTCTGAGAATGGTAATGTGAGTTTAGTGAACAAAACCTGTCAAGAGTTTGTACTGCTGCATGCCTTTTTTGGAGGGTGGTGGAGGCTGGGGAGCTGTGCTGCCCTGATCCAAAGGGAGCTGTGCTGCCCTGATCCAAAGGGAGCTGTGCTGCCCTGATCCAAAGGGAGCTGTGCTGCCCTGATCCAAAGGGAGCTGTGCTGCCCTGATCCAAAGGGAGCTGTGCTGCCCTGATCCAAAGGGAGCTGTGCTCTCTGATCCAAAGGGAGCTGTGCTGCCCTGATCCAAAGGGAGCTGTGCTTCTTGATCCAAAGGGAGCTGTGCTGTCTGATCCAAAGGGAGCTGTGCTCTCTGATCCAAAGGGAGCTGTGCTGCCTGATCCCATGGAGCTGTGCTGCCTGATCCCAGGGAGCTGTGCTGTCTGATCCAAAGGGAGCTGTGCTGTCTGATCCAAAGGGAGCTGTGCTGTCTGATCCAAAGGGAGCTGTGCTCTCTGATCCCAGGGAGCTGTGCTGCCCTGATCCAAAGGGAGCTGTGCTGCCTGATCCCATGGAGCTGTGCTGCCCTGATCCAAAGGGAGCTGTGCTGTCTGATCCAAAGGGAGCTGTGCTGCCTGATCCCAGGGAGCTGTGCTGCCTGATCCCATGGAGCTGTGCTGCCTGATCCCAGGGAGCTGTGCTGTCTGATCCAAAGGGAGCTGTGCTGTCTGATCCCAGGGAGCTGTGCTGTCTGATCCAAAGGGAGCTGTGCTGCCCTGATCCAAAGGGAGCTGTGCTGTCTGATCCAAAGGGAGCTGTGCTGCTTGATCCAAAGGGAGCTGTGCTGCCCTGATCCAAAGGGAGCTGTGCTGTCTGATCCAAAGGGAGCTGTGCTGCTTGATCCAAAGGGAGCTGTGCTGCCCTTATCTTGGCACATGCTCAGGCAGGGACCACTTCTCTGGCTGGCAGGGACTGAGGCATGGACAGGACAGGGCCTGACCCAGCTCCTGCAGCTCCTGCAGTGGAGGGGAGCATGTTCCCTTGGAACTTTCATCAAGGTTTACTCCTCTTCCTGAGTGATCCAGAGAAATTTTTTAGTGGAGTTGATGCCACAGCCATCAGCAGCCTGTGGACAGTGGAGCAGGAGGGCACAGCCCAGCCCTGCCTACCTGGCCTGTCCTGCCCAAGCAGGGCTCACATTCCATGGCAGTATTCCTCAGTGCTCCTGTCTTTCACATCAGGGGTACCTCAGTCCTGCTCCAGCTCTTGCATCCCAATTTCTTGTGTATGGGGCAGTTCAGCTCTGAATGATTTTTTTTTGGTATCATACAAAGCAAAAAAAATATTTCAGAGTAGGACATATCCAAACAAAATATTCTAGCATTTCCAAATGAGAAACACAGTTAAATTTGTCCACTTTTTATCAAGTTCAGCACAAATTCCAGGATTGTCTTGCCTATTTTCAGACCTTTTCCCCCCTCTTTGCTGAGAGCACTTTGTCAGCTCTGCAGATCCCCTTCCCCCTGTGTATTTATCTCCCGTTCCGTTCCTGGATCTGCTCTGGTTTGTCTCCCTCTCCTACTAACATAAACTTTGTTTTTGTGTACAATAAAGTGCATCCCACTGCCATTTCATGCTTTTACACTCACAGCACACCCAGAGAACAAAACTCTTCTCACATGCAAAAACCACAAATACCTGGTGAATCCACAACAAGTCCCATATTTGCAATGCAATAATCTCATTTATAGATGTGAATGTTCTCTGGACACAAAATCTTTAAACATTCAATACCTCTTGAAGTGAAACAATTTCTGTTGAGCTAATTTAGGAGCCATCACAACCAAAGCTGGAAATCACTGCTGATGCATATTCCCTCCTCTGCTTTGCTTTCTTAAATAAGGGTAAGTTCTCCTGTGTTTACCTCTGTAAGACAGCAGTCAGTCACCCCTCTGTGGCCTGAGCATTCAGGTTTCCTCTCTTTACTTGTGGGATCTCATTTAGAGCTCTACTCTGAAAGTACCCTGATGCTCAAAGTCAAGTGCTTCCAATGCTGAAAGCACCAAAATGAAGGCTGTGCTCAGCTCCAGCCTCTTGAGCAGGATCATTACAATGCAGTATTTAATTACAATGATCATATACTGGTTTTTCCACAGAATCCCTAACTCATTCCATGCCTGGGTAGTCATTCAATATTTCCCTTAATCCTCCACATCCAATGTGTGCCGCAGGCTTTATTTGCTGCACACCACTGAAAGCCTCTGTTGACTACAGAATTATTCATTTCCTCTGGGGGTTCCTCTGCTCTTTCATCGGGGCTCTGGATGCTTCTCAAGTGTGAACAAATTTATTTCCATGAAACACCTGTGCAACAACCTTGCACTTTCTCCCTCGAGAGCTGAGGCAGAGAGAGGCGCACCAGCATGTGAGAGCCTGGGTTTGGATGCTCTCATCCCATTCCACGCCATCCCTGAAGCTTGATTTTCCATGGATTTTGCATTTCTTTACATTTCTTTACATTCCTCCTGTTCAAAGCACAGCTCCTGTTGGCTTCATTTCCAAGTGCTCGGCACTCCTGCAAACCTGACCCCAGGATCTCCCCTGGGACTTGGCAGGGAGAAAGATATAATTAAGGGCAGCTCTGAATTCTGACAGAAATGAAGGGTAGGAAGGAGCCCACGTGAGAGTGCACTTTTTTCTCATGAAGTCCCATGCTTTCTTCCATAAAGGTTTCAGGTCTTCCCAGGGAGTGAGGGATCCTGGTTGGTTACACAGGCCCTGGAGAGAGGCCAGCCCATGCACTGCACAGAGCCTGAAGGACATGACATCACTGTGCAATGAAGACCAGTAAAAACCTCACATCATTCCTTGCTCTATCCACTCACCATCCTGCTCTCATCCCCTCAGCCCCCTTGGGAATGGCTTTGTCCTTGTGCCAATTCCTGTGCACCTCTCCCACCAGACCTCTCTATCCAAAGCCATCCCTCTCCCTTCTTCACACACAGGAGCAATTTCCTGGCCTGGAGAGTCTCCTCCAGCCATGGCTCTCCAGCTGGAGCAGGGGTCTGGCATCATGGATAATTTTTATCCTGATGGAGTTAACAAAATCAAGGGGTGTGAGAACTGGCTTCACATTGCTCCTCTTTGACTCCTTCTGGGAACAGGGATTCCAACCTTGGATCAGAGCTCTCACATCACACCAGAGACCTACAGGAGCAGCATCTGTCCCTGAAGAGCGCTTGAGTGTCCCAGACCCTTGCTCTGCCCAAGCAGAGACTGAGCAGATGTGGAGCAGGGGATTCTGGCTGTTGGTGCTGCACAGAGCACACAGATCAGGAATGAGCTCAAAACCACAAGGAAAATGCAGAAAGATGTTGCAAGAGCCCATGGGTGGTGTGCAGTGACACAGTCCTGGCTGTCCTTGTGACTCCTGTGATCCCAAAGCTGCCATCGTGGAGGAAACTTGATCCCATCCCCACGCTGTGAGGAAACCCTCCTCTGCCCTGGCTCCTGCTTTTCCAGCAGGGTTCACTGTGCTCTTTTCACACTCTGGAATACCCAGCCCTGGTCAGATGTGGGTGCTGGGGTGCCTGAGGAGTTGGGATGACAACTGGCTGTCCAGCACCAGCGGACACCTGAGGGAGAGCTAAAGCAGTTGCTTAAACCACAAGATTTAACTCAAGTGTCTCCATCACCATGGCATGGGACATTTCCCATTTTTATTTCCAAGCCACTAACAGCACTTGGATTCTGTAGAAGTTTGTATTACCAAGGCTCAAAGTTTGGGAGAGAAACCAGAAAGATATTTGAGAGCTCTGCACTGTGAACCTGCTGTGTGCCCAGGGGTGGGTGCTCTGTGAGGCTGGGGCTGTGCTCAGGGAGCTGACACTCATCCCACAGGTAGGAGCAGCAGCTGCTTCCCCACCCCGTGCTGTGCACGGACCCTTCTCTACCCCAGGGAACGGGATCCCCAGGGAATGGGATCCCCAGGGAATGGGATCTCCAGGGGATGGGATCTCCAGGGAATGGGATCTCCAGGGAATGGGATCTCCAGGGGATGGGATCTCCAGGGGATGGGATCTCCAGGGGATGGGATCCCCAGGGAATGGGATCTCCAGGGAATGGGATCTCCAGGGGATGGGATCTCCAGGGGATGGGATCTCCAGGGGATGGGATCTCCAGGGGATGGGATCCCCAGGGAATGGGATCTCCAGGGAATGGGATCCCCAGGGAATGGGATCTCCAGGGGATGGGATCTCCAGGGGATGGGATCTCCAGGGGATGGGATCCCCAGGGGATGGGATCTCCAGGGGATGGGATCTCCAGGGAATGGGATCTCCAGGGGATGGGATCTCCAGGGGATGGGATCTCCAGGGGATGGGATCCCCAGGGAATGGGATCCCCAGGGGATGGGATCTCCAGGGAATGGGATCTCCAGGGGATGGGATCCCCAGGGGAAGGGATCCCCAGGGGATGGGATCCCCAGGGAATGGGATCTCCAGGGAATGGGATCTCCAGGGGATGGGATCTCCAGGGAATGGGATCTCCAGGGGATGGGATCTCCAGGGAATGGGATCCCCAGGGGATGGGATCCCCAGGGAATGGGATCTCCAGGGGATGGGATCTCCAGGGGATGGGATCTCCAGGGAATGGGATCCCCAGGGGATGGGATCTCCAGGGGATGGGATCTCCAGGGAATGGGATCTCCAGGGAATGGGATCTCCAGGGAATGGGATCCCCAGGGGATGGGATCCCCAGGGGATGGGATCTCCAGGGGATGGGATCTCCAGGGAATGGGATCCCCAGGGGATGGGATCCCCAGGGGATGGGATCCCCAGGGGATGGGATCTCCAGGGAATGGGATCTCCAGGGGATGGGATCTCCAGGGAATGGGATCCCCAGGGGATGGGATCCCCAGGGGATGGGATCCCCAGGGGATGGGATCTCCAGGGGATGGGATCTCCAGGGGATGGGATCTCCAGGGAATGGGATCCCCAGGGAATGGGATCCCCAGAGACAGGTGAGTAGCTGTCTCTCCCTGTCTCTGTCCCTGACATTGAAGAAACCTGGATCTGCTTCTCTGTTTGCTTAGGAAGGGTTTCCTGCTCACCTTCCCAGACTCCCAGACAACTCTCTGGCATATTTTCCCTGTCAATGCAAAGACAACACAGTCTGTTGAAACAGCTGCCTGAGCCTGCCAGGTTCTTGGTACTACAGAGCCATTTCCAAGGGACAGGCAGGGCAGTTGTGAATCTTACGTGGCCCAGGCCAGACTGCAGCTTGCTCCTGGAGTAGCACAGTGTGTTCCTATTTCCAAAGCTTTTACTGAGCTAATTCTCTGCAAACAACGTGGATCAACAGCTGGTATGGCAGTGAACTTCCTGCTTTTCCAAGTGGGTACCGGGGCTGCATCGCTCTCTGCTCACGCTCATGTCACCTTCCCTGGCTTTTCTGGACACAACCCCAAACAAATGAATGGCACGGCTCCTGGTGCCAAGCCAGGCCACAGCAAGATCAGCAGGGATTCAGAGCCACATGCAACAGGCACTGCAGGGCTGCACAGCACCTCACACAGAACAATGCAGCTCCTGCAGCAGAGGCTGTGGTTGCAGGAGCAGGCACTGTGCTGGCCACAACTCCCCTGCTGCTGTGCCTGCTCTGTCCACACCTCCAGTATCCCAGTCAGATGGCTTTTAATTGAAGCCTTGTGGTGGAAAAGAGAAGCTTTGAAGGACCTAACTGAACCCTTCCAGTACCTGAAGGGAGCCTACAAGGAGGATGGAGACTATTGGAGGGACAGGACACAGAGAATGGCTTCCTGCTGCCAGAGGGCAGGGATGGATGGGATATTGGGCAGGAATGGATGGGATATTGGGCAGGAATTGTTCCCTGGCAGGGTGGGCAGGCCCTGGCACAGGATGCCCAGAGCAGCTGGGGCTGCCCCTGGATCCCTGGCAGTGCCCAAGGCCAGGCTGGACATTGGGGCTTGGAGCAGCCTGGGACAGTGGGAGGTGTCCCTGCCATGGCTGGGGTAAAATGAGATGAGTTTTCAGGTCCCTTCCAACCCAAACCAGTCTGGGATTCCATTTTATGAGTGTCAAAAAAAACAACCCCTGATGCTCACTGTGCAGCGCCACAGCTTGTACCCAACTTTCTCTGGAGACAAGGAGGCTCAGGGAGGACCTCAGCGCTCTCTGCAACTGCCTGAAAGGTGCTTGTAGTGAGGTGGGGCTCTTCTGCCATACCTCAAGTGAAAGGATGAGAGGAGATGGCCCTCAATTACACCAGGGAGGTTCACATTAGATTTAATATTTTTCCCCTGACAGAAGGTCATGTACTGGAATAAGTTGCCCAAGGAGGTGGTGGAGTCACCATCTCTGGAAGTGTTCAAGAGGTGTCTTGATGTGGCACCTGGAGATATGGGCTAGGGGTAATTATGGTGATGCTTGGGTTGTTTGGATGAGATGATTTTGAAGGTCTCTTCCAACCTCGATGGCTCTGTGATTCTGTGTTTCAAACAAACCATTTGCTAAAATGTGAAGAGTCTCTTTCCCCACCTTGTGAAAGACCGTTTTCAGTGTCAAAGATTTGTCAAAACAAAATGAAACAGCTGAATTAGAAAATCATTATAATTTTGTAGAGATGTTAAGTGGTTCATTAAGGGATTTGTTAGTGCAGGGTGGGCAGAGCAAAGCTGAGCAGGAGTGATGGCTGAGGTGGGCTGACCCCTGAGCAGGCCCAGGAAATTGCTGGATCTGTGACATGAAGCTGCAGGTGCTGGAGAGCTGCAGCCACATCGTGTGCTCTGGGCAGCAAATCAAGGAATGCTCCAGGAAAAAGGCACAGCACAGGAAATGCTCCAAGGCTCTGTGCTTCATCCATGCAATAAGAAATGATTCTCAGCTCAGGAATGTTCTCCGTTTAGGAACCAATCCTACAGTGAGGGCAAGAGATTGGGGTAAGTGTAGAGCTCATGTGCTCATCAGAGGAGAAGCAAAACTTGCCTTCAGAGCTGCAGATAAAAAGATGCCTGAGAAGGCAGCAGCACCTTTGAAACTCTTTTAATTAGAGTAAAGGAAAGAAAGGGTGAGGTTTTTGTTTCTTCACAAGCAGTAAATGGAAGATTTCATACATGACCTGCAGGGTCCAGGAGCTGCTCAGAGAGCTGAAACACTGGCAAGCTCTTGATTGTAGAATAGCCATGTGCACATGTGTGCAAGGCTGTGGGAGAGCCAGGTGCTTCCAGAGCACTTGGACACCAGTCTGTGAACAGCACCTCTCCCAAGGGTCTAACAGAAGTTTAGTCAAGGGGACAATAAGGTCTTGGTGCTCAGATCTCCAGTGAGTTTGGGTGTCTTTCAGGAAGGTATCTGAGCCCTTGAATCATAACCAAAGCATTGGGTGGGATTAGTTGTTCAAGTGTAGTTCTGGCCATCCAGACATTTTCACCTGAGCAGGTGTCCAGGTGCCCAGAAGCCAAGGCAGGGATGTGGGCTTGGAGGAAACCCATCTGCTTCTGGAAGCATCAGCTGGCCCAGGAGCCTGAGAAGAGAGTTCAGCCTCAGGCTTTGGCAACACATATGTGCATCATGTGAAAACAGTTCATCTCTGGGGCCTGGGAGAAGAATGGTCCCTTGGTTTTATGCAGTTCATGCAGGATGTGCTGCATTACATGGCAGAGGGAAGGCTGGGATCTTGGAATGACAGAATCCCAGGATAGCTTGTGCTGGAACGGACCTTGAAGCCCATCCAGTGCCACCCCTGCCATGGCAGGGACACCTCCCACTGTCCCAGGCTGCTCCAAGCCCCAATGTCCAGCCTGGCCTTGGACACTGCCAGGGATCCAGGGGCAGCCCCAGCTGCTCTGGGCACCCTGTGCCAGGGCCTGCCCACCCTGCCAGGGAACAATTTCTTCCAATATCTAATCCAAATCTACCCTCCTTCATCTTAAAGCCATTCTCCCCTTATTCAATCACTACACAGCATCGTGAAAGTCCCTCTGCAGCCTTCTCGTGAGCCCTCCTTAGGAGGAAGGCATGTTGCTGCCATCTCCAGGTCCTGCACCCCTTTGGCCACAGGGAGGCTGCTGAGGGATCTTGAAGGACTGGGCCATTTCCAGGGCCAGATACAGACACAGGGAAAAGAAATATGGAGCTTTCCAAACCCTTGGTAAATTAGAAGGAAGAATAAAACAATATTAACAAATGTCTGGCCAGGCTGTTTGCCCAGGAGATGTGTTAGCCTTGCTTGTTGACAGACTGGTTTGATAATGCTGGAATTAGTTAAATGCTGCTAAAAGAATGGAAACAGCACAGGAGGGGCTTCAGAACCAGCACACCATGGTCACTGAAGTGTCACAGGGCAGGGTCTTGCAGAGCATCCTCCTGAGGGACCAGGCATGTTCCTGGGCCAAGTGTGATATGCAGACTGTTGGTGTGACATGGAGGCTGCAGTGACAGGTCAGAGCTAGACCCTGACCAGGCTGGACCTGCCCTCTGGGATGGCAGCACTGCAGCCCCACAGGACAGCTCTCAGGGCACCCAGTGTTGGTGTTGTGCACTCCCCACACAGCTTTTAGGATGTCACGGAATCACAAGATCACCAGGGTTGGAAGAGAACTTCAAGATCACCAAGCATCAACCCAGAACTACCATAATCATTCCCAAACCACATTCCCAGGAGCCACTTGCAGACACCTCTTGTACACTTCCAAAGATGGTGACTCCACCACCTCCCTGAGTGACTTATTCCAATTCCCTGTAACAAATCTGAACCTCCCTTGGTTCAACTTAAGGCCATTTCCTCTCATCCTTTCACTTGAAACATGTCAGAAGAGACTGATCCCAGCAGAGGACTGTTCCCAAACCCTCTGGAATCTTGGCATGCTTTAAAACAACCTTTTAATGAAGATACGAATCTGGGAACTGCATGGAGAATATCAACGTGTGTGAGATGCTGGACATTGGTCCAGAGCAGCACTGCTCCCTAATGACCTGGAACAGGGATGCACTCCTGCTGCTTGGACTCTGCACTGGTATTCCCAGCCATGCTCTTTCTCACAAAGTTGGACAGTCAATGTGGAGAATTTAGAACCTATCGCCCAAAAAAAGAAACTGGACAAAATGGGTGTGGGAAGCTGGGACAACCTAAACACTGATCCTCAGGATAAGAAATGGGAGCAAAAATGGGCTTTTCAGGCTTTCCCTCTTTCCCACAAATTGCCAGGATCTTATTTTGGAAGTGACCAGCTGCAGCTGTCAGATGTCTGCTTCAGGCAGGGAGTGCTAAGGGATGGAAACCATCTCCACAAGTGTGGGAAGTTATTCAGAATTAACCATTTGCTGCAGAGAGCCGCCAGGACCCTGAGAACACCCCTGCCCCTTGAGCCATTCACTCACAGGATTCTCAAGGAGCCTTCCCAGGGAGCTTCCCAGGAAGAGGTCAGGAGCTCCCCCTCCACAGCCTGCACATCTTGGCAGACTTGCACTCTCCTGTGGGTTGGTCGAGTGCCCTTGTGGTACCTGACTCCACCAGAGTGATGCTCCTGCAGCTGGGACTGCAGGCTGGGTGTCCAGATGTGCAGAGCTCGTGCACCTGATGTGGTTCCTGCTTTAGTGGGGCTGCCCTGGGGCAGCACTGCCTGCACCCACAGGTCCCTGGATTTGTCACTGTTCTGTGGTTACATCACTCTTTTTGCGTTCTGTGGTTACATCACTCTTTTTGCGTTCTGTGGCTGTTTTCCCTCTTTTAAAACATTGTATAACTGAAGGACTGATGATGCCAAGAGCATTGCTGGTGGGTGAAGGAGATGGCAGCAATTTTGCAAGGCAGTGAGGTGGCACCATCAGGTGAAACTCACCCACAGCAGAGCCTCCTTGGAGCCCCATGCTCCCGGCATGGTGACAAGGTGACACATGTGCCCGCTGTCACAGCCCACTCCCCATGCTGACTGTGCCCATGAGAGCACAGCTCCCTCAGCCCTGCCTGCCCCCAAAACAGACCCTGCCATGGGATTGCCTGGGAACCACAGCATTCTGAGATCTCAGAAACAACATTCAGTGAATGAGGGGCGCAGTTGGACACGGCTGTGCAGCGTCTCCCATGTGCAGTGTGGGCCCTGCCCGCCCCCGCGCTCCTCACGGCTTGGAATCTGAGGCAGCCGTGAGCAGAGGAGGGCTGGGTGAATCAGTTCTGCTCCGGGGGTGTTCCTCGGGCACATGGCAGCAGCATCCAGTCCCACCCGAGCTGGGACAGAGGCTCAAGGGCATTGCTCTCCCATACTCTGTATTTTAATACTGGGTCCTGTGGTTCACCCCTGGGAGCTGCCTAAGCTGTGGCTTTGTGCTGCTAAGGGACCACTGCACATCAGAGATGCTGCCAGACCTCCCCAGGACTGCTTTTGGTCCAGCACACCAGCAGAGAGGCTTGGCTCGGGGACCTCAGAAACGTGTGCACAGTGGGGAACAACTTGGAGAGCATCCAGAGGTGTGAGTGGCATTTAAGAATAAAACAAATACTGGATTAAAAAAATCAAGGAAATGGGTTGAAATGAGCTTTAAAAAACTGAAGTTCTGGTAAATTCCCTGCAGAGCTGCAGGGTGGTGGTGCCCCCCTTTTGTACTCTGCCTCCACAAAACACAGAATGAGCAGAGGCTTTTTTGTCCTGCTGGCCACCAAGTGCTGAAGAATTCCCCTCTTACCGTAGTGGCCAGGCTGAGTCTGCAGTAAACCAGACAAACATGACATTGAAATGGTCTTTAAAAGCACTTGGATCCCCAACAGCTCTGTCAAAGTGCATTTAGCTGCTCTGAGAGAAGTGTTATGGAGTGAAGCTGATTGCAGTTTAGCTCCTGCAGTGTTTGGGGTTTCCTCAAAGCTTCCCCCAGTCCCAGCTCCAGCCCAGGACATTGTCCTGCTCTCAGTTGCAAAGAAAATCGACACAGCATCCCCAGAGAGCTGTATGTCCACCTGCTCCAGGGACACAGGGTGAGCAGAGGGATGCAGGACAACCACAACCAGGTGAGGCCTTTGGAATATGCCCTGTCCTCAGGGTAAGCCCCAGCAAAGCCTATTTAGGGTGTGGTGGGAGGGCTGAGGGGAATCCCAGCAGACATATGCAGACATGCACCATGTCTGGAGTGTTTGTCCAGGGTTTGTCCTGTACCAGGAGGGGACATGGACATGGACATGGACAGGGCTGCCTGCCCTGTTCCCTGGGACACCCCCACAACACACCCTGGGGACAGTCCTGGCACTGAGGGGGCTTGTCACTAAGACAGTGCCAGTGAGGATTACCTGGATGTGAGAAATGTCCTAGACAGATGCTGGGAGAGGGCAAAGGGAGCAGGTGTAGAGCTCTGGGGGGACCATGAGGGGCTGCCAGCAGCCCTGGGAAGGACAGTGAGGAGAGGAGGGAAAGGGAGAGGAGTTGGGTCACTGCAGGAGCTGAGGAGGGACAGGGAGCAAGTCAGGAGGAGGCCATTTGTGTGATGATGGCATGGTGAGATGAGAAGGGGGTGGTGGGGAGATGACTCAAAAGATGTGGGAGGTGGGAGGGCTGAGATAAAGTCAGTTTGTGACCCATCTGGCTCATAGAAAGGGGCAGAGATTGATTTCTCTTGAGAGGTTCTTGCTGAAACTTGCTTGCTCTGACTGAAACCCCCACTTCAGAATGCAGGAGATAAATTTTCCTTCCTTAGCTCTTGAGAGTGAAGGAAACCCTCCAGTGATGGATGGTGCCTGCTGTGCCTGTTTGCTGATTTGTTTCTTCATTGTCTACCCCAAGTCCTGGCTGGGGCACCACCAAGAAGGGAATTTTTGACTGTGTCAGCTACTTTGTGTAGGCAAGGGTGGAAGCTTTGGGGAGCAGAGCTTCAGAGATGGGGGGCAGGGATGAAGAGCAAGGCTAGCACAAAGCTCACAAAGCCAGCACAAAGCTGTCTCTCCACAAAACCTGGGAAAAGCAGTAAAAAGAAATTAAGGGCTCAGTGGGGTTGGGTGCCCTGCAAAGAAGCCCCATGCAGGGTTGGGATCACCTGCAAGACACGAGGGGCTCTCACGTTTAAACACTCATGAGTTTCCTTAGTTTGCAAACAATTCCTGTTATTGCTGATGCAGGTTAGTGGTGCAGAAATCCCCTTCTCTGCTCCAAATTAGCGTCTTCTGCCATCAGGTGGGCACTGAGGTGGCTCATCCCCCACTTCCATCCAGTTCAATCCTACTGGGGGCCAGTCCTGGGGGGCACAGACAGCTCTGGCTTGGCAGGGAGTACTCTGCAAACAAGAGACTTCAGGGTCTGCCAGCACAGCCTGGTGCTCATGGGGTGCCCAGGGATGTGGGGTGCACTGGGCCATCCTGCAAAAGTTGTGACAATGCCAAGTGTCCCCATGACTGCTCACATGCATTTTAATGGCTTTCTTTCAGGGATTCCCTAGGTGCATAAGCCAGTCAAGAACTTCCTGCCAAAACATCCTTCATTAGAAAAGTGCTGGCTGTGAACCAGAATGTGTAATAATAATTTTAACAAATTAATGATAATGATTAAAAAATCCTCATAATCGTGGTGTGTCTTGCGTCCAGGGTGGGACTCATCATGCAAGCTCACCAGGACAGCTGTGCTGGAGAGAAGTGTTTTAAAATATGTGAGATCTTAGATCTGAGTCTCCCTTGCATCACAGGCAGCTTTTTGAAGAAAACCCGCTGGAATTCCTACTGGGAAACTGCCTGGTTTTAAGGTTTTTGCTTTTTTTTACTGTCAAAAACTTTCCACAGGCCCCTACTGCTTTTTAGAGTGATTCCCAAAGAGCACTTTTAGGGTTTGCAGAGTCTTCTGGACAGTCCTTCCCCTGGGGCATCCCCATGTGCTGCTGGGGCTGTGCTGGGGCTCTGGCTCAACGGGGATGACACCCTCTGGGACAGGGACAGCTGGAAATGCAGGTGTGTGGAGCAGCTGAGTGTGAAGGTGTGGAGGGCAGGGCTGGGAAAGTTTTCATTTTAAGGTATGGGATGGTTCCTGGATGGGTCAGTCCTCGCAGCCTCCTTCAGCTACTGCTTTACTGGGATCACAGACTGAACTGGGGTGACAGTGGTGCCTCTGCCCCAGGGGTGCCTCTGGCTGTCCCTGTGTTACCATCTCCACCTGGATGAGAGCAGAAGATGGATCAGTTTCCATTCCATGTGGAAGGGTTGCTAAGAACAATGGATGTGAGTCTTTGGGGCATAGCAGGAAAGGATGGAGGTTTCAATGAGGAAAACCCCTGGGGTGGGATCATGCTTACACAATGGACAAATTCAGCTTTTCCTTTCAGTCTGTCCATAACTCTGTCTTCTGGGATGGTCTTGGTTGGACTTGATGTCTTTTCCAGCTTTAATCATTCTATGATTCAAGGGGAGTGAGAAATCTTTCTATTTTGCCTCTCAGCTGAGGTGTACCTATTCCCCTGTTTGGGATCTCTGGAGTTAGAGATCAGAAGGATTTTGTGAGACCTTCCCACCTTTCCCTGATGAGGGCTGTCATGGTTTGACACTGGCCAAGCACCAGACATCCATGGAAGTCATTCGCTCACCTTCCTTTGGTATAGTTGGGCAGAGAAGAGAGAAAAAAATTAATGAAGGGCTCATGAATTGAGATAAGGACTGGTAGAAAACACTCAAATGGCAAAATAGGTTCAAATTTAAAGGTATTGAGTAAATTTAATATTAACAGAGTCAGAGGAGGATAATGAGAAGTAAAATAAGTTTTTAAAACATCTTTTCTTTCCTCCCAGACCCTCCCTCTTTCCCCCTGAGAGCACAGGGAGACAGGATGTGGGGGCTTTGGTCAGTTCATCATTTGAGATCTGTTCACTCAGGGTGGGAAGTCTTTCCTCTGCTATGCCATGGGGTCCCTCCCATGGGTAAGCAATCTTCCCAAAACTGCTGTGGTGTGGGTCACTTGTCCACAGGGTGCAGTCCTCTGAGGACAGGATGCTCTAGTTTGGAAGCAGGGGCTCTTTCTCTCTATTCAGATCTCCACTGGATCACAGCTTTCTCCAGCATCCACCCGCTCCAGCATGAGAACTTTTCCCATGGGCTGTGAGTGAATTTCTTCATCCCTTGTGGACTTCATTTTCACCATGGCCTGCCGTTTGGTCCTCACCATGGCCTGCAGAGAAATCTGGGCTCCAGCGCTTGGAGCACTCTCTCCCCGTCTTTTTCCACTGACCTTGGTGCTGCTGTGTTGTTTTCCCTCACATGTCCTCACTTCCTCCTCTTCTCTGACTGGAAGAAAAACTGATGCCCTTAAGGTACCACTGCCAACAAGTTCTACCAATTCAAAGATTCCTGCAGGAACCCGCAGCTCTGGGACATTGATCTCATTCCACAGCAGGGAACCGCTCGTCACGTTTCTGCTGCTGGCCCTGTGGCCCCGCCACCATGGCAGGGGCAGTGGTTGCTGGCGCTGGCGCTGTTTAATGCCTGTGTTCATGCAGGACACTGGGAAGGAGAAGCCACGGCCACCTCTGCCCTTTTGCCCGCAGTGCAGTGGCTGGGGGCAGCCGGGCGGGCGAGGCTCGCTGCGGGCTGCACCGAGATGGCGGCAGTGGCAGCGGTACATCGCCACGGGCTGTGCCGGGATAGCCCCGCCACGGCACCTCACTGCCCCTGGAAAAAACTGCCTGTGTGCCATTTTGATTTTCTTCTTAACTGTGTCATCACAGAGGCATCACCAGCCTGTCTAATTGAACCAGCAGCATGTCCATCTTCAGAGCCATCAGAGATTGGCTCTGTCAGACATGGTGGAAGCTTCTAGCAGCTTCTCACAGGAGCCACTTCTATGTCCTCCCCTGCTACCAAAAACCAGGCCGTGCCAAATTAACACAAGGGGACACTGCAGCCAGGGCTGGGCAAGACCAGCCCCAGGTGACACTAATGTGCCCTCTGCTCATGACAAACACCTGGGCTGGCAGAGGGCTGTCACAGCTCCATCTGAGGCATTTGGATTTACTCTGCATGCCTGCACATCCCACTAGATCATGTTCCTTCCTGGATGGACACCAAGGCAAACTTCTCTGTCCACTGTCTGCCCCAGGAAGCTGCTGCCAGGGCAGGCAGACACTTCCAGAGGCTACTTCTTCCAGAGGCCCCAACAACCCCCCCAATGCTTTGCTGGGACACCAGTTCAGGTACTGATCCATCTGTGGTCCTGCAAACCCTTTGAGCCTCCGTCACACCAAGGCAGAGCCAACTGGAAACCCCTAAGCCATTGGAGGGATCCCTGGCATTGCGCGTAGCAGTTGCAAATCCTGATTCTGGGTCCTGCTCTCTACATCAATTTGTTATGTATCCTGATTGAGAAGCCTGCCAATAGCACCAAGTTGTCAGACATAAGTGATTTACTGTCACTCAAAGAATCACCATCCAAGGTATTAGTAAAAGTGGCTTTAATATGAATTTGTAAGAGTTTGATTTAACAAAGCTCAGTGACAAGGTTCACCCTATTACTCCATGGGTGAAATACAAAGGAAAATCGAGTCAGAATCAAGCTAGAATGATTAACACAGCAGTTGAGCACCTGGCTGACTCCTAATCAGATTGCATAACATGGGGAATGAAAGTGTGAAACTCTTGGTACCCACGACTTCCTTTTCTCCTTGATACAAATGAGAAAAACAATCTGTGTTCCAAGCTCACATGATAGAATCTCACAGGGCCACTCTGTTCCTCTGTGGGTTTCCTAAAGAAGTTCTTGGCCCTGCTCAGGCCATTTTCTCCTCTGCACCAAACTCTGCAGGTTGGGCTGAGGAGGCTGAATGCACCCTCACGTCTCTGCTGGAGCTCTTGGAAGTACACAAGGACACTGGTAACTGGGATCCCTGTGGGGAAACCTTCAGCAGGAAATTATTCTCTGAGCTCTGAACCCTTCCCTGTCCAGCTCTGTCTCTGGAGACCCAGTCTCTGCAGAGCATCATCCCTGCAAGGATGCAAATTCCCAGGTATTTACCCTCATCCTCTGGCTCTGCCTTCGGTGCCTGTTGTGCTGCTGAGATTTAGAGCCCCTCTCTCCATCCCAGCGATCCATGCTGGCTGCAGCTCCTCCCTGGCTGCTTCCCCCCTCAGCTCTTCTGTGCAGCTCACGTCCCTGGTTTAAATCTCCCTTTAAGCACACACCTGTTTTCTATTGCTGTTGCGGCAGGATTTTAACTGTGTATGTATTACATGTCTTTAAAATTTATGCAACTCATTTTTTTATGTGCACAGCTCCACGATAAGCTGTGAAAGGTACACTATAAAAATGTGTAATTGCACTGTAATTTTTTCCCCCCAACACATGGCAAAAACGTATCTTTTTTCAAGGGAAATATGTGCTGGGGGAAGGGAGGAAGAAGAGGGAAAAGGAGAACCAATCGATTTGGCAGAGGGCTGTCCTGCTCTGCATTCAGTTGGGTGCTGCAGGTGGAGGGGGAGGTGGAGGACTCTTGGGCCTGTGGAGCACCTCCAAGAGCTGACACTCAAACCTGCTGAATCCCTTGTTAGTGCCCTGCTGCTAGCAGAAAACCACTCACCCACGTTCCCCATGGAGCAGGCACTCAGTGCAGGGGTTAATTGGGATACAGAGCAGCAGCTCCACATGTTGCTGTTCCCCTGCCTGGAGGGTGAGGGTTCAGGAGTGCTGGGCTGGGGGCTCTCCAGGCACACTCCAACCTGCCATGGAGCACTGGAGTGTCTGCTGGAGGAGTATTTGTTGTTGTGTGCTGCAGAGGCCATGAGAAATTCCCTGTTCATCTCTCCTGACCAGTCTATGAAGTGTTCAGCTCCATCAGGAGGAGTCCATGATGGTGGGAAAGGCCATTCCAGGTAAGGATGCTGCTGCAGAACAGCATCAACAGTTGTTCTCTGGGCAACAAGTGACAGGACAAGGGAAAATGGCCTCAAGTTACGTCAAGGAATGTTCAGGTTGGATATTAGAGAATATTTCTTCCCTGAAAGAGTGGCCAGGCACTGCCACAGGCCGCTCAGGGAAGAGGTGGAGTCACCATCCCTACAGGCGTTCATAAAAGGAGTAGATGTGGCACTTCATAGTATGGTTTAGTGTGAGGTGCCCCCCACCCAGGGAGGCAAAGATTTAGTTTCAGATAAGCATTGTTAAAGTGAGAGGCGTGGCTTTAAAGCCCAGAAAGAGTGAATTCCACCCTCTGCCTCGGGGGGCTGGGCCCTGTGAGCCTGGGAAGAAACCCTACCCTAATGGGGTGGCAGCCCAGGGGTTCTAATTGGTTTTGTGCCCCTGGGGTTTCTCCCTTGCTGTGTTCCTATTAGACCCCTTAAACTCCTTAAACTCCACCCTGGTTCTGTCCCACAAAACCCATCATCCACTGTTCGGGGCTGTCTCTGCATCTAAGCTGAGTTTGGTCCTGTGCTGAACAAATGGTTTCCTGAGCAAAGCCTGTCTCATTAGTATCCCATGCTGGTTCCTGGTCACATGATCCTGCAGCCCCTACAGTTTAGTGGCCATGGTGGGATCTGGTCAAAGTGTTATAAATAAAAATCCCAATGTTCAAATTATATGTTCTTGTTTCAATCCCAGTTTAGGTCCCTGGATAAGGGGTTTTGGTGTTTTAAGTTCCAAAAGGGTTCACTGTTAAAAAGTTTGTACTTGTTTTATCGTTTGGTGTTGCAAGCCCCAAAAGGGCTCACTGTCAAGAAGTTCGTACTTGTTTTATCATTGCATTTGTATCCCCACCCCTTACTCCCTTCCAACCCGTCGGGTAATTTAGCCGCTGCTACCCAGGATGAACTTCTGCATTTCCCATGAAGACTTGCACACGGGTGCATATTAAAATCATTTTACCACCTGGACAACGAGCCACTCTCGAGGAACATCTGGAGGACCACACTGTGGAGGCAGCGGGGACCTGGGAAGACTGGGTGTACCGATCCCAGTCCAGCAAGCTGGTCACCATAACCTGGGCAGGACTTGAGTGGGAAGACACCCCTAGACCTTCAAGCCTGAGACAGTCTCCAGGCGATCCCGGCGAGGATAGAGGCTCCAGTCCTGCCGACAGTGGATGATGACAGGCCTGTGTGATCCTCCTCCTCGATGTCAACCACGGGGAGCAGCGGCGGCAGCACACTCCAAGCTCCCACCTCTAGGCCCAGTTCTATCTAATTCTAAAGGCTTGTTAAAGGGAGCAGAAGGTCTCCTGGCCCTTTAATTTACGACAAAAGGTTGGACTTGATGGTCTTGGAGGTCTTTTCCAACCTTAACGATTCCATGATTCTGTGAGATTGGCAGGTCTTCGTTCCCATGACTCTGTGGGAAAGCAGGGGAGCTCAGGGGGTCGCCTCACAGAGTGGGCAGCACTCAGCACAGCAGGCAGGTCACATCCTTGTCCCTGCTTTGGGGCTGGAGGAACCAAAATCTCCACAACAGAATTATACATTTCTCAGGTGAAGTGCAGCTCCAAGCAGAGCTGATTGAACTGACGTCTCTTCCTTCCTTGTGTGCCCCAAACCATGGTGCCCCAAGCACAGAATTCCTTGGGGGCTGTCAGATCCATGAACATCTTTCAGCACGGGGAGGGGAAGAGGATCAATCATTAATGGCGTTGCTGACTGCTCCCAGCAGATGGTCCTGGCAATTTGCACTACTCTGCCTGCTTTAACATATTGAATTACAAACCAAACAAAGCCAAACATAACCCCTCTAAACAAACAAACACCAGCAGCCAAACAGCCCCTGAGGAAGCGTTGAAATGTCCCTGCAAGGGGCACTTGCACTGCCTTGTCTCAGCGAGGGGCTGGACCTCCCTGCTGCTGCTCCCTCTGCACCACCATGTGCTGGCTGGGCCAGTCTGGGCTCCCACTTCAGGGAAAACTCAGCAGCTTTCCAGGGAATAACAGCTTTTGGGAGGGAGACTGTCACTCACAGATGCTGCAGTCACAGAAGCTCCAGTGTTGGGGTTTTAGGAGTTCTCCTTTATTTTTTTTCTCTTAAGGATTTTTTCCCCCATATATGTAGCTGAGAGACAGTAATGACTGGATACTTAAAAGAAGTTGTCACAGCTCAGGGTAGGGGTGCAGCTGGCTACTCCCTCTTTACCTGGGGTTTCTCAGGGGAGGGCAGACATACAGTGAGATTTTTGGACTGGGAAAACAGGCCTGACTGTCTTGTGATCTTGGCATTAGGAGGGGAAAGAGGCTGTGGTCGCTGTGGGAAGAATTTGCAGGGTTCTGGCTCCTGCTGCCTTCTACCGTGAGTGGAGCTCTACTCATGGCCATTGCACTGGGACCTTATTAGCACCCTTCCTCACCAAACAAAGGACCCTTCACCATCTGCTCGGGTGCCTCAGGGGAAATCCTGGCATCCCTGAGCCCCTTCCCCCTCCAAGGGAGCCTCTCCCAGACCTGATCGGGAGCTGGCCTGCTGCTGCCCAGCCCCCGCTGTGCCACCGCTACTGATCTGGGGTTTTTTTGCAAGACTGTAACCCCACACCCCCTTGCCTGCTGGGACACCCCACTGCTCCTGCTACAGCTGTTGAGTTTCTGCTGCCTCTTGCTGGCTATCCCCGGTGAGTTTGTTCCTGCCATTTCAGCTAGCTGCTTCTGAGGTTCCTGCTGGGACACCAGGATCCGCTGCCCTGGGAGGTTTGTGGAGCAAACCCTTTTTTCAATCCCTTCCGCCGGGGAAGGGATTTTTACCACGTGAAAAGAGACGACCGAGCTGGCGCCGCAGCGCCCCCCGCAGCCACAGGGCCATCATCGCACCAGCCCTGCCTGGCCGGGAGCCACCAGCGCCCCTGCCGGCTGTGCCCGGAACTGCACCAAAGGGGAAAGTGCTGGTGGCCGAGAGAAGGCTGGGATGGGTCTGTGCTTCTGTTCATTGCTAATGCTGTTGTTGTTTGTTTGTTTGTCTTGCTCTACATACTAGTAAAGAACTGCTATTCCTTTTACCATACCATTGCCTGAAAACCTCTTAATAATTCGGAGGGAAGGGGGTCATATATTCTATTTCAATGGAGGCTCCTGCCTTCCTTAGCAGACGCCCATCTTTCAAACCTAGACCTCCAGATATACCTGAATATGGATGAGGAACCTGTTGACCTTTCAGGGATTCTGCTCTGCTCTGTGACCCCAGGGATGATCCCAGCTGGGAGCTCACCCACCCCACACAGTCCCCCCATTGCCCCATCTGTTTAGACAGGTAAAAAATGAGAGTCACCAGAGGGACCTGCTGAGCATCTATCCCTGTGGTTATCACCTCCAAAGGCCTGCCCAGAGGGGGCTGCTCTTGTGACCCCTGACCACCCCTGGCCTCCGAGCCAGGCTGCATCACTTCCCCAGCATCCCCCAGAGAGCCTTGGACACTTCCAGGGATCCCGGGGCAGCCACAGCTTCTCTGGGCACACTGTGCCAGGGGTCCCCACCCTCACAGGGAGCAAATTCCTCCCAGTAACCAAATTATAACTACTCTCTTTCTTTTAAAGCCATTCCCCCTTGTCCTATCACTAGTACTATCCTTTCTGCATGCAGAACACCACAGACATCTCCTCTTCTTTTGTCCAAATTAACTCACACCTTACCAACCAGCAGCTTTTTCCTGCCCCACTCTTTGCTTAAGCTAACCTCACATTTCACAGGAGCTGTACAGTGAGCAGAACAACTCCTCACGCCCTTCCAGGAAGATTTCCTTGATGATGTGCTTCCCTTGAGAGGTTGTAAAAACTTCTGAAGAGGCAAGGCCAGCCTGGAGACAGAGATGTTTTATTTTCTCTCTGCTCCAGTCCCTAGCAGGGACTTCCCTGCTTCTCACTGTGTTTCACTCTGCTGTAAAACCTCCACTAGCAAGATACAGCTTGAGAGGGATGGTCCCTGTATGGTTTGTACCTACAATAAATGAGCGGCGTCTTTCCTATTTGTGGAATAAACACAATTTAACAAACAACTTCTGGAAGCAGGAATTTCCCCCAAGTAATTGCAGCAATGTGGTGAGCAATAGCATGCATTATTAAAGAAAAACAAACAAAAACCCAACAAACCTTGAAGCCATTAGTCAATTTTAGCTGCATGAGATTTTGGTCATAGAGCTCTTCACTGCTGGTAATAGAGGGGTGATTGCCTGCTACTTTGTCCATGTGCAGCAGATTGCTTCTTCAGGAAGAGGTGTAATGGACATTTTAATATCTATTGTGTGGCACAAGCAAATAACTTGCAGAGGTTGGAACTGTCCTGACAGCAGCGATCAACAACAGGCAGTGCTCGCCCTGACCAAATATCTGCACTGCTGCTGTAACATCTCTGCCATGTTAATATTCCTCTCCCGATTTATCATTGGATCCAGGCTGCACCCTGGGACACGGTGGTTGCACACCAGCAGGCAATTCCTGCTTGTTTCCACACTGGAAACTGAACCCTCTCATAAAATGCAAAGAAAAAAAATCCTCTGGGAGCTGCCACATCCATCAGATATGCAAGTCAGGGCTGGGTCCAAGTGGGAAGGAGCTGGAATGTGGTGTGGGGAAAGGCTCAGGCACTGGCATCCCAGCCTGGCTTGGTCTCTCTGAGGTTCTGCACCCATGGGTGTGTTTGTGCTGTGGCTGCAGCCCCACAGTGTTTGTGTTGCTTAAAACCTGAGTCAGAATTTGCTGCTGGGACATCCTGCTGACAAAGACCCCCAGGACATACCCCTTGAACCAAAATCCCCTTCTAGTCCAGCTCTTAGCAGCTGCTCTCCTACAATGATTTGGGGAAGCAAAGCTCTTGCTCAGCTCTTGGAATGTGCTTGGTGGAGCCAGCCCCGGGTGATGTCACATCCATTCCCTGGCAAACCCCTCAGGGTTTATCTCCTGGACACTTGCTAAGGCTAAGGATCAGAGACATGCAGCAAAGTGCATGGCTGGGCATTTGATTTCCAAACTGGAGTGGCAGAGAGCTAAGGCACATGGTTCCCAGCTTGCCTTTGTTGGTAACTCCTGCCTGGGGACTGATCGCAAAGCAGCACACACTGCTCAAACTGCACTTCACCAAAGAGCCAGGACTCTGCGTTCAGCCTGGGCGTTGTTTGCATCCTTTTTATGCAATAGGAGCACAGACCCTGATTAGTGACACAGGTGAAGGTCTGAAGGCACCCTCAGCAGGTTTGCAGGTGACAGAAGCTCAATGGTGCAGTGACACACCTGAGGCCACCCAGAGGGATCTTGATGAGCTCGGGGAGTGGCCCATGGAAAGCTCATGTGGTTTAACAAGACCAGGTGCTGGGGTTTGTTAAGATCCAATTATGAAAATCACTAGGGAGATGCCTCTGCCTGAGTTAGGGTGCAAACAAGACCACATGCCAAAGCCAATAGTATGGATTTCTGTTTGAACAGTAAATGTGAGGTAAAGGAAAAAGAGAGGAGGCAGGGAGAGAGTGACAGAGAAAGAGAAAAAATATCCCTCTATAGATTCTGATAATTTTGATAATAACTGTTGGTCTTCCTCCAGTCTTCTCAGTGCTTGCAGACTGTATCCATTGAGTGATGAGGGGAAAAAATCCCCCAAACAAAACTTTTGTTTGGTTTATGGTCACTCAGGTTCAGGTATAAATGCACAGGTTCCTCCCTTGGGACAGGGAGTTTCACGCTGGAGGATGTAATGTTATGGATCATGGGACACCTGGATGATGTCACGTTTTGGATCACAGACACCTGGGTGATGTAATGTGATGGCTCATGGAATGCACCAGGATGATGTCACGTTATGGATCACAAACACCTGGATGATGTAATGTTATGGATTGTGGGACACCTGGATGGTGTACCAATGTGGGTCACTCCTCAGGAGTCTTTGAATACTTCTAAGATGTTGCAACCGTCTCTTAGGTCAGTGTCATTGGATCCATCATGGCCCATCAGAGGTGAAAACCGTCATGCTACCTGTGAATGTCCGGGCACTTCGGAGGGGAGCGCTCACAGCTGAGTTGTTGTGATAGGAAGGATTTATCCCACCTTGGAGGCTTTGCCTCTTATCAGCCTCTTCCCTTGTTTGGGAAGCTGGTTTGTAGCTCAGGTGTGCCCATCCCCCTGCACCTGTGGGCTGCCCTGCATCACAAGCAGAGCACTGGGGATGGTTCCAGCCCTTGGCACCGACAGCTCTGGTTACTGCCTTGGGACAGTCTGGAGCCATCAATCCCTGCCCAGCCCAGCCTGTCTCAGTGCTGCACCTGTGTGGGGCAGTGCCCTGGATCAATCCAAGCTGGGGACGAAGGGATTGAGCAGCCCTGCCAAGAGGGACTTGGGAGGTGGATGAGAGGCTGGACATGCCCCAGCTGTGTGTGCTGGGACCCCAAATCCCTGTGCCCTGGGCTCATCCCCCAGCGTGGGCAGTAGGGGAGGGGGGATTCTGCCTCTCTGCCCTGCTCAGGTGAGAGCCCACCTGCAGAGCTGCCCCAGCCCTGGGGCCCTGCACAGGAAGGACCTGGAGCTGCTGGAGGGAGTTCAGAGGAGGCATCAAGATGATCAGAGGGATGGAGCAGCTCTGCTGGGAGGAAAGGCTGAGAGAATTTGAATAGCTTAGCCTGGAAAAGTGAAGCTTTAGGGTCACCTAATTGTGGCCTTCCAGTGCCTAAAGGAGCTGACAGGAAAGGTGGAGAGGGACTATTTACAAGACATGGAGGGACAGGACAAGAGGTAATGGCTTCAAACTGGAAGGGAAGATGTTTAGATTGGGTATCAGGGAGGAATTGTTCTCTGTGAGGGTGGAGAGGCCCTGGCACAGGGTGCCCAGAGCAGCTGTGGCTGCCCCTGGATCCCTGGCAGTGCCCAAGGCCAGGTTGGACACTGGGGCTTGGAGCAGCCTGGGACAGTGGGAGGTGGGCTTTAAGGTCCCCTTCCACCCAAACCATCCCATGATTCCATGATTCTGATCTCTGGAATTTCTCATAATTCCTCTCTTGTTTCACTCTTTAAGAAAGTACTGTGGCACTCATTATCCTCTGCTGGAAAGATTTCAGCCTTCACTGAACACCTGTCCTCCAGAAATGCCTCATTCATTGTAACTGAACCCTTTTCAGTACAAAATGCATCCTGTCACCTGAGATCTTTGTTATGTAAGGCTCCTTGTGAGAGTGGGGCTGTGCTGGGGCTGCCTGGCACCTGGGACACCCCATTTACACACATGACTGATGTGGGAACACAGAGCTGAGGCAGTGAACACTGTCATCCAGTCATGTAAACAGGGCTCCTTTGGGAAATGTCACCTCTGCTATTTAAAGCTTTTTTTTTTTTTTGGATCGCTGCATTATTCTCAAGCCTGTCACCACACTATAAATCACGTAAGAGGAGTTTCTTAAACAAACATCCCCCTGTGCTTTTAACTTTGCAGTTTCCAGATCACCCCTGGCCTTCTGTACAGATGAGACAGAACACACCTCCAGAGTGGCACAGAGATGGGAATGGGGGTTCATGGCCTCTGCAGACACCCTATCCTGCCCAAACAGGCTGTCACTGGGGTCCTTCTCATGGTGCATCTCTGAGGACAAGTGATGCCGAGCCAGCCCCTGCTGTCCCCCAGGCTGTGCCAGCTGGCAGGGACGAGCCAGGGTGGTGCTGAGCACGCAGTTGCCAGGGTTCTGCTCGTACCAGTCCCTTGCTGATGTGTGTTTCTGATGTCCCCATACTGCTGGACCTGGGTCACCCTGGGTCACCATACATCCCTGTCTGGGCCAGTTCTGTTCCCTCCTGGAGGAAGGCTCCAGGAAGACTCATGAAGCTCACCCAGATCTGCTCCTCCCCAGTGTTTGGTCCATCTCTGTCAGAAATTTATTCCCATGGAGCACAAACCTCTGCTGGGTGTCATCCCCCAGTCTTCAGCCACTCCTCTGGAGCTGCCAGGGCAGCCTCTCCTGCACTGCCAGTGCCACTTGCAGGAGGTGATGGTGAGGAACCTCACATTCAGTTACTCTCTATCAGCCCTGAACAATGAGACAGACACAGGCTCTTCACTTCCATGCCTGACCCTCTGAGACACTTCAGATTTTGAGGCAGAGCTTTTCATAGCTGGAAGAAAATCTCTCTGGGAACTTCAGGGTGATGAGAACTGATTAGTGTGGGATTACTAATTAAGGTTAGGAGGCAAGTAACCATTCAGCAGCACTGAGGAGGACTTGGTACACCGTGCTGGAGCTCAGTTCCTGTGTTCCACCACCTACTGAGAGCTTGTGGTGGATCTTCTTCTTGTGTGAGTTGCACAAGGAAAGCAGAGTTATAAATGAACCCATGAATCATAAAATCACAGACTGGTTTGGGTTGGAAGGACCCTAAAGCCCATGGAGTTCCACCCCTGCCATGGCAGGGACACCTCCCACTGTCCCAGGTGCTCCAGCCCCAATGTCCAGCCTGGCCTTGGGCACTGCCAGGGATCCAGGGGCAGCCACAGCTGCTCTGGGCACCCTGTGCCAGGGCATTACCCCCCTCACAGGGAGGAATTTCTGTGTTCACAACCATTACATCAGGCAGCTGATAAGAATTATTTTGAAATGTCTGTCTCCAAGGACCCCAAATTCAGTCCCAGGTGCACTAAATATGTATCTTGTGCTTCTGCTCCATGCCATTAAGCAATGGAAAAAACAACAGAAAATGATATGGAAATGTGGCAATGGTGCATTAGTATAGCATTTCAGGACTGTGGAGAAAATAACACATTTCTCGAAGAGCTGGTTAAGTTTTACCTACTTTCCACTGAAATCAGTCTGGTTTACAAATAAACATTTTGTGAAATTAGTGTTGTGTTTTTTACTAACAGATGTGAAAAATTACATTCTTTGCTGTCTCTGAATGATTCCCTGCTTTCCAAAGAGAGGCATCCTGAACTGATCCAAGTGGAGGTGTAGATGCCAGGCCACAGACTCCATGGGCTGCCTGGGCTCTGTAGGATGTGTTGGGCTTGTTGGAGATGTTCACTCATCATGGCAAAGCTTGTTTTGCCTTATTGCCTTATCCTTCCTCAATCCAACAAGCACATTCCCAGGAGAATGTGCTACAAATTCTCTAATTCACCGCTCAGATGCTTCAAACTGAGAGTAAATTTATATCAGATATTGGACAGGAATTATTCCCTGGCAGGGTGGGCAGGCCCTGGCACAGGGTGCCCAGAGCTGGACATTGGGGCTTGGAGCAGCCTGGGACAGTGGGAGGTGTCCCTGCCATGGCAGGGGTGGCACTGGGTGGGCTTTAAGGTCCCTTCCCACCCAAACCAGTCTGGGATTCTGGAATTCTACAAACGCTCTGTTTCCTCATAAGATTTGGGGCTGGGAATAGCACTTGTGGCCCACCTCTGTCTCAGGCAAGATCAGCTCCACGTGGGACATTCCTAACAGGCCTTTTCCTACTGGGATCTTAAAACCGACCAATGAAAGGACTGCTCTGACCTTTCCAAACACTCTGTCCATTCCTTGCCTTCCAGACAGCTGGATTTTCCAGACGTCTGACCTGCAAAGGTACCTTTAACCCCATGGCTTCTGCTCTCATCTACTGTGGGGAAAAAACTTTGCTCTCCTTCACAAAGATTTCTTCATCTCCTCCTTGGCCTGTGTTCTGTCCTGCCTAAATCCTCCAGTCTTGCCTGTTGGCACCAGTTTCCCTGACCTAAGGCAATTCTTCCCACTCTCTTTTGAACACCCTCCAAATGACCCTTTGCTTTCTCAAAACAGAGAAAATTTATTCCAGCTGCTGCCTTAGCACTGGAGAGCAGAAGGAACAGTGTATTTCTTTACAAGTGATACCCCTGTGCATGACCCCACAATGAAATGGGCTTTTTTTGGCTGTGCTTTGTCCTGTTGACTCATTTTCTCCCAGAGAGACCTCCAAGCAACCTTCCTGTCAGCAGCTGAACCCTCACTCTTCTTCCTCACTGCATCCTGCTTTTTTAAAACCAGTTTATTTTTAATTCATGGAGAGATTTGGAATTTGAATCCTGTCCTTCTCCCTACTCAAAACTTGGTACTGCCTAGTAAATGAAATAAGCCTATTTCCGTCATTATCTGGGTCATTAATGAGAACATGTAATAGTGCTGGAGTCAGGAGAGACCCCCAAGGAACCCTTTCCTTCCCTGGAATTAATGAAACTTTTAATTAGAAACTGTGGCCAGGGTGGACATTTTCCAACTTCCTGGTGTTTTGAGAAACAGGAGGTCCTTTTTCAGCCTTTTTTTAAACTCATGGAGTTCATCTTGAAGGTGCCTGAATGATGGATTGATGGTGAGGAGGAAGGACTAGAGGCATTCTCCATGAACAAGGTACAGGTCATTTAAACCTCTGCATTAATTAAGCATTATCCCTGAAGAGACCTGAGCCCTGCCAGCTTTTTGGGCACTACTTGCAGATTTCGTTTTAAACTGCCATTCTTGAATTTTGGGTGTAAGGAGTATGTATAGAACAGAGTTTTTCTTTTTTCCTCCTTTTTTCCTCTTTTTTTTTTTTTTTTTTCCTCTTTCCCCCTTCCCTCCTTTTCTTTTTCTTTTCATTTTTCCCTGATTGTTCCTGTGTTTTGGACTCCACGTGCTCATGAAAGGTGGTGCTGTGTTTTCTTACATCCATTAACACCAGTTTGAAACTACCCTGCTGCTTGCCCCTGCTATGGAGTTCAGCCTGGCTGGAGCCCCAGGCCAGCTGACTGTTGTCTTGGAAGTCCCCTATCTAGCTGAAGCCGTGGGAGTCTTTCATTTAAGTTGAAAGTCTATCCCAAGATACCCCTTTGTTATTATTAATTAAGTTAGGTGTCAGTCACAGGCTGGGTAACTGTGCTCCCTGTGTGGTTAGGCTACTAGAATGTTCCTTCCCTAATGTTATCCATTGTTGTGCCTTCCTTTGTTCTCGTCTTTGCTTGGTCACCCCCAAAGGAATTCTCTCCCTGGTTATTGTTGCTTGGCTTTTGGGCATCATCCCTATTTTCTTTTATTCCTTATTAGAGTGTTGTTTTCCTGATGCCAACCATCATTCCCACTCCTATTCATTTTTCTCACCACCCTCTGCCCTGAAATCAGAGGACCCAAAGGTTTGTGGCAGCACCCTCACTGTGACACCCTGCCTGCAGTTCAGTGTCTGTTTTGTCCCATCAGTGCCTCGCACATCTCGTGCAGAGCTGCCCTCCTGCCTTTCCAACAGCTTCTTCACCGTCCTGTGTGCAGGATGTTGCCCTTGCCTCAGGGTTTGAGAAACATCTTCAGGCTCAGCTGGTGCATTAAGCTGGGTAAATTTATTTGGAAATCTTTTTCAAGGGCCTTAGTTTTCTGCAGTGGGTGCAGGGGCTGGGGAGCTCTGGCTGCTCTCACAGTGGGGAGGGGGAGCTCTGGCCACCCTGTGGTGAGTGATGACAACAGGGTGATGGAGAATCACCTGGAGTCATGGGATGTACCCCTGCTCCAGGGACTCTGCCAATCACCCCAGGCTGGGCTGACACAGGAGGAAGATCACCACCTTCACCTCCAGCTCCAGCAAGCTTTCCCTGACAGCCCATGGAATTTGCTCTCTTAACTTTGTCCCCAGGGCAGCAGAGATCCTGTCTGGCTTAAGCCTGTGTCTCCTAGGAACAAGCTAATTTTCCTCCAGTTCTTCTGAGATAAGGCAGAAATGTTGATTGTAATGAGGTGATGGTTCTCAGCATTAATCCTGCAGGAGGATGTCACTGTCCAGAGCTAAAAACACACTGAGCCTGGAAAAAAGGGTACAGGCACTCTGAGAGGAGCTGGTCCAGGTGATGCTGCTAATGAGGCAATGTGTGGGCTGGGAGCACTGGCAGGACATGGCTTTTGTGGACCCCATCAAGTTCTAATTGTACAAGTTAATTACTGAGTGTAGCCTTGCATACAACAAGGCGATGGTTAAAGCAGACAACAGGCGATGCACAGTCGAGGGGTTTGTGCTGGGTCACAGCCATGCAGATGTGTCTGCAAATACACAATAGTTCCTTGCTGTAAATTATGCAACACTGCACAGGCAATGAAATTTGAGTCACAAGTGTAAGCAGCAGGGGCACAGGAATGGGCCTATCCATGGGAAAAATCCTCTTAATGGGGGATAAGTGCCCAGGTCAACTTAGTGAAACAATTCAAAGGGCAAAACTGAGTTTTCAGTTAATCCAGTCTAGGTGTGTATTTCCAACAGTGAATTCACAGTTATACTGTGCACAGGTAACCTCTGGGACTCAGCAGTTGGTTGGACACTTCCAAATATTTTAGCACCCAGTGGTCAGCAGGTACAGGGCACCTCCAGTCAGGGCCTGGGCCTCGACACATGCCCAGCCAAGGGTTGCTCTCAAAGATGAGGGTGGTTATGGTGTCCAGCTCTAAAGACTTGAGTAGGGCTCTCAAACACTGTGGCAAAGCTCCCAAGGGGGAATAAATGACACCAGAGCTTCACCCTTGAGCAGAAAGCAATAGTAACCCCTTTCTGCATTTGGCCTAGAGGTAAAACCTGGGATTGGCCTCATTGGAGTCTCTGGGAGCTGAAACACCTCCCAATCCCCACTCCTGCCTGATACCAGCTCCAACTCCCTTCCCTCCCAGGACAGGAGAGCCAGGGAATGTGATTTCAAATCTTTTTCTGTGTAAAGTTTCAGAATATGAGATTTAATATTTTTATGTCATACTGTACACAGAAGGCACTGACAATGGGAATGGCCATGGGAATACTGGGAAGGTCCAGCCCAGTCAGGACAGACCTGCACCACAGGACAGATGAGTTGTGTCAGGCTGGGAGCTCTTGGTGCCATCCCCCTGAAGCACTTTGATGTAATACACCCAGAGGGGCAACCCCAGAGCAGGGAGCAGCAAAAGGAGGAAACCCGAGCTCAGGAGAGGACAACCAGTCTGCAGCCCAGCTCCAGTATAGATACAAAGACACTTGTGCCCCACAGCAGGGTGTCACAGAATGATAAAATCCCAGAATGGTTTGGGTGGGAAGGGACCTTAGATCCCATTCTGTGCCACCCCTGCCATGGGCAGTGACACCTCCCACTGTCCCAGGCTGCTCCAAGCCCTGTCCAACCTGGCCTTGGGCACTGCCAGGGATCCAGGGGCAGGGGGGAATTTCTGATCCAAACTCTCCTTTCTTGTCAGGACCCCGAGGGTCCTCTGCTCACCCCTCTCCTCGGATTTCTGTAGGAGCATCCCTGATGCTTGTGTCACATCCTTCTCCAGCCCGTGTGCTGAGGCTGTCCCGTGTCCTGAGGGATCAGCGGACACTCCGTGACCCAATCCCTGCTGCCTCGGGGGCCAACAGAGCCTCACCGGCTGCTCGCTCTGGCCCCAGCTGCCAGCACAGCCCGGGCTGCTTTGGGGAGATGGACACCCGTTCTGGACAGCCTGCTGCAAACATCAGCAGAGGAGACAAAGGAAGGCAGGAAGGGCTGGCTGATCCCTTGTTAGGGAGGCTCTTCCCAGCGCACACGGTGTCCTGCCGGGCGGGATCCGGAGCAGGTCCCAGGCTCCAGCCTGTCTTCAGAGCATCACTGCCGGGTGCTCTGCTATCCCTCCACTATCCCTATTAATTGGCTTCTCCCAGCCCTCTCCAGCCCTTTTCTTCCCAGTGCCCGTCAGGGAATGGAAAGGCGAAGCTGACTGAAGCTGACAAGATTTCTTCTTGAAAAAAAAAAGAAAGAAAGCTTGTATTGGCTCCATCAAAGCCTTTTATTAAAGCCACATGGGGAAAGAGCTGCCCTGTCAGACAGCTTTTGGTATTGAGAAAACATGAAAGAAACCAACAGCTATAATCAGCTCAAGAAATTTATTTCATTTTTGACCCTGATATGGTCGCGCACTGCTCGAGATTTCTTTGAAGGTGTTGCAGGTTTATTGATTGTGAAAAATGTCAATGTGTCACATGCCCAATTAACTTGGCACTTCTTGCAATCAATACCCTAATTGCCTCTCTTTAGAAAGGCCATTAATTTAATTAACCCTCTCCCTGCCCTGACTTGTTTTCCCAGTTAAAATATTTTAATAAACAGATGATCCAAGGCCTGTGTTCCTTTTTTGAGGGGAGAGATGAAGGAGAGCAGAGATTTCTTAGAGATTCAACATCATTTCCAAGGGCCTCTGGAGCTCTGTATCAGCTTAGTGGGAACAAGAGAGGAGCAGAGGCTGAAGGTGCCTTATTCCCTTGCCTGCCTTATCCCAGCCTCTTCTTGGGCATTGGGAGACAAATCCTCTTTAACAGAAAAAGCCAGTGAGAGACCTGACCTCCCCAGGACTGTGAATGGAGCTGAGACCAGCAGCCTGTGAAGGTCATATCAGGAGTGACATGGTTGCTGTCACTTCTGTGGTTCATTTTTTACCCAGTGAACTGAAGTTTAACGGAGCTTGGTGTGCTGAGGTTGTCAAGAGTTAATCTGGGCAGTCTTGCTGTGGTTTTGTTTTTATAAGTACTTAACAAATGGCTGTGGCATGATTAGTCTGGGTTTAAAAACTGGCTAACTGCTAGATCTGGGATGGAATCATTGGCTCTCCATCAGCCTTTAGCACAGTCACTCCTAATTGGGTCCCACAGGTATCTCCCCAGGCTGCCGAGCTGCTCGGCATCTTTAGCAGCGATCTGGAAGAAAACAGAAAATCATTACTGATAAAGTTTGAAGATGACACTGAGAGACTCCTGGAGCAGTAAATAATGGCAAGAGCGGAGTAATCAGGTGGTGGTGTTTATAACACTTAGCAAATTGGAGGTGATAAAAAAGCCCCTGGCTGAATGCAGCTAAATGCCAGGCCATAAATGTGGGGAACCAGAAATACTCGTGTTTGCAGGGTTGGGGAGAGGAGGTGGCGGGAGTGATGTCTCTGGAAAGATCACGAGTTTGTGGGGGAAATCCATCAGGATTACAAGCTTCTCCTTTGCTGCCACGATTAAAAGTGGAGGTGCAATATGCAGAGGTAGGCCAGCTTGAAGTTTCATTTCAAACAATGGTATAAAAATGGTATAAAAAAGAAATAGTGGAAAGTAACCTGAAGGTAATTGTTCTTGAGAATTTATTTCCCTCCTTTACTACCCCCCCACCATTTATTTTTGACTAGCCAAGAGAATGGTTAGCTTTCCAGAATCTGATACCTTGATAGTATTATTTGGGAGGATGGAGAGACTGGAAATCAAACCTCATCTGGGAACTATTCCCATTGCCTTTATGGGCAGCTGTATTTAAATCAGAGATCAAAGATATGAAGTGCAAGGCAGCAGAGCTGTTTAAGCGGGGGCTGCTGTCCTTGGGGAGCAGAGGCGTGGGCAGAGACATCCACAAACCCCTTGATCTCAGCCTGTGGAGGGGAAACCCTCAGAAAAGGGGATTAAGAGGGAGCAAACAACCCCCCTACCCTGCCTGTCAGCCACGGAGCCCTGGAGAGAGAAGCTACAGGGAAATGCCATCTCGTCTCTGCCCAACACACATTAATTACTTAATCAAGTGAATCGGAGCCAACAGGAGCTGCTGCATTTATGTTGATGCTGGAGACCCTCATCAAGCAGACCTGGGCTCACCTTTCACCACATTTCTGGCTCTGGTGTATCCTTGTCCCAGCTTGGACTCTTGCCCTCCAGGGTGGTGTGACCTCTGCCAAAGCTGTGGGATGCGTTTCCCCTCCCCATCACAACCGGGAGCTTCCTGGGCTCTCTGATTTTCCTGTACCTTGCATGTCTCAGCCCTATCCTTGGAGACCTCTGCTATCCATGGGCCAGGAACACTTGAGTGAGGCTGGTCCTGGCAATGTGATGCTTTGGCTTTGTCTGTCTCCCTCCTGCCAAAGTGTCCTGGGAACTCAGGGATGCTCTGCAGGTGCCAGAATGGAGGCTTTTGGTCACTCATGGTTTTGCACTCCTGGCTTGCTTTGGACCATGGCAAAGGTGATCTGGTCAATCATGTGCCCTGCTCTAAACCACTCCCAGCTGGCACTGTGAGCCCTCTCAATTGCTGTGTGACTGTCCCTGTGGTGGCAGGACAATCTCATGGCACTGCTCAAACACGAGGCTGGGGGCTCTGACTATTTATTTGCAGTCCCTTTTTGAAGGCAAACACCAGCAAGGGTAGATACAAGGGGCTGCAGCATCCCATGGCTGCAGGGTGTTTATGGATTTGCTCCTGGCTGTGGTAGAACTCATGAGCTGGTTCTCACAGGAACTGTATGCAAAGAGAGAGGCAGGAGAGGGTGGTGGAGCATCATCCTGGCAAGGCATGGGATGTGTGGATGAAAACATGGGAGAAGCAGCTGAAGGAGGTTCTTGAAGCATGTGGCTGAGGATGACTTCATCAGCAGATGGAGGAAAGACAGGAGTGGAGCAGCTGAGAAGCAATTAATGCTTCATCATTCCCAAGGCTTCCCCTAAACTAACAGGCCATGAACAAATGCCACCAGGGTAAACCTTCTATAAGCAACCTGCTGCCTGTAGGAACTGTCCCCAAGCACCTCCAAAGGCTCCTACCTGTCTGATCTGTCTCAAACAGATGCAATTATTTTGCTTGTCCCTTGAGTGGTCTCTTAGGACAGATTTCTTTGGGCTGGCAAAGGCAAAACTGTAAAGACTTTACTTCCAGTCCCTGCATCTCACAGCTGCATCTGCTCATAAGAAACCCACAGGACATCTTGAGGAGCCTGCTGCTGTCTGGGTTCTGCTCTCTTACATGCACTGAGCTCAAAGGCAGCTCCTGGGCCCTGGAGTGGCTCCTTCCTGGGAGGGAGGGGTGCTCTCACCTCTGTGCACTTCACTCACAACGTGCAGAGCCCAGCTGGAGAACAAAACAAGAAAGATGCTGGAAGGAGACCTTCAGTCATACTCCAGCCAACCTCTGTGACCAGAGGTTGTCACAGATGTGACCATCTGTGCTCCCCCACAGCAGTGGTGACTGTGCAGACCCCAAATCCAGGCAGGCTCCAGCTGTGCCTGTAATGCAGCCTGAGGTGAGTCAGCTCAGTCCAGCATCACCAGAGGTGCGATCTCCCCTGTGCTGCTGCAGGGTCAGAGGGACCAGAAGCCCTGGAGAAGAGCGGAGGGATGGCACTGCCAGAAGGGAAACAGTCAGAGGAGCTTGTCTGCATTCAGTCATGAGGAGAAAGCTTGGCCATGGTACCTGATGTGGTTTCTTGATGTCCAGGAGAGCTTTGTGCATACCCAGAGTGTGCAGAGAAGCTGGGGCTGGGCAGGGCTGATGTGACCTTTCTGATCCAGAGAGAGTTAATGAGCTGCAGAAATGTCTGCCTTTGTGCAGGGTTCTGGATGACACATCAGTGGTAGTGGGGAAAATCCATAACTCCTGACAAGGAACTTTGCTTCCCAGGCCTTTCCTTCCTGCCTTTCCTCAAGAGCTGGGTTTTCTCAGAAGATGCCAGCTCTCTGATTTCTAAGGATTAACACTGCTGAAGCCTTCTGCAGATCTAGCAGGCATCACATGTTCCGTGCACGGCTGCTCCCAGCAGTGATTCATAGTCCCTGCCCACCTGGGGCTGCTGGAAAATCTCACAGAAAGGTCTGGGGAGCCTTTCAGGAGCCAAAGTTAGCTCTGAGCATGTGTGTGCGTGTGGAGCAGCAACTTCTCTGGCCATATGGTGCCAGATCTGCTCAATGGACAGACCCACCATATCTCTCTGCTTCTTGAGAGCAGGGAGGAGGGTGATTTCTGAACTGGTCAGTTAACCTGAGGGCCCCGAGGCTTCCTCCAAAGCCTCCCCCAGTGTTTGCTTTGTGGGAGCCACGTTGTGTTTCTCCTCTTGATGGGGGAAGGGTTTGGCCTGACCATTGCCAGGTGTTCCTGTGGCAGGGAGGGCTCTGTGCTGTCCCACAGGGGCAGCAGGGCTGCCAGAGTGCTGCACCCTTGCAGCATCCAATCCACTTTGTCTGCCAAAGTACCAGGTTAAAGAAATGAACTATGCTCCTGGTGGGTCAGTTTGGGCCTCCAGGAGGGAGAACTGTGGAGAGAGGACAGCAAGGGCTGTGCTCTCCCCCATCCCTCAGCATGGAGATGTGTCTGTCACTGCCCATCCCCTGCCTCAGCACATTCCTACTCAAACACTTCAGGGTATTCCCCACCTCACAGAGGCTGAGCAGGGCTATGGGAAAGGGTATGAAGAGAGGATGTTAACATTTTGAACAGGCCCTGAGTGCCCATGGAGAAGAGCAGGATGTGAGAAACACTGCAAACTAACCTGCCTTATGGAGGTGGACACATTTGCCATTCCTAGATAAGCTCTTCAGTCTGGTTTCTAGAAAACCAGACTGCTTGTTACCCTCAAGCAGATCTGTGCTTCAAGTCAGTATCTCTTAGGCAGAACACTTTAATTTAACAAGTGTGGTGTGGGTGAATCCCACCCAATCCTCAGTAAATTAGTTCCAAATCTCCCTGTTAAGACCTCTGTGCCCTACGCTCAGTGCAGGGTGCCACTGCTTTGTATCTCCTTAGATCTGGGCTGGTTTAAAGAGCTCAGGGCTATTGGATTTCTGCTCCCTGAGCAGCAGCTGCAGATAATGATCCAGTCACTCTTGACCTTCTCCCTGATAAATGAAGCAGAGTGAGAGTCTGCCACCTGTTTTCCTGATTCCCTCCTGTGTCTGCTTGGGTTTATTGGTGTGATCCTGGTGCAGGACTCTATTCCAGCAGTGATAAACTCAGAGCCACAGACTCTGCCCTTTCCTCAATAATTTGGAGTAGTTATTTGTCTCTTTGACTTGATGTGCTGAAATCACTCTGAACTTGTTGCTTGCCCCATCTTCTCCCTAACATGTGGTTCCCAAAGACAGAAACCCCCACTCCTACACCCCCGATATTCTCAGTTGGAGTTATTAATTCCTAGGTGAGTCCTTTCACATCTGGCCACTTTCACAGGCTCACTACAAAACTTTTGGGGTTGCTGTGTTTACCCAGCCCTTCTGCTCAGTGTGCTGGCTGTGACCTTTGGCAAGGATGGTATCCAAGGCCAGCTTGGAAAAGGCTTGGAGCAATCTGGTGTAGGGGAAGGCACCTCTTCCCATAGCAGGGGGTGGAATGAGATTTTTAAGGTCCTTTCCAACCCAGACCATCCCGTTACTCTAGGATTCTATGATACTCTCTTTTTCAGATTATTGTAAAAGGTTAAGTTGTAGGCCTAAGAGGTACTCTCATTTTCAGCCCTTAAGAAACACTCCTGCCCTGTGATGCCTTTTGTGCACATTTACATTTTACATTTTATATTTTAACATTTGAGACCCCACTCAAGAGTCAGGGTGAAGATCAGTGTGTTCTTTCTCCATTCATTTCAGGATTGTGGAGCAATTGTGACTCCAAAGCATCTTCTGATAATGCAGTGGAACATGAAGGAATAACCTGAGCCTGACAGCATCTTCTTCTCTGTGCTGGACTCTTGTCCCGTGTGTCTGCTGAGGAGGAAAAGTCATTTGGGAGCACGAGGCAATGGGAAGTGTTTGATCGTCACTCCTCAGCCTCTGTCTGAACATGTGCTTCTGCTTCTGAGCAAACAAGTGGGAGAAAAACCTTGTCATGAAATATTCAAATACCTTCCAGGCTGAGAGCGGGGAGGGCTCTTGCCCCAGTTCTCTGCTCCTCTCAGGAGCTCACCATCAAAAGCTTCTCCCTCATCCGGTGATGAAGAAGGCCATGGGTGCGATCCCTCCCTCTCTGAGTGACGAATGCGCCGGGCGTGTCCTGATTTGGAGGATGCCAGTGGCAATCTGGGGGATTTGCTTTTGGCTCCAAGCCTGCTAGCCAATATTACAGGAAGATTAAGGAATTACAATAGAAGAGATCCAAACCCCTCTGTTGCTTCCAAAGGCAGCCTCCGTTCTGCAAACAGCAGGGAATCCCTGCTCTGCCTCACCAGCACTACCCCAGCTGTGTCCAGAGGCAGGGGATGAATGTCAGCCTGAGTGACTCCTCTGGGCCAGGTTGGACAGGGCTTGGAGCAGCCTGGTCTAGTGGAAAATGTCCCTGCCCACAGCAAGAGGTAGAATGAGAGCAGCTCTGAGGCTCCCTGACCACAGCCCTGCTCCCCAGACACACTGTTGGCAGGTTGTCACATCTCATGGGCCAAGGTTCTGGCAGTCTGACACACTCCCTGTACAGCCAGCAGTGCAAATGGCAGAGATGGACTGAGGTCAGAAGGACAAGAGCACCCCAGCATAACCACTGCAGTAAGAAGCTGCACAGAGCTCTGTGCTTGGCCAGGCTGGGAGGGTGAGAGTCCTGTCCGAGCATCCCTGAACCAGGATGCCCCAGAGAAGACAGATCAGAACTGAGCAGTCCACAGAAGGGCACTCCAGGACATGGGCACACCTCAGGGCACAGCCAGCTCCTCACTCCTGGATAAAACCCTGCAAAAAGCAGTGCAGTCAGCTGAGCCTGCAATCCTTTACCCTCAAATGTATTCCTTGGGAACATCTTTCTGCAGGTGATCTGCACGGAGCTGCTCAGGATTCCCAAGATATTTATAGGATACAATGACAGGTCTGCATGCAAGTAATGAGATCACAAGGATCCACCTCCTTTCCCTGGGATTGCCTCAATTTTTGATGGTTGGACTTGATATCTATGAGGTCTTTTCCAACCTTAATGATTCTGTTGATTATGTGCTTCTATGATCTGATCTGAGGACATGTCCTGGTTATCATTCAGCTCTAGGTGAGATGCTGCTTCTACACCTCTTCCTGAGGTACCTGTGACCTGCCTGATGACGTGGCTCAATATGGAGCTGTTCTGGGGCAATGCCTTGGATTTTCACTTCGTTTTGATTGTCCCTGAGTCTGAATTACATGTGGTTCCCTGCATCTTGGTTTGAACCTAAGTACTTATTTTCCTTCAGGAAATGCAGGCAGACAAGGTCCTTCATGGTCAGGGTTCAGATCTCCTATCCTGAAGCACCCAAAAATGTGTGAAAATTTGTCCAAAAGGGTTACAGAGAGCACTACAGGCATCCAAGTGTATTTTCTTGGTCAGCCTGAGCACTGGCAGAACTTCTTCAGCAAGGGATCAGCTGTTTTCCAGCAGCTGAGTTTGATCAGAGAATGTCACAGAATCACAGAATCAGGATCAGCTGAGCTGATGATGAGAGGAAATCCATCCCTGGCCATGGCTGACCACTCCTGCAGGTGGTGGAGGAGGAGGATCTAGTGTTATATGAGCTCAGCCTTCAGCTCAGGAAGAAGCTGAGAAGTTTGAAGCTCTTTGCGAGAGGAGGAGGGTTTCAGCAGAGTGTCAAGAGAACATGAGCTCATATCACTGCACTTATTTATATCCCCAAGCCGGCATCTGTTGCGCCCAAGCTCGCTGCAGTCCTCAGCATTAAACATTTCATTAGCCCACAGCCCCTCTGGCAGTGCTCACTCCCGCACACAGGCTGTTTAGCAGCCAATCCATCCATTTAATTTCTCATTAAACTTTAGATGTAATGAATTTTTTAGTGGTCAAGTGAATAAAGCAGTTAAAATAAAAAATGGCTGGATAGCAAAGGTTTGGCCTTTGCTATTTTCAGCCTTTAATGATGCTATGGTGAAGCCAAGAAGTGCCTGTGCTTCTTTGCTGGGTGAGCAGGTCCCTTCTGGGGGAGGTTCTTTGGAAATACCATCCTTCCAGCATGAGCTGGAGGCTTTGATCCAAGGAGGGAAAGCCAGGGAATAGTCAGACCCATTAACAAACATTTTGAGGAGGAAAATGTTTGGAATCTTTAAAGGGCCAGCTTTCCCTCTTGTTTTCAAGTGACTGCAGTTTTTTAAGAAATTATGCTGAAAATAAATAGCCACCATCCACCTTTAGCAGATCTTCAGATGATCAGCAGCTGCTGCCTTTAATGAGCTGAAATGTTTCTGTGAGAACCAGGCAGGAGGGAGGTTTGGAACTGTGCACAGAAGCCATGGGGTGCCCATGGGGCTCTCACAGCGTCACTCTGGGGTGACCCTGCATTTGGCTCATGAGTGGGTGTGTCACTGCTGGCTTTCACAGAGGCCATGCTGGGAATGAGGGACCTCTGCCGTGGCCATCCTTTGCTTTTGGCAGGAGACTGTATGGAAATCCACTCTAGGGAGCTCTCCAAGCAGTCTGGAGCTGGGCCTGGAAGTGGCTCTGCCCTTCTTGGATCAGGGCAGCGGAGGGGCAGCTTTGGGCTTTTTGCCCAGCACCTCTGTGGCCATGAACCCTCCTGTGCTGCATGGCCTGGTCCAGTCCTGATGCTCATCCAGGACATGGCTTTGGGGTCCAGGGCCAGAAGGAAACACATTAATGCAGGTTCTAGCAGAGAGTGGCTCTGTGGGAGGGGGTGTGTGAGTCCCCCTGTGCTCAGTGGGGCAGTTCAGAGCTGCATTGCTCCCACTGAATGCAGGTCCTGCTCCAGGCCTCTCCTGCCACCCTGGGACTGCTGACCTGACTCACCCCTGTCTGGCACTGCAGGTCACAGTCTCCATCTGGTTTGGGAGGGTGTGATGAGATCAAGGATATCCCCAAGCAGCCAAAAGCAAGGGAGCAGTGGGGGAAGAGGCCGGGAGTTTTGGGCATAAGAAGATGGGAGCAGAGGCAGCAGGTCAAGGTGTGTCAGGAACCTGGGCTAGAGGAGAGAAACACCCTGCAGAGGACCTTGATGAGCCTGGAAAGGCTGGGGAAAAATATGAAGTAACAGTAAAAAGAGTAAAAAGCATCCCTCCTTGGGAAAGACCAGACACCCCATTCTGGGAGAAGGCAAGCAAACATTGAAGGGGGAGAAGACAAAGTGCTGCTGGAGAGGGAGATTGGAGAACATGTGGAGGCAGGAGATGAAAATCTGCAGGAGGAGTCAGGATGAAGGAGGAGTTGCCCTGCAAAGGAGCACTGGGAGCTTGTGAGAGCAAGTGAGGTGCAGGGAACACCTCTGAGTACCTCTCTTTTTGTTGTAGTCCCTCAGCTGCTCTTTACATTTACCTTTGATGAGTCCTTTCTTATGAAAAAGAACAGGGCCTGAAGTTGTATTATCAAGGAAGAGGAAAAAAAAGTGTGTTAAGTTTCCAGCTCCAGAAGAGAGGTTCAAGCCTCATCAGCTGGGACAGGAAGGAATCAATGTGTCCTGAGGATCCAGGTCTGCACATCCAACCTTGGATGTGAGGAGACTCCCTTCTGGGAGCCAGGTCTGTGGGACTGCTTTCTTAGAAAGCCTGAAGTGATTGTATTTATTATCCTCTCTTCCATGATTTCCCTTCAGGAACCAGCCTAGAAAGGCACAGGCAGCAGCTCTGGGCTCCCAGCAGGAGCAGTGGAACACTGGTGCCTCCAGAGCCGGATCCCAGCCCCTGGATTGTGGCCACTTCCAGCACTGCCACTGGTAATTTACAGCTCTCCATTCCTGTGAGCCAGGAGTCTGATAAATAAATCACTAGAGATGGGCAAGGAATGAATTATCCATTGGCTCTGAGAAGCTATGGAGGTGGAGAGGGGGACACCAGCTCACCTTCCCGGGCCTGGTCAGCCCAGGCTGCCTCCCCCAGTGTCCCCAGCACTGGGATGCACACAGGGACTCCCCTGCATCAATCACTGAGCTCAAGCCCAGCATGTGGAAGAGAGAAAACATCAAAAGGACACTTTGACACATACTTAACATTTTCTATATTTTGTATAAAATAGGAAAAATGAGTGTTTTAAAATATTCACCACCTGGGAAGGCAGCAGGGTGGATAAAAGGCTCCCAGTCTGCAGAGAAATCGGGGGAAGATGAAGCTGATGTCTGTGTTCTTTGGCTGGTGAAGGAGAGAACAGGAGATTCCTGAGAGTGCCCAGAGGGTCCTGCAGGTGCTGAGGGTGAGTGGAACAGGGAAGAGGCCCCAAGCTCTCCCTACCAAAGCCAGGCACATTTGGTAATTCAGAGGTGCTAGTGCCAGGATCCAGTCACAAGTCTTGTTGTGGGTGAGATTCTTGTCAGGGCACCAGGGCCTGGAGTCCTGCTGGGAATTGTGGTTCTCAAGCTGGATTTCACAGAGGAACATTTAACTCCTCTGGCCTTGGAGAGGCTTGGAATCACTGTCACAGCACAACTAAAAGGTTTGGACATGAGGGGATAAACAAGTGGGTTTTGGGTCTGTTTGTTTGTTTGCTATATTTTTAGCATTCTGTTGAAAAGCCAGCCCCAAAACTCAAGGCAGGGGGAACTGAACATTTGAGTTTTCATACTGGATCCAGTGGTGTAGATACACAGAGGCTGGAGGGACTGCACCACAGATGCTCAGAGCAGGTGTATGAAATATGGGAAATGGGATAAGCCCCCATGCAGCAGCCTGTATCTCTTTATCCTCCATATGCAGCAACACCTGGCACAGAGGAGAGCAGGACAAAACCTATTCATAACCCCCAAGTTCTTCCTCTCATTCTACCCTTTAATATCCACCTCTGACCCGTAGGTGATCCAGTCCCTCCTGTGTTATGTATATGTATCTATCTATATTTATATATCTATCTATATCTATCTATATATCTCTTTCTGTACCTATTTCTGTATCTCTCAGCTGTCTATATCTGTATATCTGCAGAGCTTGCTGTACTCCATGTTTCAGAGCAGACATGAAGGTTTTCCTCACACATTCTGCTTCCTTCTCTCAAAGGGCCAAGCAGGGCCCTGGGCTGTGAGAGGTGTTGAGCTGTAAAGGTCCGGATTGGCTTTTCTTTTCCTGTTCTCCCATTTAGTCCTAAATGTGTCCATGGATGGTAAAAACCTCCTCTTCTCTGGGCAGAGTGCTGCAGGATGGGCAGTGGTTCACATGTGCCCATTCCTGTCCACAGACACATGGTGTGACTGCTCTCCTCCTTCCTTTGCTGACCAGGAACCCCAAATTCCCTTGCTGGCTTAAGTGACACCCCACTCCTTTCACTCCCTTGTTATGTGTGATGTCTGTCCATGGAGGGTCACGCTGGGGACAAGGACAGAATCTGGGGCAGGTGCCAGGCACTGGGACAGCTAAACCAGCCCCCCTGGTAAGCCAGAAGAATAACATCTCATTTGTCAAACCATTCCCATTTCCATTCCCTATCTTGTTTTCCACGAAAAATGTGAAAGCACTAACAGAAAACTTCCCACAGAGGTTTCTTTTGACAAAAGATCAATTTTTCATTGAGCAGATATTTTAAACCAATATTTCTGTCTGCTGTACAAGGGATCAGTCACACTGTGGGGAGGGAGGGACATGCCATGACTGTCAGAGATGCTTGGGCTGGTGACAGAAAACATCTGCCCTGAGCTCCCTGGGCAGCACCGTGTGAGCTGGGACAGGCCACCCTTCTTTTGTGTCCAGCCCTTTTCCTTAATGCTGGAGAAAGATGAGGTTAATATGGTTGATTCACCCAAGAGAGATGCCTTGAGAAGTGTGGATGCTCTGGGACACCTTGGTTGGACTTGATGATCTTAGAGGTCTTTTCCAGCCTTAATGATCCTGTGATTCTGTGGCTAAGGAATAGCAGCACTCCCCAGGTTTCAGTGAGTGGTGCCAGCTCAGTTAAATAAGGTGCATTCCCTCTCCATGGCACCAGACCCATGGGGCAGCAGCAGGGCTTGGCCATTCCCTCCTGGAGCTGCAGGGTTTGCCTGCTTGGCTTGTTCCTTATGTGTCTTGCTCCTCTGCAGGAAGGATGCAATGGTTAAATGGACCCACAGGAGAGAGGAAATCACTCCTGTCCCTATGATCAGCTTGTCCAGAGGTATTTCTGACCTGCAAGGCAGGAGGAAGAGCATAAAGAAGCCCAAAAGGGCTGCAGGATTAACAGCCAGACATCCAGAGAGCCACAATCTGAATTATCTGTGGATAAAAACTTCCAGGAATGAAACTTCCCAGGACTGTGCAGAGTCTGCTGCTACTCAGGAAGCCTGAATTGGCTGAAAGGGAGCCTGGAAAGCTGGACCCACTTGCAAGGGCTCTGTAGGCGGGGGAGAGCTGTTAATGAGTCTTTTAATGTCTATTCTATCTGATCTAATTCTATTCTGTCACTTTGATTTTTCTTTCTGTGTAAAGTTAATGTGGGTTATAAATAATACCTGTCTCTAGAACTAACTGATCTTCTTTGGGGAGCTCATTTGGGGAAAAAGGCAAGGCAGAGACACCTCAAAGCGGTGTCTAAATTGGGGTCCCGTCACAACTACACAGGGTGCATCGCACACGGCCCGGTGCTGGTTTCCAGGCTGGGAAGAAGAAAAGATTGAGAAGGGATTTACAAAGGCACAGGAAACCTGTGCAGGATGGGAGGTTAAAGGTCATTTTGCCTACTCTATCTTTTAGAAGATCCTGAGGTACAGCTTGGGCTGTTCTTTCAGGCCTTGTGTGGGAGAAGGTTTCTAACACCGTAAAGATTTTCCAGTCTCTTGGACAAGGGCAGGATATTGCTGAGGAAAAACAGTCAATGAAATTGAAATGTAGAGGAGATCTGAGAGGGAGACACTGGTGGCAGGTGGATAGCTCTAAAAGCCTTTAGAAACCTCCTTCCAGCTAGAGCCGGTGCCCAGGTGAGTAGGTTCCCTCTAACTGTGCTGTTCTCCACCACACTGAACTGTGCAGTGGTGTGAGGAATCCATGAGCCCATGAACCCAGCACTGGGGCCAGCAGAGCCCTCAGGGCTGTGTGCCTGTGAAGTGCTGCTCCACCTCAACTATCTTCATTATTCAATCTTGTTTCCCCTTTTACTTCTGATCTTTTCCTGCCCAGACTCTGCCCAGTTTGGAAACTATGACAGCCACAGGCTGAGCCAAAGCTTGGGGCTCCACCCCAGCCAAGCACACAGAGAAGGTTTGGTCTGTGGGATCACATCCCATGGCCCCATTGAGCAAACTCTGAGAAGCAGCCTGAGGGTGAGGACAGCAGAAAAATAAATGAGAGGGAATCTTGCTCTGCAAAGTCTTGCTCTGTGCACTTACTGCAAGGCTGGGTTTTTGGTTCTGCAGAGGAAAGCTGGAGAGCATCTGTCCACATGTTCATGGGATTGTAAATCTATGGAATGGTTTGGGGTGGAAGGGACATTAAAGAACATCCAATCCCACCCCAGCCATGGCAGGGACACCTCCCACTGTCCCAGGCTGCTCCAGCCCCAATGTCCAGCCTGGCCTTGGGCACTGCCAGGGATCCAGGGGCAGCCCCAGCTGCTCTGGGCACCCTGTGCCAGGGCCTGCCCACCCTGACAGGGAACAATTCCTTCTCCATATCTAACCCAAATCTACCCTCCTTCAGCTGTTGTCTCCTTTTCTGCTTCCATTGGCAGTTAAAGAGCACAAATCTCTATTCCCTGCTCCTCCCATTGGCCATGGAAGTACTTTTGCTGATCAACCAGCTGCTGTAAAGTCAGGGAAGGAGAGATCTAGACAGGGAAGGAGGGTGACAGCCAGGGAAGTGCTCCTCTGCACCTTTGGCTCGATACAAAGAGTGCAGGGCTTGGAAAGCAGGCACATGGGGAGTGCTTGTGGGAGCTTCCTCCTGTGGGAACTGCTGTGCACATGGACAGAGCTGTCTGAATGGCTGCTGTGGATGGGGTTAGTGCTAATTGAGAGTGTTAATCAGCTCGTGGGGGTGGTTCCCTGCAGGTGTCCCTTCTGTTGGCTGAAGCAGCCTGCTGGAATGAAGCCACCTGGACAGGCTGGGGTGGGCAGGAGCCCCCAGGGAGGGGCCTGTACAGAGATAAAATCCAGAACTTTTGCAGGGGGAGCAGCACGTGGCTGGGCTGCAAACATTGGCAGAGGGTGTCAAAACAGGGCCCTGGTCTTACTGATGACAGAGCCAGGAGCATCCAGAGCAGGGGGAGATCCTGGATGGATGACTGGAGAATTCCATCTGAGGGCAGGAACAATTTGCTTTGCAGCCTGGAGACCTCAGTGCCTGGGCACACCATGCTTTGGAGTTTAACTTGACAAGACACACATTAAGTCCTGGATCTTTAATAATCTGCTATATTAGCCTGTGGGTTTTCACAGTTACGGTTGGAAAAGCCCTATAAGATCACCATGTCCAATGTGAACCCAGCACCGTCACAGTGTTCACCACTAAATTGTCCCCAGGTGCCACATCCACATGGCTTTGGAATGCTTCCAAGGGTGGTGACTCCCCGCTGCCCTGGGGAGCCTGTGACAATACTTGCCAACCGTTTCAGAGAATAAATCTTTAATATTCAATCTAAATTTCCCCTGGTGCAACTTGAGGCCATTTCATCTTGTCCTGTCACTTGCCAGGGAGAAGGGATTGACGCCCACCTCACTTCTGGGGTAACCAGCCATGTGTGGGATTAGCAGTGATTTGGACAGGACCGGCCCCAGTGCTTGCTCAAGGCTCAATCAGCTGATGAAAAATAAAACTAAAGCTGGGGATGTGGATCCTGAAGAGCTAAAAATTCACTGAGAACAGCAGCTACACCCCAATGGTGTCACCTGAACTTCTCAGGTCTGAGTTAAACCTGGAGGCATGCAGGGGAGCCCTGGCAGTAAGATGGGTACTGGTGGAGTAGACCAGAGTCAGGCAGGGGATCAAACCCCCTGAGGTCCCTTGGCAAGGAGCAGTGGAGCCCATGGGCTTTGGGCAGATTTAGGGTGTGTGATGGGGTGGAGGGGACATGGGGACAACTCTGCCATGTCAGTGGGTCTCATACTGTGAGCTGGCTCTGGGTTAGACCTCACTTCAAACCTGTGGACTCAGGTATCCCATGAGGTTCTCCTCTGCCCTCCCATCACTGCTGCCTTTCTAGAGGAAATGCAGTGAGAACCCCTTGGAAAATCCACACAATGCCCTCAGAGCTCTGGCTCTGCTCTGAGCAGCTGAAGGAGCTCTGTGGTCTCTGCCTCCTTGCTGTGGCCCTGAGAATGCTCCCTGTGTCCTCACTGTGCTGCTCTGTCCCTCCCTGCAGCTCCCTGGAATTACTCAGGGCTTATTTGCAGCTCCCCTGACAGTGTTGGGCAAGTGCTGTCTCTGCTTCCCTGGCACTTCCGAGTTCCCAAGGACCTGCTGGCTGAGGATTTTGTTCCTTCTCTGCACTCACATCAGGCTGGGAAGCTTTAATTTCCTGCCCTGCAGTTCTTACAGAGTCTCTCTTTCCCTGCTTGGTTGCCTTTCCCTCCTCTTGGCTGTCTGCTGGGTTGGATGAGTTTTTTTCCCAAACTGTCCTCACTTTTATTTAAGGGGCAATTTGCATTTTATTATTTCCTGCACACACTTCAGAGATTTCTCCTGCATTTATCTTTCCTCTCTGGGGTTCTTTGCTTCCTTCTGTTCAGCATCATCCACAGGGCTCTATCCTTGCAGCCCTGTTTCAGCTCATTCTGAAACACTTTTCTGTCTCCCTGCCTGTGTCTGAAGTCTGGACCACCTGGAGGCTCTCAGCAGGTGCCCTGATTTACTGCCTCAGACCTTTTCACTATTTAAATCCACAAACAGCAGTTGCTCCTATTCTTAGCTCTGACCTGTGCTCCCTTATCCAGCCCTCCCACAAAAGTAGTTTGTGGTTGCATTTAATTTTTTTCCTTTGTTTTTATTTATTTATACATTTCTAAAATTATTATTCCATATGGGTGAAAGAAGAACCACTGTTCCCATTGGATTCCCACTCTGGCCATAAAGAGAGCCTGGATAGAAGGATGCCCAAACACTTCTGGCTTTTTGGATTTGAAGTCTTTGACAGATTCTCCTTTCCACATTTTCCTTAAATCCTTAAAGCAAAAATGCTCTGCTCTGCTGCCTCCTGAGCATGTGGGGAGTGTGTTTTCCCCATCTCCTGCCTGTCAGAATTCCTGTTTCATCCCCTGACCCTTCACTGAAGGGCAGTTTCCAGCTCCCCAGCTGGCTCTTCAGATTGACAGGAGAGAGAAGAGGATGAAGTGTCAGGATGCTAGAACTGCCTGCTGGGACCAGCCAACATTTGGGACCCCTCGGCAGCTCCTGGCCTGTGCTCCCTTGCCAGAGTGGTGGAATTCCAACTCAGAAAGGAGCTTTTAAAGCAAACTTCCCATCACTGAATTTCCCTGCCTTGGAGAGAACTATGGACCATTGGGCAGCAGCAAGGTGGCAAATTTGGGATCACATTTCTCATCCTCCAGCCCAAGGACTGGGTTAGAGCTGGGTTCAGTTAACCCCGTGTGACGCCCGTGGCTCAGGGTCTCAGCCACCATCAACTCCACTCACTGCAGGGGAGGAAACAGCTCAGCCCCTTCCAAACTCTCTCCAGAGCTGAAATCTGTAATAATAGTAGTAACAATAATAACAATAGATTTAACAACAAGATAGAAGGATATGGGTGATTTCCCACTGAGACTGCAATGTCCCAGGTCCAGACTGGTCCATATTCTGTGCTTCAAACAGAAAGATCATATTTGTTTGGCTGTAAATGTTTCTTATTGGAAAAAGTAATGGGTTTTTTTTCAGCATCTTTCCTCTTACTCCCATTCTCTCATCTCTCTCCATCCCTTCCCCCTCACTTCCTTTTATTATTTAACAATATTATCACAAAATATGCTGAGTTGGAAGGGACCCACAAGGACCAATATGAGCTCCCAGCCCAATATGAGCTCCTTTTTCAGCAGTAGGTTTAAACCCAAAATTTTGGTATAAATTCAAGTGTGTAATTTTTATCTTTTAATATTTTTTATTTTATTTTTTATAATTTTTTATTAAGTCTTTAAACTTATGGGGTTTAATTATTTTTCCTTCCCTTCCAGCTTCTTTCCTAATGACAAGACATTTCTTCTATCAGCCTTTTCCCAGACTATCTGCCTATTTCTCTGCTATTTACTTATCACTCCCTCCTACTTTGACACCACGCCTCCAAAACTCCCACTGTTTTACCGATTTCAAAGCATTTTGAGGTAGGGCAGGATCTGAAAGTTCAGTTCTTGATTAAAAAGGCGCAGTGTGCACTAAATTATTGCTCCCTCCTTTGTCCTCTAGGCTGGGTTCCTGCATGGATAGGTTTGGGAAGGGTAATGGCTGTGGAGGTATTTGGAAGCTCTGGCAGAAGAGAAATGTGAGGGGAACATGAGGAAGATCCAGTGAGATGCAGATAAGGAGGGATTACAAGCTATCTATAAAAATAGATTTTAGTTCTGATGTTTACTGAACAACTTTTCGTTTCCTGCCCTTTTTTAGTGCTGAAAAGGGAAGCAGAAAAGCCCTATATTGGTAATTTTTTTTTTCTACTCCATGAAAGGATGTGGAAATGAGTCCTGAGCAAAATTATGGGGAGAAAAGTTTATTCCTTCTATTCGAATTGGTCAGTGAAAGACATTTAATTTGATTTTTCTTTCTAATCAAAAAATGTGCTATTTGTAAAATTGATACAATGCAGAGTATAAAACCTCACAGATCCAGCACTTGTCCTAAATTCAATCCAAGTTTTAACCATCTTTCTGTAGTATTATTAAAATTCCAGGTATTAGCAATCCAGTGATTCATTCCCATTAGAAGGAGCATTTGCATTATGCATTTTCTCCATTTCCCAGGTGCATAAGTAACTAACCCTTGGAACAAAACACTGTTATTGAGTAAGATATTCCATGGTCATAAAGGAGGGAAAAGAATCCTGAGACAAAAATGGGTAATTCTTTAAATGGCAAAAGGAATGAAATCACAGCCAAAATATCGCCCTGGCTGGATTTCCACTGCAGGAATGATTTTATCTCTTGATCCTGAAAATCCCTTAAAAAGAAGAATAAAACCCCTCCCCAAACAAAGAAACAAACAACAAACAAAAAAAACAACAACAAAAAACCCCAACCCCCAACCCCAAAACAAAGAAACAAAACCCCAAAAAACAAAACAAAAAAAAAACCCAAACAAAACCCCCAAAACAGTAACAACAAAGCCCTCCAAAACCAGCTTAACTAACAAAAAAACTTCCCAAAAATAGCCCCAAATACCTGTAGGGACTCATTTTAACCATACATTACTCCCAATTCTCAGATACTTCTCAGATTCAAGATGATTTTGATTAAAGACTCACCCATGGGTACATCTTGATTGATTTAAATTCAATCCTATCCACTTATTTTAAATATATTTTAAGTCACTGAAGATTTCTTTTTTTCCCCAAGGTGAAATTTTGGCCAGTTCAGTTTTTAAAACCATTGGGGATTTTAGGGAATTGGGACATAAAGAGTTCAAACATTAAACCTCCTGCTGCAGGCAGCTGGTGTGTGCTCTGGGTTTGGAAGGGGAGAGCAGGAGCCCTCTAGAGCAGGAATTGCAATTCAGGTGGGGAGGGAGTGTCCACTCTTCCCAGGTGAGACAAAATGAACGGGGTGAAGCATTTTCCTCTGTAATTACCCACGAAAAAACCTCTGCTCTCAGCGTGATTCCTTGGCCCTGCTTGGGTTGGTGCAATGCACAGACTCCACACCAGTCCCGAGCTGCTCAGCCTCTCCCTGCCCTCCATCCCACCCTGTCAGAACGGGGTGGAATGGGAAAGGAGAGCTTGGATCCACCTGGAGCTGGCGAGAGCCTGGATCTGGGTCACCTCCCTCCTGCCCTCCCTTCCCCAGCTGGCTCCTGGTCCCACTGCTGGCACAGCTGTGGCTGTGCTGCCTTTTGTCACCGTGTCTGGGTGTGGCACTGCCACCACAGTGACCTGGCCCTGGTGGGACTGGGGTATCCTGGTGTTAAGAATAATTAGAATATTGTTACCATATTATTGTTTGTAAACCCCTTACTTACCTTGTACCCCTGTCCCAGGTTTACTTACCTTGTACCCCTGTCCCAGGTTTACTTACCTTGTACCCCTGTCCCAAATTGCTGTACCCCGTGTTTCTTGTTTCTTGTTCAGCCAGGCCCTGCCCCCTCTCCCAAGTTGCTGTACCCTGTGTTTCTTGTTCCGTGTTCAGCCAGGCCCTGCCCCCACTGCTCCTAGACTCCCACATGGCAACACTGTACCCCTGCCCCAAGGTGCTGTACCTTGTTCAGTTGGGCCCTGAGGAGGAGGATGACATAAGGACTTTCATGTAAACGAGAGAGACCAGAGACTCATGGGACACACCCAGACTGGAAAAAACCCCGAGACAATGAGCCACACAAAAGGGAAGGAATAAAACCAGTACCATCGAACAAGGAAGACCCAGAGGAGTCCCCTGACTTCCCTCCAGAGGCCGACATAACCACGAGGGGACTCGACTGGGATGACACCCTAGGCTACGATGCCAAGAGAACGAGTCTTCCCGGGGACTCCCGTGAGGAAGGAAGGCGCAACTCTGCCCTAGTGACAAAGCTGCACGGATCCTCCTCTTCTGTGGTGTCCAAGTGGGAGCAGTGGTGGTGTGCACGACCCCTCGGGCCCCCACCCCAGAGCTGTCCTGTTTAATAAAGGCCTTTTTAAAAGGAGCTGGTCTCCTGGCCCGTTCATCACACTGGTAGCAGACAAGCCACATGAAATGGGCAGATAAGCACAGCCATGATGGACTTTGGTGCTTGTAGTTGGATTTCATGATCTTGAAGGTGTTTTCCAACCTTAATAATTCTGTTATTCCGTGAGACTGCATTTCCAGTTTGTTGTGGTTTTAAAGCAGTAACTAAAAATCACTAGAAAACTTACTTATTTCTTGCTGTGAGATATGGATTAGAACAAGAGCAAAACAGGCATAAAACTTAAAAAAAATGTTGATCTCACTTTTCAATGGTTAAAACCGCCGCCAATTCTCAGAAATGACCAGTAATTGGTCAGAAGAAAAAACTCCTAACAGCCTCCAGCACCTTCAACTTCCTTAGCTCCCAAAGCTATCTTAAAGGTAAAGTCACTCCAGGACACAGTTCCTCTTCAGAGCCCATGAATCCCCTGGAGGACCCTCAGCTCCTGGTGATTTCTCTAGGGCTCATCTGAAAACTCCTTTACCACCACAAATCACAGAATCACAGAATATCCTGAGGACCCACAGGATCATCCAGTCCCATCCCTGCCCTGCCCAGACCCCCCAACAACCCCACCCTGGGCATCCCTGGCAGCGCTGTCCAAACGCTCCTGGAGCTCTGGCAGCCTCGGGGCCGTGCCCATTCCCTGGGGAGCCTGGGCAGTGCCAGCACCTCTGGGGGAAGAACCTTTCCCTGCTCTGCAGCCTGAGCCTGCCCTGGCCCAGCTCCAGCCCTTCCCTATCGCAGGGAGCCGGGACACCATGAGCTGCTCCATGGCCAGGCTGGACCTGTGTGATCAATCAGCTTTGGCTGCTCTGAGCAGGCCAAGGCTGAGCTGTCCCTGCCTTTCCCACAGGGAAGAACCAACAGCATTGAATTCTGTTCCGCAGCTGCAGGTGTTTGTGACACCTCCTGTCTGTGAGACTTCTCCCCCCATCCCATCATTCCTCGAGCTCACTCAGGCAGAGGGGCTGGCAGAGGAGCCCGTGAGATCCCAGCAGTCTTTGTTCTTCATGAACCCAGGCTAAAAATGAGCTTTGCCCAGTGCAAGCAAGTTCACATTCTTTTTTCTATGAGTTCTTTGATGATCAAATGTTTTCTTATTTTATGAAGTTTTATACTCACTTCCCAAAATAAAGAATTTCCTAATGGAGTCAGCCAGGTTATTATTTCTGACAGCCTCTGCCATAACCCAACAGTGTTTGTTCTCAGTCTGGCTTCTCAGATTTGACCAGACTTATCCTTGCATGAGGCAGGAGCTCAGGATCCTTAGTGGCTAAATCTACCACAGAATCACAGAATCTCCCAGGTGCATTTGGAGGTGCTCTGGTCCAAGCCCTGCTCGAGTAGGTTCCCCTGAGCAGGTTGCCCAGGATCATGTCAGGTTTTAGCTCTCTACAAGCTGGAGAGTCCACACAACCTTTCTGGGCAACCCATGCTTGGCCTTCTTCACAATGAAAAAAACGTCTTTTAATAAACTTAATGGACTTTTGCTGGACTTGTTCCAATAAATCCATATTTTTCTTGTTCTGGGGGGTACAGAACTGGGCCCAGAACTCCAAATATGGCCTCTCCAGTGCTCAGCAGAGGGAAGGACAACCTCCCTTGCACTGCTGGCCATGCTCTGTCCAGCACAGTCCAAGGACAGACTTTGGCCTTCAGCACTGTGATGGTGCATCCCCAGCTCACGGGGAGCCTGAGATCCCCCAGAGCCCCATAGCCCTTCCCTGCAGAGATGGCTGGGCCCCAGCCTGTGCTGCTGCCTGGAGTCATTCCTCCTCAGGGGCAGGGGTTTGCATCCTCCTTGAGATTCCTCCATGAGATTTCTCTCTGCTCAGTTCTCCAGGCTGCTGAGGGCCCTTGAATGGCCTAAAAACATCCCCACCTCCATCTGGGATGTCAGCCACTGCTCATCCCAGACTGGCTGGCTGATGGGTCACCCTGTCCCAGGCTATCAATTAAGTTATTAACTAGGATTCACAACAGCAGTGAGCAGGGTGCACCTTTAGTGGTTTACCTCCAACAGGGCCTCGTGCTGCTGACAGCAACGCTCTGGGCCATGTTCCTGAGTTGATGAGACACTGGTATAAATTTCGTATTGGTCCTGAATCAGTCTCTTCTCCCAGGGAACAAGCAACAGGATGAGAGGAAATGGCCTTGAGTTGTAGTAGGAGAGGTTTAGATTGGATGTCAGGGAATTTTTTTTCACACAAACGGTTGAAAAGCATTGGCACAGGCTGCCCAGGGCAGGGGTGGAGTCTCCATCCCTGGAAGTGTTAAAAAATGTGTGGATGTGGCACTTGGGGACATGGGTTAGTGATGAAGGTGGTGGTGCTGGGCTGATGGTTGGACTTGATGAACTTAAAAGTATTTTCCAACCTTAACAACTCCATGATTCTATTATTTAAATGCTCATTTTTCATCATGTTTTCACTTTCCAGTCATACTTCAGGCATTCCAGTCCATTAGTCTATTTTACCTCTTTTATTTAAAAAAAAATGGAGAAGTGTGCCTAGTAACCAGTTAAAGCAGTGTGAGACAGTGAATCCAGCAGGATGAGCTGTGCTCCTGCTCCTCTGGGCACAGATCACTGCTGGAGAACAGCCCTGGGCTTTGCCATTCCGCAGCTCCTGCCAGGAGCTGTCAGAGTTGGCAGCTGTTTGACACTGTCGGCATTTCCTGGTGCCTGGATAAGAATTTATGGGAATTTGACTGAGTGCAGGATGCAGCCTGGCATTAAACTTCCCCAAAGAATGAGGTTAGCTGACAATTACTGCTCCGTAAGCAAGTCAATGAAAGATTCACTTTCTGTCCAGAGAGACTAATTATAAAATGAAAGCCAAGAGGGAAAACAAACATTCAGGATGGATAAAAAGGATATTGTTTGGGGAAAAATAGCCCACAATGCCTCAACATATAGGTTTCCTAATATTGGCTTGATAACTTTGATGTTTAATTTGTTGGAGAGCAAGAGGGACATCTTTCTTGTGGGTCTGACCTTCTTCTTGCTCTTTTAAAAAGATGTTTCAAATATTGAAAGTTAATATTTCTTGGAGAAACATGATGTCTAATCAAAATCCACAGTTTTTTAGCCATAATGTTGTGGTATGTGCAAGGGTATCAGTAGTTATTCATCTCTGTCTCTCCTGTGGCTTTCTCTTCTGTGGAAAGGCTTCTTTGAAAAAAGCTCTGCTTGAATTTCTCAAGGTCCTGCTTCCCCAGGCTTGGAGAATTTCACCTTTTGAGTTGGTTAGGACAACTTGCATGAAGTAAGAAGGCTTAAATTTGGGTCATTGGGTTTCACCAGATAATAGGTGGGACCTGACAGTATTTAACTGGATAGCTTTGTGCATTTAATGTAAAGAGGAGCAGATATTTATCCTCACTGAGTGTTCCCAGCTGTTTCCTTCAACCCATACCTTACAGATTGGTCCCCAGTGTGGGTGGCACAAAACCCCAGGATTTCTCCTCCCACAGCCATGGGTGCCTTCATGCATGAAGAAGCATCTTCCAAGGGCCAAGGTGAGGTGCAGAAGGGACCTGTTCTGTTCCAGGTCCTGCCAATGTCACCTGAGAGCAGGAGGCCAGACCTGAGGCTGAGAACCACAGGCCTTGCTGAGAGTAGGAGCAGCCACTGTGCCCTTTGCCATGGGCTGGCCCAGCAGGAGTGTTCCTTCCACACTGGTGGGAAGATGTCCCTCCTGGGCAGGAGGACTCGGGCTGCTTTGCCTTGGTGAGAAAATGAGCCAGGAGCCAGCTGCTCTCCCCTGGGCCATGACTTCCCCACACTCTGATCCATCTCAAGCAGCACAACTGAGGTTTCTTTCTGTGTGTGATGCTTTATCATAGCCCAAGGGCCCCCTCCTGCTGTCACCTGTGTGTGGGAGATGAGTCACGAGGATGTGGCTGGGCCCATGTGCTGTGTCTGAGCAGGAGCAGAGCCCACTTACTCTGCAGCTTAACCATGCAGTTTCTCTGGGTTTGGTTTTTGTTTTGTTTTGGTTTGCTCATAGGTGCACAACCATCTGCCCCACTACTACAGAGCTGTCTGCCATCTGTCCTTGCAAAATAAAATAACTGTAAACTCCAAATGCTCATGAGCTGCGGCGTTAACAGCTGAGATGTTCCCGAGCCTGCGGAACAGGAGGCAGCAGAGCCATCATCTGCTCCAGCAGCTTTCACTGAGGGATTTGTGTCTACCCCAGAGTATTTGGGCACATTTGTCCAAGGCAAGGTTTAAAGAATGGAACAAGCAGAGCTGCAGCTTTGGGCTATGCTCATGGCACAACCTCTGCCTGGAGAGAGCTCTGCTGCCCTCAGGGAAGGGCCACAGGGGCTTCAGTGACAGAGAGCTGCTGCAGGTGCTGCTTGTACTCAGGAACTGGTGCTCAGACAGAAAGGATTGGAGAATCATGGAATTATTAAGGTTGGAAAAGCCAGCCCAGACCACTGAGTCGAAGCTGGGCCCAATCCCCATCGTGTCACCAGCCCAGAGCACTGAATGCCCCATCCAGGCCTTCCTTGGACACCTCCAGGGATGGGGACTCCAAACCTCCCTGGACAGTCCCTGCCAATGCCTGACCACCCTTTCCATGCAGAAACTCCTCCTTATGTCCACCCTGAGCCTCCCCTGGCCCAGCCTGAGGCCGTTCCCTCTCCTCCTGTCCCTGTTCCCTGGGAGCAGAGCCCGACCCTCCCCGCCTGTCCCCTCCTGGCAGGGAGTTGTGCAGAGCCAGAAGGGCCCCCTGAGCCTCCTTTTCTCCAGGCTGAGCCCCTTTCCCAGCTCCCTCAGCCCCTCCTGGGGCTCCAGCCCCTTCCCCAGCTCCGTTCCCTGCCCTGGACACGCTGCAGCCCCTCCAGGTCTCTCTTGTCAGGAGGGTCCCAGAGCTGCCCCAGCACTGGAGGTGCCCCAGCAGGGCCAGCACAGGGGACGGGCCCTGCCCTGCTCCTGCTGCCCCCCAGGGCTGGGACAGCCCCGCTGCCCTTGGCCACACCTGGGCTCGTGTCCATCCCCTGGCACTGGAACCCCCAGGGCCTTTCTGCTGGACAGCTTTCTGGAAAGATGGATTTGAGGTTAGCAAACAAGTCTGTGTCCAAGTGCAGTGCTGGACTCCTGCTCGGAGAGTGCTACAGGTGACCATGGCCATCCACCACATGTAGAGGGGCTCTGTCTGGAGGGTTGAAGCCCCAGGCAAGGTCTTCTTCCTCCTGAGTTTTTCCTCCTCCTGGGTGTTCTCAGCTCCACAGGACACAGTGCAGACACTCCACAGGAGAGGCTGTGCCACAGCTGCTCACAGTGCTGGGAATGCTGCTGGAAGGAACCTCCCACACCCTCGGAATATGGAGTGGGGGTGGCAGCTCTGGGTGAGCTGAGGAGGTTGCTAGAAAGAGGCAAAGAACAATCCCTAACAACCCAAAGGTCCAAGCTCCAGGGAGAGAAGCTGGACATGACCCAGTGGTCCTGCTGGCTAACCCTTCTATCCTGCCAGGCTGTGCTGAAGGAGACCATCAGGACAGCCCCACGGGGTGTGGGAAACCTGTGATGGTCACTGGGAGCTGCTGCTGAGGGAGCTCTGACCTCCTGCAATAAAAACCGCGAAGCTGCAAGGACTATTTCCTTGACTCAACAGGCAAAGCACTTTCTTCCCATCACGTTTTCTCTCTGACAGCTCCCTTCTTTTTGTTTTACCTTCAAATCAACACAGGGAACACACTGACAATGTGTGTGCCTTCGTCGTGTGGCACAAGGGGTGGCACAAGGCTCCTGGCCCCAGTTTGAGAGTGAATTATTACTCTGCTCAGGGCAAACTCTGTAGGGAAAGTAGTACCTGAGGAGCTTCCCTGTGCAGGGACTTCTCATCTAAAAGTGACAAAATGCTGAACCAAAATATGTTAATTTACCCAAGAATTTTAATGAGAGGCAAAACAAGATAAACTCTAAAGGCTGATAGAATTGGGATTATTCATTCTGGATAAGAGAAGGCTCCAGGGACACCTCAGAGCCCCTTCCAGGGCCTAAAAGGGATCCAGAAGAGCTGGAGAGGGACTTGGGACAAGGGATGGAGGGACAGGACACAGGGAACGACTTCCCACTGCCAGAGGACAGGGATGGATGGGATATTGAGAAGGAATTGTTCCCTGTCAGGGTGGGCAGGCCCTGGCACAGGGTGCCCAGAGCAGCTGGGGCTGCCCCTGGATCCCTGGCAGTGCCCAAGGCCAGGCTGGACATTGGGGCTGGAGCAGCCTGGGACAGTGGGAGGTGTCCCTGCCATGGCAGGGGTGGCACTGGATGGGCTTTAAGGTCCCTTTCTACCCAAACCATTCCATGGTTCTGTGTCTCCATTGCTCAGACATCCACTCCCTGCAATCACCAGCCATCCTTCAGGCTGGGAGTCTCCTGTGACCACTCACACAGGACTGAGATTTTTTCCTATTTTTCTCCATTTCCCATCTGTGGGCAAGGGGCAGCCAGCAGCAGGTCCTGTCCTGCTACCCACACCCCCTCAGGGTGGCAGGGGCTCTGTGTGCACCACAGCATTTTCAGAAATGAAAAACTGGCCCTAAAGGCCCTCGGCTGCTTGCTGGGAGTACGGGTTTGGAATACAGGTGAGAGTTCCGTGGGCTTAAAATGCTCAGGGCGAACTCCTGCTTTAATTTCACTTCACCAAGGACTCCTTTCACTTCCTTTCACTCCCAAGGTTTTTAATAGCTCTGGCCTTGATCTCTTCACCAGCACATGAATGACAGCTGCAGGAGAACTATAACATTTTAACTGACATTTGTATTTAGAAGCTCATCTATAATTAGAGACAAATGAATCATCTGCAACGAAATAATTAATTCAGGCCAAGCTGCCTTTCTCTCTCTCTGTGAATTTTCCAGGAACAGGTTGCTGCACTCTCGGACCCAGTCTCCATTCAGAGCTGGGGGTTTCCTCAGGCAGATTTCCCTTGCTCTGCTGCCCCAGCACCAGGCTGTGGTTGCCCTGTGTGCTGGTCCCTGCCTTGGGGACGTGTTGCCATCCCCAGCCCTGGGCAGGGGAAGGGGCCATGTCATGGCTGGGAATTCCATACCCAAGAGCAGGAACTGTGCTTTGAAGAGGCTGTGATGAAGCAGAGTGTGGAGAGCTGGTGCTGAGCGAGCTGAGGTGGAGACCGGCCTCTCTGGGCTGTTTGGCTTCAGACCTGCTCAGACCATGCTAAGCCCCTCTGAAATCAGAATTCTGGTGACTCTTTCACCTCCTTCATTGCTACAGACATGAGTGATGTGCAGCCCCTGCTGCCCCCAGCTCTGCTCACCACCATCTCCCCAGCTGCTACCTGGAGAAAAGGAGGCTCAGGGGGGCCTTCAAAACTCCCTGCCAGGAGGGGACAGCCAGGGAGGGTCAGGCTCTGCTCCCAGGGAACAGGGACAGGAGGAGAGGCTGGGCCACGGGAGGCCCAGGGTGGATACTGGGGAAAATTTCTCCCTGGAAAGGGTGGCCAGACACTGGAAAGGGCTGCCCAGGGAGGTTTGGAGTCCCCATCGCTGGAGGTGCCCAAGGACCCAAGTGGATGTGGTACTCAGTGTTCTGGTTGAGTTGACCAGATGTTCAGTCCCAGGCTGGAATCGATGGTCTGGGAGGCCTTTCCCAGCTTTACTGTGTGATCCTTGCTCTGTGACTTGGGGTCAGGGACCTTCACTTGCTGGATGGTGCTGCTGTGGGCCTTGCCTTGGCTGAGGTGTCTGGGATGGACCATCCAAGATCCTGAAAGCTGTGCAGAGCCGCATGGTCCACGCAGCTCTGGTGTGGGCCCCACATTTCAGCCTGCAGCACTGGTGAAATGTGGGGTGACCTGTCCCTGTGGAGGGATGGGAGCTGGTTCCTGAGCACCTGTATGGCCAGGGCCTGGGCCCTGTACCCAGCACGGAGTGGGGGGACAGAGCCAGCTTTTTGTATGGTGAATTTCACAAGGAATTTCTCTTTCTTATCTAGACTTCAGCACTTTATATGTACATTTCTCTGCTCCCTAACATTTCAGTTTTAAGTCTTTTTTTTGCTGTTTTGAGGTGAAGTTTATTTCTTCACAGGAGCCTGGCATGAAGTCCAATGAAGCCAAATTTGCTCTGAGTAATTCCTATGTCTTTAACAATCTTAATACAGCTTTTTAACCAGGTCCTGTGGTTTTCATCTGGGACTATCAATAAGCAAGTACTGACAACTCTTTCAGTTTTTATGAACTTGCTCTTAGTGGCCCAGACAAAGAACCTGCAGTTTGTGCAGAGCTGTGGAACCTCCTCTAATCCAATCTCTCTGCTCCACTTGCCTGGGCAATCAGCCACAGCCTGAGAGCTGGGAGGGGATGAGCTTCATCTGCCAAAGAGCTGAAATGACAGAAAAGGACAGAAGCTGCGAAGCAATTATTAATTGATGTGGTTTTGACTGAAGTTCTCTTGTGTTGATCATCATTTGCTGCAATGAATAAGGCTCATAACACTGAGCATCGACACTCCTTCTCCATCCCCATTGATCCCATGTACACAGCAGAGTTATTTACATTCCATCCCTGGAAATCGATGAGGAGATCAGATTGCACAGTCTGAGTCCAACTGTGGCATTTGCATTGAGACATGCAGCACACTGCCACCAGCCCAGAGGGATGCATCCCTGGGACTCAGGAGACACCCACTGTGGGATACACAGACTTCTGTGTAGGTATAAAATTAAAAGCAGTAGCTGCCACTCTGAAATCCTGGCCTACCAGCCAATGAGGGTTTTGATAAGATATTTTCTATTAAAATCTGCTGAAATGCTTTTCTAAATCCTTCTCCATCTTCTGTGTGAAGTTGCTGCAATCCATCCTATGGAGATTTTTATACTGCACCATATGCTTTCCAGCCAGAGCTGTCTTACATAGTTAACAAAACCAGGGGATAAATTTAAAGCAAGGTCTTGCTACACTGTCCTGTCATAGTGTTTTGCCAGCTGACAGCCAAGCTTGGAATCAGCTGTGGGCGGGCTGGTGCACGCACCACCCAAATTCAGAGCAGGGCCTGTGAGGAGCAGCTCTGCTGGGCTGGCACCACCCCGAGCTGTGCCTGAGCAAATCTCCTGACCAGCAACAATTGGGAAAAACCTGCCTGAAGATGGGAATTGTGGTGGATATTGGCTGTGGGAGTGGGCAGGCCCTGGCACAGGGTGCCCAGAGAAGCTGTGGCAGTGCCCAAGGCCAGGTTGGACATTGGGGCTTGGAGCAGCCTGGGACAGTGGGAGGTGTCCCTGCCTGTGGTAGGGGTGGGACTGGATGAATTTGGAGGTCTGAATACATGCACAGCCATGGTCCAACCTGCTGATCTCCCTCTTAGAAGGACAGTTGTCACTTCCCAGGTGCCTTTGGATTTTCTGTCCATCCCACCATTACTGTGTCCTTCAGGAGCAGTGTGGGAGCAACTCTTCCTCTTTCTTTCACCTCCCTGCCCATCTTCCCAAATTCTTCTTGATCCCAGTTCAGAAATTTGTTCTGTGTAAATCTGCTTGGAAAAGGTCATCATTGCACTGTCAACATCTTTCTGTGAACTTGCAAGGGTTCTAAAACAAATTATAACAAATTATTCAAATTATTTCCTGGATAATTTCTCAAATTCTGAGGAAGTACCTCCACTTCTTACGTTGCTGCTTTGTGGATAACCAATTTTAAGGTTGCAAGAGGAATATGTTGGTTTTCCCTGATTTGCTGAGCCACTTGCTGCTTCTTTAGTGGGAGTTTTTTATGTTTGCAATGAAGGATGTCTGACAGTTTCCTAGTTGGGATGAGCCCACTTTTGTCCTGAGTTGCAAGTGGAGCAGTTTGGGACCTTCAGAGTAAGTTTTATTTTGAATGAGAGAAGAAAGATGTGTTTGTGTCTTCTGCAAATGCCTCATTCTGTTAGAGCACCTCACTCCAGGACAGCCCTGACTGGGATATTTTCACCTTTGTAATTGGTTCAATTACCCAATGAAACTGTTGAGTATAATTCTGCATTTTTGTATTGTACAATTCTCTAAAAGTCCTCTGTAAATACCATCACTTAAAAGAGAGACAGATGTTAGATTTGGTATCTTCTTGCCTGTGTGTCTGCTGTCCGTCCATCCATCCATCCATCCATCCATCCATCCATCCATCCATCCATCCATCCATCCCTCCACCTCTCTCCCATCTCTGGTAACTAAGCCATTCCAAGGTAAATCCCATCTGCATTCCAATGGAGGCTCCCTCATTCACAACAGCCAAGCCCATGAAAAGAAGATTCTTGCCATAAAAGTAATTTGCTGCTGGGGGTGAATTACCAGCCCTTGTAAACATTGTGCTTCTGATGTAATTTATCCTCATTTAGCTCCTGTTGTTGTCCTGTGTTGTGTCTGAGCTAGGCAATCCTGGGAGCGCGGGCTCAGGCATGGTGCTGCATGCGGAATATTGGCAGGGCAGTGTTTGCAGCTCTGCTTCTCTACCTGGTGACACTTCCAAAAGGGTTGTTTTGTGCTGTCATGTTGTCACTAAATGAGGGTTTTAATGTTTGGGGTTTTTTTCCAAAAATTTTATTTTAGCAAATAGAAGTTAACAGTGCTGCATTATTTTCTAGCTATTAATTTGGGGGCAATTTTTAGGAGCGCTGGTTAGGTTGTGCTGACATTGACTTTCCACATCTCACCCACTCCTCAAATCTGGGCCCATCCTCCCTGCACAGGCCTGGGGCCCTGAGAAGCAGCATCCATCCCTGCCTGAGGTACTTGTAGATGCTGGAATTCCAGGTAGGAGCATTTTGGGAATACCTTAATTAGCATAAGTGTCCTTCTTCTTTCCCCTGGGAAGGGACACCTCCTCTAATGCCTCATTAACCATTGGCATGGCCTTGGGTGCTGGATGCTCTGTGCCCCAAGCGGGTGCTGAAAACAGCCAAATCCCAAGGGTTTTGACCCATCCTTGGGTCAAAAACTACTTGGGAATGTCACACAGCACAGGAAGCAATGACAGAACTGCAGCTGCTTGAGCCAGAACTCCAGTGTCTCCCTGCTGGATGGGACAGAAAGAGGAGGTTGGAGTGTCACCAGTTTGAAATGGTGACAGTTCCTCTTTGGGACACATGAGGTAGTAGTGTGGGAATCAGGCTCCACCGGTTGGATGCCTTCTGTGGCTCAGCTCAAGGCTCCTGAGAGTCCCAGGAGGTATTCCAGGGAGTTGGACAGTGATAGGAGCAACTTCCTGCAAGGTTCTAGGGATGACCACAAGTTCTGTGCATAATGGGTTAGATTTGTTGCACTCATTGGGGATAAACCTTGGCATGAGACCCTGGTGCTGCTGTGCCACCATGGTGGGTCATGGGGTGGGTGCCCTCCTGCAAAGGCACCAACTGGGACATCTCACTCCTGGGCTTAAGATCCATCCCTCCGGACCCAGCTTTTCCTCTTCCTGCCATGGGCCACACTCATGGAATCATATCATGGACTCAGAGAGTGCTTTGAGTTGAAGGGACCTTAGACCTGATCTTGAAACCTCCCCACCCTCCCAGGGAACAATTCCTTCCCAATATCCTATCTAGCCCTGCCCTGTGGCAGTGGGAAGCCATTCCCTGTGTCCTGTCCCTCCATCCCTTGTCCCCAGTCCCTCTCCAGCTCTCCTGAAAGGCCCTGGAAGGGGCTCTGAGCTCTCCCTGGTGCCTTCTCCTCTCCAGGCTGAAAACCCCCAGCTCTCCCAGCCTGGATCCAGAATGGCTCCAGCCCCTGGAGGAGGCCTGTGGACAGGTTCAAGCAGGTTCCAGCCTTCCTGTGCTGGGACCCCAGAGCTGGATCGAGTGCTCCAGGCAGGGTCCCACACTGGTCCCAGACGGGCAGGGGAACGAGGTTCTGGGCTATGCTGAACTCTGGGATGCCATGTGGGAGTTTTTCCATGTTATTTCAGGGGATGTGACTCCAGTGTGACACCAAACATCAGCAGCACACGAGCACTGCCCCGCGGGTCCCCAGCAGAGCCTGGCGGTGGGAGCTGCACAGGCCCCTGGGGCATCCATGATCCTGATTCCCTCCCACAGAAACTGCAAGGGAGCATCCCCAGCTTTCCCAGGGCCCCTCGGAATCCCTGTGATGATGAAGGCAGCCCCACAGGGAGCTGTTGGCACACTGGAATTTACCAGGTGAATAAACCTCTCGAGACTCTTTGTACTCCTCACCTTCCTCAGACGGCAGTGCCTCACCAGACTGGAAGTGCACGCTCAACTCTTTTCCTGGGATCCTGCTGAGCTTCCCGGGTTTTTCCTTCGCTATGGCTCCTGCCTGGAAACCAGCAGGTTTAACTCTGCCACAGCTGCCCTCACTCAAGTGCCACTTAAATTGCCGGCAGTGATTTGGAACTCCCGTCACTGGTTATTTCCAGGTCTTTGTTCCAGGCTATCGCCCCCTGCTCCAGCTGCACAGGAGGTAACAATTAGGAAAGAAAAAGTAATAATACACGCAATTTGCTCCAGCTTTAACAGCCCAGGGTGATGGGCTGGGGTCCCCCCTTCTCCCTCCCTGGCAGGGTCTGTTGGGAGGGTCGGGGCTCTCAGGCAAAGAGAGTCCTAAACTTTCACACCGCTTCTGCTGCCAGTGCTCCTCGTTTTGGCTGCTGCAGATGATCCACAGCCAGGGCGGTGTGGGAATGGTGAGGAAGGAGTGTTATCCTGGAGGATGCGGGTATAGGAGCTGAATGAACAGAGCAGGACCCGGGCACAGCTCAGCATCTGTATGTGCAGGGCAGGGAACGGAGCTGGGGAAGGGGCTGGAGCCCCAGGAGCAGCTGAGGGAGCTGGGAAAGGGGCTCAGCCTGGAGAAAAGGAGGCTCAGGGGGCCCTTCTGGCTCTGCACAACTCCCTGCCAGGAGGGGACAGCCGGGGAGGGTCGGGCTCTGCTCCCAGGGAACAGGGACAGGAGGAGAGGGAACGGCCTCAGGCTGGGCCAGGGGAGGCTCAGGGTGGATTTTGGGAAAATTTCTGCATGGAAAGGGCAGTCAGGCCCTGGCACAGCTGCCCAGGGCAGGGGTGGATCCCCATCTCTGGGTGCCCCTGGGCTGGCACAGCAGAGATTGGCCAGTGAAGGAGAACAGCACAACTCTGCTCTCAGGTTTTGTGGCTGCTGTGGTGGCCACAGAGCTGTGGTCTGTGACCCCAGGGGCAGAAGGGTGTGGGGTGCTCAGTGTCCAAGAGGATCTATGGGCTCTTTGGGAAGGCTGCTCTGCATTCATCCCCTGGGCTCTGATGTGGTGACCCTGCCTGATGAGCAGCAGGGCTAAGACAGAGAATTGTCATCCCATCCCCACCTAAGGAGGAGAGCTCTCTGGATTGCTGCACTTCTGAGAGTGGGAAGAGCCTTCAACACTTGTTTTGGGGAAAAACAGCGCATTTATTAAATCAGAAACAGCTGCCTGTGCCTGGCAGGGCAGGGGGGGGCAGGACATCCTCAGGCACCTCTCTGTCGGTGTGACAGTGACAGGGCTGCACAGTGGTGAAGGACCTGCCTTAGCTCCCAACCACTGAGGGACAGGGGTCCCTTCTCCCTAAAGCTTAGCCCAGCCCTTTGAACCAGACCAAAACCTTTGTCAGGAGAATAAATGGCAGTTTATAGCTTGGTCATTTCCAGACCAGCCCAACAGGGATGGTTTGGTGTGAGGATGAACCCAAAATGGTAACACTGCATGGAGTCCTAGAAGATCCTGAGCTGGAAGGGATCCACAAGTGGCACTGAGACCAACTCCTACATCCACAAGGACTGAGGACATTCCTAGGAGCAATGTAAGAACTCTCCCAAACCGACCTCATCACCATGGACAGCAGCTTCCAGGAGGGAAGAGGTCCCAGCCCATCCTGTCTGTCCTTTCCTAGGAGCAGCTCAGCTGAGGGAGCTCCTGGCTGGCACTTCCCCCCAGCCGCCTGGGACACAGACAACACTCCATGTCCTCATCCTGGGAACACCCAGCTCCCAGCCTGGCCTCTTCCTGCCTGACAGCAGCATTCCCATCGCTTTGGCTTTGGCTCTTCCTCATAAGCTTTCTCCAACACCAAGGAATTTGGGAAGAAGCATTGAAATTACACTGTGCTGGAGCTCCCTCCAGGAAAAAGAATCTTTTCACTTGTCTTCTCCATTGCTGGGAACTCTGGGCTCGCTCTGGTCTGGATGGAGCAAACAAGGCTCATCCTCAGCCATAGGTGTCATCTCCAGGGAAGCTTTCAAACCTCCAGGAACTCTTTATACCAAATATGTTGCTACTTTTATCTGACGTTTTTCTGATCTGCTGCTAGCAAGGAATCCTACATGTATCATTTCCTAGCTCTGGTTGCTCTAATATGCTCAAAAAGGAAAGCAGAAGGCATTAAAGCAGTTCTGATACTTGACAAACCGATCTGATTCTTTATTTACTTGAGGCTGAAGCTTTTGGCTGACATTTTTCACAATAAAATATCATAGAAAATATTCATCTGGATGCCATGTTCCATTTTTAAACAGGAGATTCTAAAGAAAGTCCTTAATTTCCGCTCAGAAGTTTGCTGTAATCACACACCCCGAGTGCAGAAATGGGAACAGAGGTTGCAAAGGAGAACCGAGCTTTCTTATAACCTTTCTCATTTCTGCTGGGGTGGAAAACTTGTGACAATCTTCCCTAGACTCATTCTCCTGCACGGCTTGAGCAATGGTCCCCCCTGAGCTCAGGGTTTGTGCCTTTATGAAAACAGCTCACAGTGATTAATTTTTGTTGTATTTCTCAGTGCTCCTTGGTTGAGGTTTCATTCATGAGCTGATGCTCAGTCCTGCAAATGGATTCATTATTCATATGGATGCTGGAGGTGCAGGGAAATAATTTTTACCCTCTGGTGTTACCAAAGGCTGTTTGTTGTGACAACTGACTGCTAATTAACCATTCCCTGCATGTGCTGGGCCAGGTGGGACAACTTCTGCACCTTTATTGGGGTACTGAGACATTTTACCAGGAGAGCAACAATTAAAGGTGAATGAAAAACAACATGATTCCCTTCAGCGTCCAAAAATAGGGACTACATACTAAGAAGGTACTGGGAAAACATCAAAAAACACAGAGAAATCAGCAGAAAATAACCAACATTTACCCAGTGCACGTGTGTTAATGGGCACTGGAGGGTTTCTGCAATATTCCATGTTGTTTTCAGAGAAAGGAAAGGTTTGAAATCTACTTGTGATATTCTGAGAAAACTACATGGATTCAGCAGCTGGAGCTTGACGAAAAAACATGAGGTATCAGCTGACTTGAGAGGGAAGTTGTGAGAGTTACAGACAGCAGGCATTCCCAGGCAGACAGGCAGCAAACACGCCAGCTGTGAAATCCCTGACACTTCCTAAAGCTGTCTCCTTTCCACAGATACTGATGGCATGGAGAAGAAAGAGCTCCCCAGGCTCAGGGTGGGTTCCACTGGCACTCGGTGGCTTTGCAGGAGGCACTCCTGCCTGATAAAGTGAGGGAAGAGCTGCCCGTGTTCCGCACAAAGCAGGGTTCATTTGGATAGAAATGAGCTCCGTGCCACAGATAATGGGTTATTATTGCACTCCCTGGATCTCCATTCATCCCCAGCCCATGTGACTCCAGCTACAGCCAAGTCAGTTTGAATTAATTTTTCAAGTGTGGCTTCGTGAGACAATGCATCAGATGTTTTAATAAAACTCAGACAGGCTGCTGCTATCATGGGCCTTTCATGCACTAATTAGGGGCTTCTATTATTAAAAAAAACACAGCAATCAATCCTTCCAGTAATGTCTTTTTGTGATTCTGATACTCACAGTTCCATCTTCCTGCACGTTTATAGATTCCTGCCTTTAATATTTAACATGTAGTACACTGGTTTGCCCAGGATTAGGGGTGTATCAGCTCCACTCAGCTGAGCTTTGAGGGGGCTCTCACATCTGCTTTGCTTCCCCCACTCCTGCCTTGCCTCTGCTCTCTAACGGAGCAGAAGAAAATGTCAGTGGGTTTGTTCATTCCTGAAATACACTCTGTGCCCTTCTGGCTCTGTCAGCTGCATCCCATGATTTGCTGGAGCTCTGCTTTTGCCTTAAATGCTGTTCATTAATTTCTTTTGTTTCTTCTTCTCATTCTCATTCTCAGTATTTTCCCAACATGACAGCCCAGTTTCCATGAAGGTTAAAGCATCTCTGGCATTTCCAGTCACTGGAGTAGCTCCACAATCCACCTGACCTGTCTAAATCTCCTGGACATGAGGCTCTCAGTGATCCTGGGCTGTCATTCTTTGATCAGGCTTGGGCATAAGGAGGAGGTTGCATTTTGCCTTGTCCTGTGGACAAACCATGATCTCAAATGTGTGGGGATGGCAGAACTCACTCCCAGGTACTGCTGAGCAGTCAGAGTGGGGTTCAGGCTCAGGGACACTGCTGAACTGCCCTGGAGCTGCCCTGCTGGGATGGGGCTGGATGCAGAGCTCTGCCAGGGTGCACCGAAAACCAAACAGGCCCAGGACCTGTTCCCATTGTGCTGGGAAATGTTCCTCACCTGGGCAGGGCAGGATGGAGCTCTGGGATGTTTGGGGCAAATGTTTCAGTGGGGAGGAAAAAGTCTGGGCTGGACAAGAAGACAGAGGCAGAAATGGATGCTCTGAGTCTGGTCAGGTGCATTCTCTAATCTGTGATGGACCTGGCCTGGGAAAGCAGCAGCAGTGCTGTGAGGGAGCCCCAGCCTGGGACAGACAACAGACAGGTCCTGGGTGATACTCGTGGCTTGTCCCCACCCCTGGGGCAGGAAGGGCTGTAACACAGAGCAACTGAGGCCCACAGAACTTCCCAGTCCTACCAAGTTCTCCAGAGGTGCAGGGAGCACAGGGCTGCTTTGGACACTCACACTGGGTCCATCTCACTCTCACCTGGGGTGTGTCCAGCAGCTTTCCATGTCATTGCCCAAGGGGCTGGGAATGCTCCCTGGGCACTGCCACTTTCCTGCACATCCTTCTTAAGAACAAAAGGTTTCCCGGAAATTCTTCCCAAGGATGGGTGTGTCTGCCCCAGCTTGTCTGCAGCCTATGGGCTTCTTACAGGAGTTTTGGACACACAGTCCTGGTCTCATCCTGGCACCCTCCAAGCTCTCAGGCACAGCAGTCTGGTTGTGGATAACAACTTCCTGTGAGCAATGACCCATGGAACCATGGAATCAAAAAATCAGGGAATCACAGGCTGCTGTGGGTTGGAAGGGACTTTAAAGTCCATCCTATTCCACCCCTTGCCATGGCCAGGGACATTTTCCACTATCCCAGGGTGCTCCAAGCCCTGTCCAGTCTGGCTTTGGACACTTTCAGGGATCCAGGGGCAGCCACAGCTTCCCTGGGAAACCTGTTCCAGTGTTCCACCACCCTCACAGCCAATATCAATCCCAGTATCCCATCTATCCCTGCCCTCTGGCAATGTGAAGCAATTCCCTGTCCTTGTCCCAAGTCCATCTCCAGCTTGCTTGGAGCTGCCCTTCAAGAAGATGAATGTGACAGAACCAGGACAACTGCTATGACGTGGTGACAAGAGGGGACACCTGTGCAGCTGAGAGACCTCCCGTGGCAGATGCTGTGAGAGCGCAGTCACAGCTGCTCCCACCTTGCAGAACTCAGTGATTTGGGAAAGTTTCAGTGTGAGCAAATGAATGACTCAGCATTATTCCAGTGAGCAGCAGAACAGCTCCGTCTCTAATAGAAACAACTCAAATCAATTAACAGATGCAACCCTGAGTAGCTCACTTGCAGGTATTTAATATTAATTGCTCCATGGAACTGATAAATCTTTAGAGAAGAGGCAATTAGCTCTACTGCAGCTCAGTAATTACTGACTGTAACACTCTCCACGATATTTCAGTGGAAGCTGGAGAACAGAACTGCCAGAACTGGCAACAGTGAAGGCAGCAGGACCTGCAAAAGCAGCTCAGCCCCGAGAACGAAACCGCCCAGCACTAAATGTGTGTCCATGTGCCCAGGACCTGCAGTCTCTCCTTGGATGCATTTTGCCAGCAAATGCAGCTTTTTTAAGTTGCCAGACCAGATTTTCCTACCAATTTTTTTTCCCACTGAGAGATGGTGGTGGCATCTACCACCCAGATGACAGTTTTCCCTTGGGTCTGTGTGAGGAGACTTGTTCTGGCAGCTTGGTGACCAGGATTTGGGTGTGAGCAGAGGTGCCAGTGTGGAGCTTTGCTCACAGTCCTGTGCCATGAGCTCTGAAATGGGCAGGGAGGTTGGACCAGATGATCCATCCAGCCTGACCCATCCTCGGATTCTCTGAGAGTGAAGAAGGTGCTTGAAGCTCAGCCCTTTGGTCATGGAGGAGCTGTCTAAGCTGGCCAATGGAAATGCAGGAGAACTTCCAGTGCTGGAAAACTGTGCAGGATTTTACCTTTTTCAGCCCATCTGGAATGGATAGCCAGACCTGGGGTTACTGTGGGAAGGATGTTGCATCCAGCTGCAGCCTGGGTATGCCATCCCCCTGGATGGAAGCTTTCAACTACTTTCCTTGGAAGCATCCTTTATCCTCAGGCAGGTGTTGTGCTCCAGGCCCTGCTGTGGTGTCACAGGCTGCCCATGGATGAGAGTTTGTAGTTCTTCCTCAGAGAGAACCTTTACCCAGCCCTTATTCCCACACAGTGGGAAAGGGCCCAGATGAAGCATTGGTTGGGTTCATATGTTTTGGTTGTGGTGTTCCATCTTCTGAAGGGTCTTTTTGAAGTTTCCCTATCAGTTTTGCCTTGCTCCTGTCTCTTCAGGAGCACCCTGGGGAGTGGAGTCTCGTCCTCCCAGTCCAGGTGAGTGCATCCAGCTCTGCATTTGCAGGGGACCAAGTCCTGGAAAACCAGCTTGGCCTAGCCTGGACTGTTGCAAGGTGCATCCAGGATGGCCTATGAGATCCTTTTCCCTGGAATCAGTGTCACCTGAAGGACTTGTCTTCTGAGGGCAGTGTCTTTGGCAGATCTGTGGACCAGCCTGAAGCTGAGCAGGCTGCCAGGATGAGCTTGGTAAGGATCATTTCCCTGAGGGCAAATGGATCCTCCTGCTTTGGATTCTCCTGCTTTGGCAAACACCCTTGGAGAGTGGCCCCTGTGCCAGGTGTCTCTGTGAGCTTGGCCCTGCCTCCATCCAGGTTCCTTGGACAGCATTCCCAATGCTGCTGGGGAACGGGGATGGTCACAGGGAGGGTAAAGCAGCAGGGCCCTGTTTGCACCACATCCTGCACATGCCACAGCCATTCCCAGGGCTCAGGAGAGCTCTGCTCAGGCTTGACCTTGCTGTTCCAGCCCTGGCTCATTGGTATGCTGCAAGCTGGGCACAGAAATGAGTGGCTTAAATGCAGCACCATGCAAGGAATACATTAGAGAGACTGACGGTGGAACAATGTCCCCATAACTGGGCACCACAGAGCACACAGACCTCAGCCTTGCCTGCTGCACTGACTGCTGAAAACCTGCCTGAACTGGGGACAGTCTGCTTAATAGAATCTCTGAACTGCAAAGGGTGAGAGACTGCTGTGATGGGCACAGAGGGCACCAGATTTTCCCTGGGTACCCCTGGGACACCAGGATTATGTCCAGTGTTGGTAGCAGCACTCTGGCAAGGCACGGCCTGCGGTGTGAGAGCTCTCCACACTCCACACACACAGCAGGCTCTGGTTGGGTGTTGTGTGTCTGAGAGCTGGGCAGGCTGTGCACAATTCCTTCCCCACAGGGAGCCCTGGGATGTCAGAGCTGTGCCTGTGCTTTGGGCACACCTCCAGTGCTGTCCCTTGTCCAGAGAGTGGAGAGGGTTCCTTCTGGCCTTTGGCCCTGGGAACAGAATGGCTACTGGGATCTATTTAGCCAAGTGGGGTTTGCTGAATTCCATGGAGGAGATCCCTGCAGCCCCAGGGATGGGAGCAGCCAGTGCTGAGGAGGGGATTGCTGCCTGCACAGAGGGAGCAGGGGCTGGGTGTCCTGGGTGAAGGTGCCAGAGAGGCAGAGGAGGGAGCTGAGGGTGCTGCAGGGTGCAGCTGGCAGGGTTTGTGCATGCAGGACATGGAGGGACCTGGCAGGTACAGGGAGCTGGCTTGTGGTGACATGGAGTTTCAGGTCCTGGGGACAGTGACAGTTTCATTAAGGAACGCTGGCAGGGATGCTCAGGTGTGTGCAGCCAAGCTCCTGCAGGAAGAAACCAGAGCAGGGTGGGAGCAGAGCTGTGTGTGAGGGAGGGTCTCAGAAGCAGGGCAGGAGCCATGGGCTGAGGTTGGAGGGCAGGGGGAAGGACCCCCATGCTGTGGCTGTGGACAAGAGAGGCAGAGGCTGCAGGGACAGGGCAATGTTTGTGCCGTGCCTCAGCCAGGGCACACGAGGGGCACAGGACCCACTTTCCACATCTGGTTTGCTCTGGTTGTATTTATTAAGAAAGCAGACTGTCTTTTTTCCTTTTTCATTCCCCCCAGTTGCACTCTAAGCAGCTTCCCTAAGCTCAGCCACCTGTGACATCTGTATACACCAAAGGTGCTCATCAGAGGAGCTGGGAAGCACTGCAGGAGTCTGGAACTGCAGGTCCTGTGGGTGCCAGGGGCGTGGATCCAGCTGGCTGTGGCCACCACAGGGAGCTGGGCTGTGGGGCCGTGATCTGGGGGGCATCTCCTGTAGGGATGGGGTGATCCATCTGAAATGCATCGCTTGTCCCTGGAGGCATCCTAGGAGGAAGATGCAAAGTTGAGTTGACTGAGGTCCTTCAGAAAAAATGTGCCAGGTTTCCCTCCCACAGCAGCTGGGCCTGCCCAGATCTGCCTCACCTGTCCCAAACTCTGCTTGTGCAGCTGAGGAAGGTCCTCATGAGGGCCATTGTCCTGGGCACACAGGTGACAGATGGCAGAGGTATTGTGGGCCTGACCCACCTCTGTCTCTTCCCATTCTTTACCAGCCAGTCTTCTCCCAGCTGAGGAGCAGCTGAGGGCACTGGGTTTGTTCAGCTGGAGTGAAGTAAACTGAGCCCAGACCGCCCCAGGGCTGCAGCTCCTCCCAAGGGCAGCTCCGATCTCAGCTCTGGGCCAGGGACAGCACCCAGGGAAGGGCTGGAGCTGGGCCAGGGCAGGCTCAGGCTGCAGAGCAGGGAAAGGTTCTTCCCCCAGAGGTGCTGGCACTGCCCAGGCTCCCCAGGGAATGGGCACGGCCCCGAGGCTGCCAGAGCTCCAGGAGCGTTTGGACAGCGCTGCCAGGGATGCCCAGGGTGGGGTTGTTGGGGGGTCTGGGGCAGAGCAGGGGCTGGATCAGTGATCCTGGTGAGTCCCTTCCAGCCGAGGGTGTTTCACAACTCTGTGTCTCCCCCGGAGCTGTCCTGAGCAGCTCTATGCTCCCGACTTCAGCGTGGGATCCCTCTGGCTGCAAGGAGACACCAGGAGCTGCTGAGGCCTCCCCGGGCACACGGCACACCCTGCCCCATGAATCCCCGAGGCGCAGAGGGAGTGACCCCAAACCAGCCCCGAGGGGGGCACTGGGGGGCTTGGGGCTGAGGATGCTCATTTCAGCTGGGTCTGACCCCCCTGGCAGGGATCTCCTGGCTGTCCCTGCTGCCGGCAGGATGCTGCTGCCGGGCCATCCCTGCAGCCCCTGCTGGACTGGGGAGCGATTAAAATCCAAACGCAGCCCCTGGCCGAGGAGGCAGCGAAAGCGGAGCCAGCAGCCCGCTTAAGGGGAGCTAATTAGGGGGGCTCTAATCAGCGAGGTGCAGGGGCAGCTCTCCCGCGGCAGCGCGGCTCAGTTGCTGGAACAGGCCAGAAGATGTAGCTCTCTGGCACCTTTTGTGCCTCCAGATGTCTCTGAAGCCCTCCCTCCCACTGCTGCAGCGCTGCCTGATCAGAGCCGGGCAGCGCAGGCTACAGAGACAAAAATAGGCTGGGATCGTGAACCTGGCAAAAGTTTCCAGGCGAGTTTTACTCCAGTTTGAGAGGAGATCTGGGGCTGAGCACCGAGAGGATTCTTCTCCTATCAGAGGGGATTTAACTGATCCCATCAAGCCCTCCCATTAGCCACCGATGTGATTAATGTCTCCTGTATTGTTACAAAGTGATTCCACACTGTAGATCTTTCTGAATGCCCCCTGCATTTATTATTTGCTTGTCCCAGTTGCTATTGGTGACGGCCTTGGTAAAATCCCTAGCAACATATAGAATGCAACATACATGGAAATTAGTTGAATACTTTTCAGTATTATAGTCATAAAAGGACCTATTTATTAAATATATGGCTTAAGTGACACCTTAACAGCCAGAGGTACTAAATGACATGGGTAACATTCATTTGTGTGTTGGTACATTGGTATGATAGTGCTCCAGCTACACTGAACTTTATTACCAACATCAAATTAAGATATATTGTGGGTAACATCATTAGGGCTGCTTGGACTGAACTGAATTTAAATAATGTCTTTAAGATGCAGATTTTTTCCACGGCTTCAAAACGCTCCCCAGTTAATCCCCTGTGGCCCAAAAGTGCCAGCCATGAGCAGGAGCCTCCATTCAGAGGAGTGCCCTGATTTAATTATGTCCTTCTGCTGAGATGAGCTATGGGTCCTGAGCAAGACCTGGAAGATGCTGCTGCACTGAATAAAAATTCCTGGGGTGCAAGATCAGTGTTTTTGCAGAGATGAATGGAGATGTCCCTGCTTAACTCATCACAGGGAAGGTGCCAAGATCACAGGGAGAACATTTCTGATTTGGGCAGCTCTTTAATGCCACAGCCAGAGAAAGAACATTGGGACTGGAATTAGGGAAGACACTTGTAGCAGGCAGTGGGGATAACTGCTGGAATCCAGGAAGGCTTTTCAGCACTCAAGCAGCAATCAGGTGTTTTTTCTACAAGGACCACTGTAACTGAGCCAGGAGTTATGGAGTGTGATGCAGGAGTCACAGGGTGAGACTCTTCAGATGAATTTATGGGCTTAATTTTGTATTTTTAGATTGCTCATAACAGTCACCAGCTCATGACAGATGTGCTGCAGCCATGTGAGATGTGTCTGGACCCTGATATTCTCTGACCCCATGGAGAAAGAAATCAGCATCTTCTTATAGGGTCTGGCAGGGGAAAGAACGAGAATGTCTTCATGTAAACCTGGCATCCCTGAAGCTGCTCCAAAATTGTCTTGGTCTCTGCACACTTCCAGGGACAGCGACTCCACCACTGCCCTGCAGCCCATGCAAATTGCTGAACACCCTTTCTGCAAAGAAAATTTCCTTCATAGCCAGCCTGAACCTCCCCTGGCACAACCTGAGGCCATTTCTTGCAGTTAGGCCAATTGTTATCAGGGAGGAGAGAGTGACACCAAACTAAACTCCTGAAAGGTGGGGAGCAGGAGGGTTGTAGAGAGTAATAAATGGTGGGGTTCTGGGTTTCTGCTGGCACTGTGCAGTGGCACAGAAATGGGACCTGGGCAGGAAACAGTCTCTGCTTGCTGGGATGTGTCTTCATCCCAAACCTTAGAAACCCTGGTAAAGCTGAATTGTTGCCTCCTTAAACATTGAGATCTTCCGATTGCTTTTCACAGCTGGTTTTGGCCTGGCCTCCTGAAACCCGACAGAGGTTCATTGGAGAGCTGGAGGTTGAGGAGGGGCTGAAGCACTGACTGTCCCAGCAACACCCAAATCTCAGAGACTCAAAATTCAACAAATTAAATCAGGTATTCAAGAATTTTAGTTTCTCTTCTGGAAAACCTGCCTTTGATCTGGGTTTATACACAGCCCTTCTCCATTCAGAGCCTGCGCCATGATTTGGTTGTGTCTATAAAGGTTCAATGCTTTTAGGTCACAGAAATGGCACTGCTCATCCTGACCCTCTCCAGAGGAAAGGAGCAGGATCAGAACCTTCCTCTGCTTGACAGCTTTTGAAATCAATCTGGTTGAAGAAAGGTCAGTTTGAAGCCACACACATTGCATGTGGTTAAGATTACTTGGGATTTTTTGTACCCCAAACCAGAGCTGTTAACACACAAAGCCTTATCACAGCCCCACCTGCCTTTGCCTTCAGCTGCAGCAGGAGCCTTGGAACCTCTCGACTTCCAGATGGGCTTGAAGTGAGGTCAGATGGGCTGGTAAGAGACTCTTTAGCTTTGGGAAGGGATTCACCTTAGCTTCTCACAAGTATTCCCAAAGAATGGGAAGGATCCGGGCAGGGGCTGACAACTCATCTCACCTGTGTCCTACAGCAGTGGACACAGTGCTGTGGGTCCCATGGCACGGGATTGGCTATTGTTTGTTCAGGAGTGCAGATTCCCTGGAGCAGAGCTGCTGCATGTCTGGGCACTGCTGTTCTGAGAGGTTCTGCAGCTGGAACGAGCTTTGCTGCCCTTTGATCTGGGAGAGCTGCCAGTGAGATTGTGTTACCTTACAGGAGCAAGGAATTCATAAGGAGAAAAAGCCAAATATTTGTAATCCTTCTGAAAACAGGCTTTGCACTTTGAGGCTGGGTTCAGGGTTTTCAAGGTCCAGCCTCTTTTTCGAAGCAGTGATTTTGCATTCCACAGCTGGGGTTTCTGATAACATCTCAAGATTGTTGTTGAACTCCTGCTCCCCATCATGTTCTGCAGCCACAAGGGCACCGACCTGAGGATCACAGAATCAATAACGTTGGAAAAGACCTCAACAAGCATTGAGTCCAACTGTCAACCCTTCCAACTCCATGCCTTGGTGTGAGGGGGAGCTCTGTGAGCTGAGTGTGGGATCACTAATAGGGCTCCTGAGGACTTCCTGCAGCAACACCTGGGCCTGGTGGATCGATGTTTACAAGAAATCATCTTTAAAATGCACATCCCTTCCTCTCTGTGCCTGGCTTCCAAGCAGCAAGGCCGGGGCAGGGTCCCCAGCTGGCCCCACACGCAGACGTGGCGCGGGGCTGGTGCTGCTCATTCCGCTCCAGGGTGATTATTTGTGTTCCTTATGCCAGACCTCATTGCATCCACGAGCTGCTCTGCCTCTGTTTATTACATGGCCATTTGCACTTTCTGTTAATGTGCATTTGTGATGCAAGAGGCATCCCTGCCCAAATTTGAGGCTTCTGCCAGCGGGTCTGTCATCCGGTGTGTGCAGGGATGGGGGTGTGTGGGGTATATGCAGTGGCTGCTTTGCCTATCAATTTGCACTAATTGCAGAAGCCTAAAAACACAGTGAGCTGTGCAGTTCTGCATGTCTGGCTCACCAAGGGCAGGACAAGGTGCTCAGGCAAGGACTGCTCAGGTGGGCCTGAGCAGTTTGGTCAAAGGTTGGACTTGATGATCTCAGAGGTCTTTTCTGGCCTGAATGATCCCATGATTCCCACAGGCAGGAATAGACATAGGGAAGCATACCCTGGAATCAGGCCCTTGTTATTCCAGAGCGCTGTAATGGCTCAGCCACAAACCTCCTGATGGCTTTCTGATTATATGAATATCAACAACATCCACAAACTCCTGCTCATTAATGAATGAGATCTTAGAGAGGGGCCATTCAATGCACAGAGCAATTAACACAGCAGTTGATTAAGGCAGCTTGAGGATAAGTTCTATGAAGAATTCGATATTGCTGCACTGCTTTGTGTAGGGGCTTGGCAGAGGCATAAAATCATGACAAATATGACCTGTTAGCATCAGGAATTCAGGGCCCCTGGAGAGACAGGAATTGCTTCATATCTGTGGCTCCCCTGGTCCCCAGGGACATTTAATCATTGCTGTGCAGAAGGGCCAAGTGCTGGGGTGATCCCCTGCTTACAGACTCACAGCACCTTAAACTTGTCCCCCCAGCCCTGACAGGCTATGATGCAGCAGCCCATGGAATTGGGGATGTTTCCCAGAAAACAGTGTGAAACCACTCCCAGGCCCAGCCATGGTCTGTCACTGCTTGCATGTGCAGCCACCCACAAAGCAGAAGGAGGGCTGTGCACACCCCCCTGTCTCGAGAAACAGACAGGGATTGGGCCAAGGAATAGAAGGAATGAGTGACCTCTGTGAGGCTGAGCACAGAGGCACTGCCAGACCTCAGCATCTCTCACCCTCTGGGCTTTCACCCTGGAATAAAGCAGCCAAACACAGGGGGAGGTGCTTGGAAAGGGTGGCCATCCTTGCCTGGGGTCAGAGCATACAAGAGGAAAGTGAGAGAAAAAGAGTCACAGAAACACTGAATGGTTTGAGTTGGGAGGTATCTTAAAGCTGATCCAGTTCTACCTGTGGGAGGGGTTGGAACAGGATAAGCTTTAATGTCATTTTCAACCCAGACTGTTCCATGATTCTGTGATTCTCTGTGTCCCCAGGAGTGCTGCAGGGTTCCAGGCCATCTCTGCCTCACAAACCACCTCAGCACAGCCACATCTTTGGGAATGTGTCAGGGATGTTTTACATGTGTATGGTGAGCCTGTTCCAGTAACCACAGGCACTGCAGCCCTGTTGGGCAGGACAGGCACAGCAGCTCCAGGGCCTCAGTTTCCCCTTCCAAAGGATGGAGGTGGCATCTGGTCCCTGCCCTTTGCAGAGTGCTCTGGGTCCCACAGAGGTTCTCACCCACCCTAAGCTTTTCTGCTACTATGATTGCTAGGAAGGAGAGGAGCCTCATTGTCCTAGGAAAATACTGCTTTCATTCAGAGCCTGGAGCATTTCCCAAAAGTAATTAACTGGAAGAAGCTGCTAATTAAAAGATCTGGTGCCTACAGAAGTGTTTGGCAGAGATGGGTGTCACCTAGCTGAGTCTGACAAGCTGAGATACAACACTTGAGCTCTCAGCTGCCACCAAACCTGGCCTCTGCTGCTGCCCTGTCCATCCCAGCAAGGTCTGAGCTGCACAGACTGGGCCCCAGGACAGCATCTGCAGGAGCTTGGTCTCCCCTGCCCTGTCTGGGAACAGGTTGATGTCTGGTTGTAGAGCCTTGCACATTCCAGGATTTGTCTTGGTGCAGATTTGTGACCTGATATGAAGTTGCACCACAGTCCTCTTGGTCCTGGGGATCTGGTCACCCATCCCTCAGCCCCAGCCGGTACCTGGGGCTTTGTTCCCACACTTCTGAGCAGGACCAGGAAGAACATTGTGCAGAAAAACCTCTTCCTTGACCCAGACATGTCCTGCTGAACAGCAGCTGCCCAGGGAGGCAGGAAATGTGCAGCTCTGAGCTGTGTCCTGGCCAAAGGGGGGGTCAGTGACCAGCTCTGCTGTGGTCCCTCTGAGCCAGTTTTGAGGTCATGGTGTGAGAGCTGGGCCTGGTTCAGATGTGGCACTGCTCCTCCCCACTCTGGTTACCTGTTACTACCCAGGCTTTCAGCTCCACTTTGAGTTTTACAGCATTTTGGTGTGTTCCATCTCCCTGGGTGGAGAGCCAGGAATGCCTTCTGCAGTGTGAAGAGATCCATTCTGACCTTCGGGCTGTGGCAAGCCCTGTCTCCTGCCCTGGGTCAGTGTGGCACTGCTGGACTCAGCATGGACCCGTTTAGCTCCAAGCACACCTTGGCTTTGCACCACTGGGCTTTCCCCAGGCTGGCTGGCTCTGACCTGACAAACCTGAAGGGAGCAGGATTCCTCCTCTGAAGGGGCAGCACAGCACAGCTCTCCAGGGAAGCAGAGATGATGTCTGGCCAAGACCCTGTGGACACCAGGGAGATTCCACAAGACTCTCACCCACTGCAGGAAGGTCCCTCAGGTGCCTGGCTGAGCTCAGCTGCTCACAAATGATCCAGCCAGGAGAGATGCAGGGAGGACCCCGAGGCACGAGGATCTCTGGGATCACACAGAGTTCTGCTGGCTCTGGTGTGAGCAGTGGGAGCTGCCTTTAGCAATCAATAATTGTTAATTTGCATTGTCTTTAGTGTGACTGCGGGTGGGCTCATTGTCACCCACATGCTACAATCAATAGCCAGAGCTCCAGCACACTCGGGGACAGAGTTGGGCTCTCTGGTTTGGTTTTCTGTTTTTAACACCAAGCAGTTTTACAGCTCCTGAAGTGAGAACGCTGTGCCAGGGAGGGGGGAAGGCTGGTATTGGAAGGGTGGGCAGGGCTGGCCCTGGAGGGGATCTGCAAACACTTCCCAGAGCAGCTGGTGATGCCAGGATGGGCAGAGCCCAAAGACATCCACAGGTGCCAGCCCAGGGCAGGGAGGGCACATCCATCCGGTGGGGCCGGTCCCAGCCCCTCGTGTGCCCCTCGGGAGGAGCTGCAGCCCCGCTGAGCTCTGAGCTCAGCCCTCAGAATAAACCCAGAGGCCTCAGCTGCTCCTTTACGGCTTCCCCTCGAGAGCCTGTGCCCGGGTAAGGCTCTCCCCGTATCACTCACTGCCCTCGGCGTGCCTCTGCTGCCACATTCCTGTTTTTCCTGGCTGCACATGGATCACTGCCAGGCACGAGCAGCATCATCCCCTGTACCGTGTCCAGCAGCTCTGCTATGTCAGGCACCATCTCTGGGCCAAGTGTGAGCTCCCTGGGGATGCAGACAGTGCTGCTGGGCTGCAGGAGGGGCTGCTGGGGTGTCTGAGGAGCTGCTTCCCTCTGCTGTGCTGGGGCTCAGGGAATCCCCTGCCTTCCTTGGCTCCCCCTCCGCACCTGTTCCAGGCACCGTGTGTGAAATCCCCGACTCTGAAAGAGCCTGAAGGCTCTGCCAGGGCTGTCCTGCCTGCCTAGGGAGGAGCTGGCAAACCCCAGTCCCTCCCCGGGCTTGGGCTGGGACTGCGCCGGAGGGATTGTCCCATGGAGAACTCCCGGCACGAGGGGTGAGCACAGCTGGGACTCGGCAGAGCTCATTCCCTTTGCACACTCATGGAATAATCCCATGACTGAAATCCCAGAGAAGTCTTCTCCATTGATGTTTTCTTTGCCTGATGTTTTTTTCCTGCGCAGGCCTGAGGGATGCTGTGTGTCAGCGGAGGCAGGGAATCCAAGCAAGGAACACCAGAGGGTCTGAGGATCCTGGGGAGGGAAGTGTTCCCTGAGAAACCCTCACGGAGCTGTTTTGGGCACGGGCTGAGCAGCAGAAAGGCTCCTTATGGCAGCCACCAGCCTGGTTTTCTTCTCTGTGTGACGGAGTTGTGAGGAGGGACTGTTTCCTGTGACATGGGAATGTTCTCTTCAGGGTGGCATCTCCAGGGATCCCGACTCTCTCTAACAGTCCAGAAATAAAATTAGGATTGTTTGAATTGAACCTTGATAACTGGACTACTCTGAGCTGGGTTTTTCTGTGCAAGCACAGCTAACAGCCTTCCACGTGAGCTGTATGCACACACCTCTCTCATGTCCTTCTCCTGTCTCCCCTGGCCTCCCTCCCTCTCACACACCTGGAGCTCTGCTCAGTTCTTAGAAAGATCACCTGGAACCCTCAGTCCAGCCTGAGCTTCACAAGTCATGGATAGAGCAGATCATCTCTTGCCCCTGGGAAAGATCTGTGAATTCCTTCCTCCAAGAGCAGGAATCAGCCTCATCCCTTGGTCCTTTCCTGAGTGATGTGGTGGTTCCACGTTCTCCTCTCCAGGGCATCTCCCTGCTCCACTGGTGGCAGGGCTGTGCTCCAGACACACTGGCACTGGGAGATCGGAATTGTTATTTCCTCTGCCTTGGCATTAATGACTCCCAAATGTCTCAGGTGATAAAGTGGATAATTCTGTGATCACATGCTGGGGAAGCTGGAGTGTAGGAACAGCAGAGGAGCTGTTTAGGACTCAGAAGCATGACTGGAGACTCTCTGCACCTGCTCTTGTGCGCTTCTGTGTTCTGCCAGCGGTGGAGTTCCTGTCCCAGAACTGCCCAGGTGAGGCTGCTCAGCACGGGAAGAAGGAGCTGCCGACACTTTTGGGCTGCAGCTGTGCCCAGACAGGGCTAATCAGGTGTCAGGAGGGATTGTCTGGCCCTCCTCCCCTCTCATTCTCTCTGTGTATCACTGCAGATTCTGCTGAAGTGACTCCAATTTACTCCTCATCAGGGACGGAAGAGTCAGCTTTAGCATTTTGAGCTGTAGTAAACTATTTTTAACAACCACGGCATTCATCATGAAAGGCTCTCTCTGTCTCCTGCTGCAAGGAAGGAAGGAGTGAATAATGAATGAACACAGAGCTGTGCTGATCCCTGCGCTGAGCCGGCCAGGGGAGAGAGCTGGGCAGGCTCCGAGGCTGCAGGTGTGCAGGGCAGGCTGGGGAATCACATCCTGGGAGCTCCAGCACTTCCAGGAGCCCTGAGCGCTCCATGGAGCCCGGCACAGCTCCAGCCTTTAATTGCTCTGCCCCACCTGCTGTGGAGCTTGGATCACAAAGTGCGTTTAAGCTCAAAGGTGAGGCTTTGGCCTTGGTTTGAGTTGGGTTTGGTGTTGTTTTCTCTGCCCTATACCCTGGACATCACCATGGGCTTGCCAAGCATTCTGGGCTGTTGGCCGTGGTTGCCATCACTGCATCTGCTCCTCTTGCTGGGGTACTGTGGCACTGTCACATCATCTTCTGGGCTTGCCTGTTCCCAAAAACAGCCCCAGTGGACCCCCATCCTTGAGAGCTCAGGATTCCCAGAGCCCTGAGTGGAGCTCCCTGCTCCTGGCCCTGAATCTGTGCCCCTATGGTGGCCCAAAGCCATCCTGCAAGACCTTGGGACAGGTCACAGCTGTGACATTCCCTACAACCATAATGACCCCTGAACACTTGAGTGGGGTTTTGGAAAGGCTTTGGGGACTTTATTTATCAGATGTGGCTGATCTTTGCTGCCTGCCTGGAAGGACTGTGCAGAGGCAGGAGCTAGACTCCATGATCCTGGTGGGTCCCTTTCAGCCTGGGATACTCTGTGCTTTTATGATTCTATGATTATGTTTCAAATATTGTTTGCTTGATGCAAATAATGGAGGGATGCCCGAGTACATGCCATGGGACCCCCTTGAGTCTGAGCACTCTGCCCTTTTTAAGGACTGGGAGAACTTGATGGGGCAGAAAGCTTTGAAAGGCACTTCCCTGTGCCCTGAATCCCCGTGGCAGCCGAGCTCCAGGTGCTTGGAACACAGACCTTGCAGAAGGGGTGCCCATGAGCTGTGTCTGTCCTGGTGGGTGGCACTGGTGACACAAACCCTGCTGTACCCTCAGGGGTGATGCCCTTCCCCCAGGTTGGGTTGCTGAGCTCTGCAGGCCCATAATTGCTTCAGGTCAGGTACTGGCTTGGCACCAGCTCCTGTGCAGGGAATGATGAATGGCCGCACACTGCACCTAATGAGGGTGGGGATTATTGGGTTATAAATCAATTAAGTGGTTCTGAGGAAGTCACAAACCACAAGAAGAAGCCATGAAGAGAGAGCTACCTCCACTGTCTGGGAAAGAGTGGGAGCCATCAGGTGCCCTCAGCCATCAGGTTTTCCTGGAGAGGAGCAGGACCCCCTGCCAGCTGTGACCCTCTCTGATGTGACAGTGGTGGCTGAGGGGGAAACCCTCTGTGCTCTGTGGGGTTTGGGGGTTTCCAGCTGCAGGCTGCCCCTTCCAGGAGATGAATCCTGCTCTGCCTGTGCAGTCTGGATTGGTTAAGGCGGTCAGAGCTGGCTATGATGACTGTCCCCAGGGAATGACAATCCAGATGCACATCCAGATGTGTCCAGAGAGAGAAGACCTCACCAGGGCCTGCAGCTCCTCCCAGGGAGCAGCTCCAATCTTGGCTCTGTGAGCAAGGACAGCACCCAGGGAAGGGCTGGAGCTGGGCCAGGGCAGGCTCAGGCTGCAGAGCAGGGAAAGGTTCTTCCCCCAGAGGTGCTGGCACTGCCCAGGCTCCCCAGGGAATGGGCACATCCCCAAGGCTGCCAGAGCTCCAGGAGCGTTTGGACAGCGCTGCCAGGGATGCCCAGGGTGGGGTTGTTGGGGGGTCTGGGCAGGGCTGGGCTGGGACTGGATGATCCTGTGGGTCCCTTTGAGCTCAGGATATTCCATCATTCTGTGATTCTGTGATTCTGCAGCACCAGGGTTTCACTGTCTGACAGACTCCTTTCCTCCAGGAGAATACTGGAAGGGTTCATGGGCACCCTGTAAGCCCTGGGCACAGCAGGGTCAGCTGGTGGGTGCTGATGCCAGCTCAAGGGGTTGAGAGGGTTTGGGCTCTTGGGCCAAATTCTCTCTCCAAGTTCCTGTGTCAGAAGGACACCCCTGGCCTGTGCAGCAGGGGCCAGCTGGGAGCACATCCCTGGAATGCTGGAGGAGGTCTATTCCTGTCCCACCACACATGGTCAGGCCAGGAGAGTTCTCAGGCACCTGTGTGAGTCCTAACCACTCACCCCTGCAACCCATGGCATGACAAAACCTCAGTTTCCAGGACTTCTCCTGTGTCCAGACTCAATATTATGTTTTCTGGGAGAAGGCAATCTCATCTATGAGAGTTTGATTCTTATTTTCTTTGCAAGAGGCTCCAGCTGCCTCCTGTGTCCAGTGTGACATGGGCAGGGTGGTGAGAACAGAGGAAAATGGGCACAAACTCCATTCTTGGGCAGAGATGTAGCCCAGCCTTGCTGTGGTAGCCAGAGGTGACAAGGACACAGGCACCTCCCAGGCTCTCTCTGTGCAGCAGCTGCTGGATCATCCCTGCCTGGGCCACAGGCAGAGTGTAGGGGCAGGCAGGTCCATGCACCTTGTACCCATCACAGGACAGATCCTCCCACAGCACCTGCAGAGCCCGAGGCTCCCAAGCAGAGATGGGAACATGAAGTGTGCAACCTTTTCTTCCTGAGATGGTTTCCAATCCAGTGCTCTTTAGAGCCAGGCTGGAAAAGTTTCCAGTTTGGGACTAGTGAGTGATGGCAAGGACCCACTTCTCTGGGAGTCACATGGCTCCCGTGCTACTCATTGTCCTCTAAGTTCTTGTTTTGCTCTGTGTGAACAAACCTCCAAGAAAACAGCAATGCAGCATTTTCTACATTCTAATGAGCTGCTTCCTAAGAGTTCTCTAATGAGCTGTGGCAAACAGCAAGGCAGCCTTGTTTGCTTTAATCTCTTTAACTACAGCCTATCCTAGAGGCAAGGCAGCTCAGGGGACAGTGAGTGGACTTGAGGCTGGACAAACACCTCGGAGATCAGGGCTTGTCCTCTGGTGTCTCTGGTGCAGGCCTGGAGATGCCAGCATGAGCATTAAACCATGGGGTGCCTGAGCTGTGGGTCAGTAGGAATCAGCCTGCAAAGCTCTGCATCCTGCTCACAGAGGAGATCCTGTCTTGCCTGGGATTTGACTGCTCTTGAACAGTTAAATTTTGAGGAAAACAAAACACATTCAGGGAACAGGGGTGAAATGAGGAGCTGATATCAAGGAGGTTTCAGGGAGACCTCACTACAGCTTCCAGTACATTTAGGGGCTTACAGAAAGGAGAGAGAGAGGCTTTTCTACAGGCACAGTGACAGGACAAGGGACAATGATTTTTAACTTACAGAGGACAGGGTTAGGCGGGATATTGAGAGGAATTTCTTCCCTGTGAGGGTGGGCAGGCCCTGGCACAGGGTGCCCAGAGCAGCTGGGGCTGCCCCTGGATCCCTGGCAGTGCCCAAGGCCAGGTTGGACATTGGGGCTTGGAGCAGCCTGGGACAGTGGGAGGTGTCCCTGCCATGGCACTGGATGGCATTAAGGTGTCTTCACACCAAACCAGTCCTTGATTCCATGCTCTGTATTAGTTGTACCCATCTGGGCTGTGTGCTTGGGGCTGTCCCTGAGCCTGGCACAGAGCATCACACCCAAACAGAGCTGCCCCTCCAGGGCAGAGCTGGGACAACGATCCTCACAGGAAAACTCTTGATAGAGGCACTCAGGTCTCTGGCCACATCTCAGTGGGGGCAGGGGCTTTCCCAAAGTCCCTTCTGTGCCTGTTTTTGCCCCTGCCTGGCAGCTGGTGGTGGCTTCATTGTGCTGTCTGAGGACATCCCTGTTTTCCAGGCTGTGCTCTGCAGAACCCAGCAGGCTCCTTTTGGCTCCAGAGCAGCCTGAAGGGCCCTTCTAGCAGGAGAGGGTGACAGTGAGAGGGTGACATTGAGCGCCTCAATGCATTTTGTCCTTGTGGGTTAATATAGGATCAGTCTGTTTTATCCATTGGAATATTAAGGAAGCCTCCAGAGGGGATGAAGCCTCAGAAGAGCTGAGCTGTGCCTCTCTTTGCCAATGTTTATGAACAGTAAGAGTTCCACCTCATCACCTAATCCTCCAGGAGGCAATTTTTCTCCTCCTGGTGAGGGCACATCCAGCCAGGCTACAAGGAATAAAGTGCTCAGCTTTCCTGCATCTGCACAGGGAGGCCCAGAAAAGGAGGCTCCACCTGCAAAATCCTGCAGGAAAGCCTTAAGGAAATGCCGGCATCTTCAGTATTCTGGTGCTGAACTTCCCACCAGGGCGAGTGCTCAGGTGATAACTCTTTGCTTTTGATCTATTGGATTTTGCAGTGTCTTTGGTAGGGTGATGAGACTGCAATATCCCATAATAGATAGCTGTTTCTAGCAAGAGCTCTGCTATAATTGTATTTATGAGCAGAATACTTATAGAGGCCTTCAGGGAGCTCCAAGTGTAAAAACATTCCTATAACAACATATAGACAGCCAACAACCAAGCAATTAATTTCTGGGCTGAGAGTGGTGTTAGGGGTTCTGTCCTGTTTCAGAACATCCATTAAAGCTACAGAGGCTCTGCTGGAGGCCATGAGGGCCATTGGTCCTTCTTCTGTGCTTTGTGTGCCTAAAATTGGCTTGAAATAAAGTTCACTAAAACTAAAGGAGACCACTGAAGATCAGGTGTGTTCTGGGGGGACCACAGATTTTTGTCACAGAATATCCTGGAAGGGATTCACTGGGATCATCCAGCCCAGCCCCTGGCCCTGACACCCCAACAATCCCACCCTGGGCATCCCTGGCAGCGCTGTCCAAACGCTCCTGAGTCTGTGGAGTTTTAACCTCCCTCCCAACATGTCCTCCCAAGGGAAGAGGAAGGCACAGACCCCTGAGGTCCAGGTGCCAGAATGGGAAGTGGGATCAGTTTTCCATAGCTGATCCTGACTTGCTGGGTGTCCTCATCTCTGTTTTCCTCTTTGCTCTTTCCCTCCTCCTCCCCAGTCCCAAAGGCCCAGGTGATACCATCATGCTCTCGGTCTGGTCATGGCTCCATGTCAATAAAGTCCAAGAAAAATCTGCATCCCTTGGCAGGAGTCTCAGTTCCTGTGTTTGCCACTGCTTTGGCTGAAATTACCTTAATAATGGGATGTTCACACAATGCCAGTCCCCCATAGAGTGGCATTAATCAGCCTTGTTCTGCAGGGGAAGAAATTATATTGCTGTTAAAGATCACTTATTTACAGTTTCTGATTAGTAGGGTGAGAGGAAAGAAGATTGTTTTCATCATTTTACAAAAAAAAACCTAAACCAGCAGGCTCTTCAAATAATTATGAAGTTTTAAATTAAAACTGTTGAGGAAAGTTTCCATTCCATGGATAAACTCTGTCTTGGAAAATGGCAAGTGGCAAAGGGCCTCAAAACACCCCTTGTAGGATTAAAAATAAATTCTGTTGTTATAATATGGACAGTTCCAGTATTATAAACCAAAATGTATTAAGAATTGATTTGTATCCTCCAAACACCTTGGAAGGGGTTCAAGCTGGCAAGGACAAACTCCAGAGCCTTCCCAGAGCAGATGTGCAGAGCTGAGACGAAGCTGCTCAGGCTGGGTGTTAAACTCAGGAGTCTTCTGTGCCCTCCTGGTTTCTCACATAGCCCTGCCTGTGTCAGGAGCAGCTGTGGGAGGAAGACACAGACATAGAAATGGCTGGTTTGGGCATGGGGCTGAGCTGCTCATCCACAGAGACAATCAAAGGTACGTGGCCCCAGATGGGCACCTGAGCCATGCTCAAGGCTTTTCTCAGCCCAATTTTGGGAAAATGTGTCTTTAATAACCCCAGGTTCCTGGGTTCAGCTGGCCACCTGCAGCTGCCAGGATGAATTTTCCTGTTCTCCTCTTTAGGGGAGGGTGTCTCTCCTCATCTCCTCAGTGCACCAGGATCGCTGCAGCTGGAGAAGCAGTGCTTGGGGTGAGCTGTGTACTGGAGCAGCTGTGCCCTGGAGCCCCACCAGAGAGGTGTGTCTGTGTTTATCTCTGAGCCTGGCCCCTGGCAGGGTTGGCCTGTTTAGCCAGGATATGCTTTGCAAACCCATTTTGTTTTTTCACTGTGTAATAAAGAGATACAAAACATTCTTTGGGATGCTGGGAGAAACAGGGAATGAAAGTTGAGGAGAGAACAGCTGCTGGTGGTGCTCATACTTCCTTTGGACTCCTGGTCCCTCTCTGCTGCCCCAGTGACCCTCGCAGGGTGGGGTGGATCCAGCTCCCCAGCAGATGGAATCCCATGGGATGGGAGCTCCTACCTGGATCTACAGAGCCCTGGACCTGTGAGTGCTGACCTGAGAGTGGCAACAGGACTGAGCTTGGAGGCAGGGTTCTAAAAGGCCAAAAAGGTTGGAGAAGGGATTTTAGGAAGGCAGGAAGGTTGAAAACTGCTCCCTAAAGCAGAGGACCATGGTCCCTGCCCAGGGAGAGCACTGCAGGAGGGAAGCTGGGGGTGCAGGGAGTGTGGGCCACTGAGGTGGGATGGCTCTGCTGGCAGGGAGGGGAACAGGGTGTGGAAGGGACCTGAAATGCCAGCTGGCCTTTGGCCTTTCCCTGAGTTTGGTGGCATTTTAGGAGTGGGGGTGGCAGAATGGCACAGACTGGAGAAATAGCATAGAAGCAGTGATGTCCAAAGCCAAGGGTAGCTATGGATGCTGGGGAGACTGGAGGGGACAGCAGGTGCCTTCCCACCTAGGATAATGGCTTCCAACCTTGTGGAATAAAGACTATAAATTGATTTCTTTTTTTCTTAAATATTAGGGCATCTTGGAAAGTTTCACTGAGCCCGCAGCAGGTACTGGTGCCGAGCAGGGCTTGCCAAGAGCCAGCAGGACCTGAGTGTTTGTAGAGGAGCCATGGCCACAGAAAAGCTGATCAGGCACACTTGAAGTGGGGTTTGGGCAGCCAAAGACACGGAATGAGATGTGGCCAAGGCTGAGCTGGGGACTCAGAGCAGAGCTCCAGTGCTGAAGGGAGCCCAGGTGGGACAGGGGATGGAGAGTAACACCCAGCCAGGGATGGTGTCGGGACAGGCAAAGCTCATCTGGAAGACGATGTCAAGGACAAGAAGAGGAACTTCCACCAGTGTGACAGCAGCAAACATAGATAATAAGGAGACTGGCTTTGCTGCTGAATGAGAAGGGGGTGACTCTGTGAGGACAGAGGAGGTGGAAGGACTCCCTGTTGTCTTTTTGTCTTCTCCACTGATATCTCTCAGACTTTTGGGATTAGAGAAAAGGTTCAAAGAGAACAACTCCAGCAGTGCAGGAGGGCTGAGACAGGGATCTCTCAGGAAATCTGATCCCTTTGGGTTCCTGGGAAAAAAGAGGATTCTACTGAGGGGTGTCTTCCAGGAAAATAAAGATGTTGTTCACGGGGCTGGTGCTCGTGTGACAGCCCAGGAGAAGCTGAGGGAATTTGCTTATTCAGCCTGGGGAAGAGTGAACCTAAGTATCAACCTGCCAGTACTTATAGGGAGGTTTTGAGAAGATGGAAACAGAATCCTTACTGAGAAATTTGGTGAGAAAATAAGAGACTGTAGTTAAAGACTGAAGTAAAGGAGGTTTGGGCAGAATATAAGAAAATAAAAACATGTAAAGAGAGTGAAATGTTGGAATAGAGCCCCAAGCAGATCATGGGATCTCCTCCCTGGAGGATGTCAAACCCCAGCTGGACAAAGACCTGAGCAGCCTGGTCTGATACGGGATTTGGGTCTGGAGATGGAGTGAGGACTCCTGATGTCCTCCTGATGTCCTGATGTCCCCTCCTGACTCCTCCCTCTGTGAGGCAGATCACAGTAATCAGGGCAGTCTTTGGGTCTCTGATCAAAGGTTTAAATGTGAGCCCTGGTGTGGGGCTGCTCTGTGCCCCTCCTTTGGTGCATCTGGCTCTGGCCTGCGTCACAAACACCTGCAAGGCTCTGCCCTGTGTTTGGTGTGAGCTGAGCAGAGCACAGCTTGTGGAGGTCACTGGATCTGCAGTCTCACTTGCCTTGCCAAAACAACCTCCCCAGCATGAAAAGAGCATTGCAAATACTTTGGAAAAGCTTTTCCTCCTTGTGCCTCTCTGAGATGGCCCCTTGGTAATGGAGCTGCTGTCCTCATTGTCCTTCTCTCCTCCTGGGTGTTGGCCCAGCCATTGACTTGAAATATGAGTTTGTCCCCAGGAAATGACCGTCACTCGCTCCCAGAGTGGAGGATTTTGGCACAGCTGTGTCAGTGCAGCTGTGCCAGGCTGTCTGCAGATCCTGGAGGGAATCCACACCCTTCTGGCTCATGCAGAGGGGATTTGTACCTGCTGGAGTTGGTTTGTAGTGCTGGAAGTTCCCAGCTTGATGGGGCTTTTGTTGGGCTGCTGCTCCAGGGCAGTCTGGGCAGATGCTGCTTAAGCAGGATACAGGGGGACACCCCTGTGTTCACAGCTGCCTCCCATCCTCAGCTCCCAGCTGCCCATGGGGAATATTTGACACAAGAGAGGACCCCTGCACATCTGCAGGATGCTGCAGAGCCTGGTACCCACCGGAGAGCCCCGGCAGGGACCTGGGAATCGGGGGGCCTTCATGAAGAGGCTCACTGAGCTGCTTCTGCCTCCTGCTTGGGGGGCTGCTGGGAAGGTGCAGAGCTGCTTCCACTGGAAACTACCACTAATTGGACCTTATTAAAAATTTACTTCTGTTTCACAATAATGCTGGAGCATTTATCTTCCTCCAGCCAAGGCATTAATTACCAACACAAATGGGCTGCGCTGCCAGGGGAACAGCAGAGCTGGGGCTGTCGATTCTGTGACCTCAGTGCAGCCCTTCCCACTGGCTCTGTGGGAAACGCAGCCACCCCTGCAGCCCTGGACAGCTCCACATGCACATTCTACTCCTCTCTCCAAGGATTCCAGCTTTGGGTTTCCCATGTCCTCCAGAATGGCACCGGGATGCAAGGGTGTGCCTTGGCAAAAAATACGTACTTTTTCTTAAAAAGAACTGATCACCTGATTGAAGTGAGGTGCCCAAAGGCTGAGAGCATTTAAGGGTAATGGGAACCTTCAGGTATCCCTGCAGGATATCCTGCTGTCCTGGGGCAATTCCCTGTGGATAGTTTGTCTCCTTCAGCAATACCACACTTCCATCTCTGGTAGAGATGTTGAAGTTCTGATACTGATATTTTTGTAGAGGTTTTTTCTCTTGGGTAAAACTACACAATGCCAGTGCCTGAGCTTGGGAGACCTGAGGGATGTGGGACACAGACACAGGACTGGAGCACTGTACCAGGAAAAACAGGTTTTCATGAAATCATGGGATGGTTTGAGTTGGGGGGAACCTTAAAGCCCATCCTGTCCCACCCCCTCCCACTATCCCAGGCTGCTCCAAGCCCCAATGTCCAACCTGGCCTTGGGCACTGCCAGGGATCCAGGGGCAGCCCCAGCTGCTCTGGGCACCCTGTGCCAGGGCCTGCCCACCCTCACAGGGAACCATTTCTCAGTTCTTTTATTTTAAAGATGCTAAAGATGTTGTCCTGTCACTCTCTACCCGAGTAAAATGCTGCTCTCCCTCTTTTTCTCCCAGCCTGGCTCCAGAGCAGAGAAGCTCCAGCCCTTGGAGCAGCTCTGTGGCCTCCTCTGGACCTGCTCCAAGAGCTCCATGTGCTGAGGATTCCAGACCTGGACAGAACACTTCACACTGGGTCTCAAGTGCATCTTCCCTTTGGCTGATGCTCCTTTTCAACTGTCCATGGCATTGTGGTGAAGCAGAACGTGAGTGTGGCTGTGGCTGACCGGCCATAGAGTGACCAGACGGTTTTGCTGGTGGAGTTTGGCACCCTGTTCCTGCATCATGAAAACTGTGCCTGTTCCATTTACTGCAAAAATCAGAGCTGAGTCTGCAGCATCTTCTGGTGCCAAACATTCCCCCCTGCAGCCTGTGCCTGTGGAGTGGATTACCCTTAGTCACAGGGTTTTGTCTTTTTGCTGTAGGAAACTGTTGCATCCCAAACTCTCCATAGACCTGGTACATGGCTCACTGACTGGAGTGTCACAACTTCACAGAATGATGGAATATCCTGAGTGGGAAGGGACCCACAGGATCACTCAGCCCCGCCCTGGCCCTGCCCAGACCCCCCACAACCCCACCCTGGGCATCCCTGGCAGCGCTGTCCAAACGCTCCTGGAGCTCTGGCAGCCTCGGGGCCGTGCCCATTCCCTGGGGAGCCTGGGCAGTGCCAGCACCTCTGGGGGAAGAACCTTTCCCTGCTCTGCAGCCTGAGCCTGCCCTGGCCCAGCTCCAGCCCTTCCCTCACAGATGCAATGGCCCTGGGAAGGGTTTCCCATTGCACAAGCACTCAGCAAAGCCTCTGTCTGCCTTCCCACGGGAGCCTGGTGTCCCTTGGGACCTGGAACACTCAAGCAGAGCAAGACATCCAGGACAGAGGTGACAGAGCCCTAAGAACTCCCCAGGCCAGGTTAAGTGACAGATCACAGGCTCTGGGCTGTGGCATGGGCTGCTCTCCTTCATCCTCCCACCTTCCATGGCTCTCAGAGCTGCCTCCTGCTCTGAAGCCAGGAGTGCAACCACACAGTGCTCCACTGCATCCCAGACTGCAGCCCCTGGCTGTGTCTGCTCAGCCTGGGGCAGGGGGGGAGGAGAATTCCTCCAGTTACACTCGCACAGGAGCAGCTGTGGGAGGGACACTCCAAACCTGGTTTCCAGTTAGGAGCAGAGCTGTGGTACCTGTCTGGATGTGACAGGATAATGCACCTGCTAAACATTACAAGAGGCTTCCAAGATTCAATGTGACACCAGCAAAGCAGGATCTGCAGTTTAGTCAACACTCCATCAGTTAAAAGTCTATATTTCCAATTATCTGCGGACAGTTTGCCTTCAAGGATAATTGGCTTCCCACAGCTCCTGGAACAGATGTCAGGGAGCTCCTTCTCCTCCACAGAGGAAAATGTGGAATGGTTTGTAGCATGCACTACAGGTGTCAGTGTCAGGGATTTGGGGACTGCCCTGGGGCAAAGCTTTGCAGAGGCAACAGCCCCTAAAACCTATGGGGACCCCATCCTGCTGCTGAACTGCGGGACTTGGGGGCCCACACTGTGACACAGATCTGGGGACACTGCCAGGAGGCTTTTTCATTTGTGCCAGGATGGCACAAGAGGTGACATCCTGGCAGGACAATTTGCCTGTCTCCCTCCTGGATGCCACCCATGGAGGGCTGGGAGAAGAAGAGGAAGTTTCATTTGAAAATGAGTATTTAGGGAGCTGCTCCTAACAGGCCTCTTGTGCCCATGGCCACCAGGAGACAAACCCAGCCCCACAGGCTGAGCCCTCCCCAGCTCCAGGGTGCTCCCAGGAACACCCAGCTCCCGTCACCCCTGCACGGACAGGCGGCACAGCCCAGGCAGAACTGGTAGAGGAAGCAGGAAATCACAGCAGCACCATCATAAAATCCCAAACTCCAGTAAGGAACTGAAGCATAACAACTTCCTTGCAAAATTTAAATATCTGAGTGGGAAATTGGGTTTTTATTGCAACAGACTGCTGCTGTGTCTAATGGGAACTGTCATTCACCACTCCAGGCCCTTCTCTATGGATAGGATTTGTTGACTGATCTGCAGCTTCCAGGAGCTCCTGGAGCCCTTCCCCAGATCGTGTTGGAGCAGCCAGTGTCACTGTGGCCTCTGGGAGTGGTGAGAGATGCAAACCTGCTCCAACGTGCTTCCCAAAAAAGCCCAAAGGGGAGGGAGCCACAGGAAGGCTCTTGTGCAGTGCTTCAGCTCTGTCTCTGAATTACAAATTTTGATATACAGCTCCTAGAGTTTGATTTTAAGATGAGCAGTGAGCAGTTTTCATGGGAAAAGAGTATTCTGTGGTGAAAAAATGCACAGCCCTTCCTCTTCTTGCACTTTGGGAGTAAATGGTAAGGTTTGGGGATTTTTTTCTAACCACAAACAGCCATTTCTACTGTGATGACTGAGACTGCTCCTCCACATCAGCTGGAGAAGGATCATTTCTGGATGTGAGGGCTTTCCCAGATAGTGTTAGGAAGCCTGTAGTGCCCCTGGGAAGGGGGATGCTGCAGCATGGGCTGGGAGGGCTATGGGGACTCTAGGGGACAGTGAAAGCTCCTGAGCTGCAGGAGCTGCTGAGGCCTTGGGAAGGATGACACAAAGGCCACGGGGTACAAGGAAGAGCTCAGGCTGTGCATGTCCACAGCGTGCTGGAGAAGCTCTAAACACAGCCTTTATTCCAAGGAATTACCAACTCCTCTGTGAACCACCTCCTGTCACATCATTCCCCTGGGCACAGGGGTTTGGCACAGTGTCTGTGACTGCCATCCCTGAGGGATGCTGGGCTGTGCTTTCCTGGAGAACCTGGGAAGAAGGAGGTGCCTCAGGCTCCAAATCCACCCATTCTTAGTGGTGCTTGCAATGGAGGGGATGTGGGGTAATGACCTGAGGCAGCACGAGTGCCATCACAGCTGTGCGAGCACAGCAGAGGCAGGGACAGACACCCTGTGCTTTCTGAGCCTCTCCTCCTGCCCTGGCCCTGGCTGGCCCCTGCCCTGCTGCTGTGCCCAGCTTGCTGTGGTCTCCTCTGCAGGCTGAGCGTGCCCTGCCTTCAGCAGCTCTGTCCCTTCTCTGGCTGAAGCTGACTGCTAATGAGCCACTAATTGGCTCCATGTCAGTCAGCAGAGGTGCCCAGGGACCAGGGGCTGCAGTTCCCGAAGGAGAGGCAGTGGGAGAGCAGCACTCTGGGCTCTGGCCATGGCCTACAGCAAACCAGAGATCAAGATTATTTCCTGTGTATGGCTCCCTTCTGACCAAATGTCTCCCAGCAGCGGGAACAGCTCAAGGGCCTCACCCAGAGAGCTCCCTCTGGGCAAATCCTTCTCCAGCCCATGCTGGGGCTGGGCTATGGCATCTCTGCCCTCGTTTTTCATATAATTTATGGAATGGTTTGGGTTGGAAGGGGCTTAAAGCCCATCCAGTGCCACCCCTGCCATGGCAGGGACACCTCCCACTGTCCCAGGCTGCTCCAGCCCCAATGTCCAGCCTGGCCTTGGGCACTGCCAGGGATCCAGGGGCAGCCCCAGCTGCTCTGGGCACCCTGTGCCAGGGCCTGCCCACCCTCACAGGGAACAATTCCTGCCCAATATCCCATCCATCCCTGCCCTCTGGCAGTGGGAAGCCATTCCCTGTGTCCTGTCCCTCCATCCCTTGTCCCCAGTCCCTCTCCAGCTCTCCTGGAGCCCCTTTAGGCCCTGGAAGGGGCTCTGAGGTGTCCCTGGAGCCTTCTCCTCTCCAGGTGAGCACCCCCAGCTCTCCCAGCCTGGCTCCAGAGCAGAGGGGCTCCAGCCCTTGGATCATCATTCCCTCCTCTGTGCACACAGGAGCTGCATGGTGTGGATGCCCTGACTCAGAGCAGCAGCTGTCGTGGAGTTGCTGTTTGCAGATTATTCACAACTGATTTTTTGCTTCCATCTGCCTGTCTGTGCCATCTGGGATGATCTCCATTCCTGCAGGATACCAGCAAGGTTCCTGGGCCTGGCTTTCACTCCGATCCATCAGCAGCAATCCCAGGATCATTAGGAGCAGCTTGCTTGCTCAGGCAGTTTGGCTCCTCAGCACGCAGGCACCACACACTATTACCCTGTAAAGTGGAGATGGATGTGCAGTGACTGCATGGAGTGTGCCCAGCCTGCTTCCCAAGCACTCTGCCCGTGGCAATCCCATCCTGCCCATCCTGTGCCTTTTGTCTGCTCTGTCAGAGCAGTGGTGTGGAATTTAAAGTCTTTTCTTTCTCAGCAAAGAGACAAAACCAGACTTTCAGTTCCCATCCTTTGTTCATTTTTGCACCAGGAGAGTAAAAATTAAGCAAGCAACGTCCTTAGCTGTGTAATCAAACTGTCCGTTGCATGTGGTCACCTGATCAAATAAACCCAGGTGTTTCTGTAAGGAATCTATAAAATAAGCCTGATGTGTAACCCAGTGCAGCCCAGACTGGGAAATGAAAAACCACCATAAAAAAAAGGGGGAAACACTTTGTGGCTGAATTTTCCTGTTTTGAGCTGAGATTCCACTTTCAAATATGGGAGATCTTTATTTGAGATGAACAGAGCTGAGCAGGCTCTGCTTTCCTGGCCATTGAAAGTTGTCTGTGGGCAGGAGTTATGCACATAACTGATAATTACCAAGACTCCTAATCAGGGAAACTGGGAGTTGTGCTGGAGTAAAAGCACTTTAATACGTGGGTACTTTTAACCATTTCCCAGCTGTCCCCATTCCCCAGCCCTGCCCCTTGAATGCTGAGGTGGGAAGGGCAGGTCCTAAAACCTCTAAAGGGCCCTGCAGAGTCCCCCAGCTCTGTTTGGGTGTGGGCTTCAGGGTCTAGGAACTGGGGCTTTTGTGAGCTGTGGGTGTCACACAAAGCCTTGGAGCTGCTCCTGCAGCTGTGTCTGCCCAGATCCACCCTCAGGCTCTCTGCAGGTGTGTCTGGAGCTGCTCACCTGGGCACTGCCCAACAGCTTCACTGGCCCGGGGCAGCTCCAGCACCTTCCCGAGGATGAGAGGGAATTCTGGCTCTGGGGCAGTGCCAGAGGGCAGGGATGGATGGGATATTGGGCAGGAATTGTTCCCCATGAGGGTCTGAGGCCCTGGCACAGGGTGCCGAGAGCAGCTGGGGCTGCCCCTGGATCCCTGGCAGTGCCCAAGGCCAGGCTGGACATTGGGGCTGGAGCAGCCTGGGACAGTGGGAGGTGTCCCTGCCCATGGTGGGGGTGGAACAGGATGAGCTGTAGGGTCCCTTCCCACCCAAACCATTCCATGGTGATGATGAGGATGAGGATGAGGAATTTGCAGTTGCTTCCATGAGCTTCAGGACCCCAGGTGAGAAAGGTTGACCTTTGAGGACTCAACTCAACCAAGCTGCATGCAACTTTATGCAAATTTGTTTAGGCTTCATCAGTTTTGCTTCTAATTCCTCAAGTCCTGGCTTCCCTGGGGTTGTGCTTCTGTCACTGGAAGATGCTTCCTGGTGGATGTAACTAAAAAGGAATTTTTTTGGAAATGAGAATAAAAAATTGAGCCAAATTGCTAATATTGGTACTGACCTATAGATGAAAGCAGCCCTATTCCCCAAGTCTTAATTATGCTTGGAAAGGGCCAGGTTTTGCTCATTTTTCACAAATGTGATGGATATAGACTTCAATGTTTCTACTGGCATGATATAAAATAAAAACAACTCTGATGTTAATTGCTGCTTAGTCAATCAAAATGCTGTGATTTTGGGAAATAAAACTCAGGAAGTAGCACAGAATGCTCTGTAGTATTTTGGAGTGCTAAAGACAGCCTCTGGCAAATGTGGAGGGAAAGAGGCTCCAGGCTGAGTGTGGGCTGGACTTGGAAATGCCACTGACAGTGGCCTCGTCATGGCTGGGCTGGCAGGGGAGGGACAAGGGGCTCATTAGACATTTACAGATATTCTGCCACCATCCCCACTGCTCCAGTCAGTGTCAGCAGCCAGGGGCTGTCAGGGCTCCTTTGGAAAAACCACAGATATTTCTATTTTACCTCTTTAGTGAGTGTTGCAGCTGACCTCAAATTACCTTCCTTTCCTAGTGTTGAGAGTCCCCAGTGCCCAAACACAACAAAAACCAGAGCAAGGATCCATTCACAGTCCATTCCTGCCCTGAGCTGGGCAAACAACTCAGGTTTTGCATTTCTTTGACCAATCAAGCTGTAATTTTGGGTTGAAGAGGATTTCACCAGAATATGCCAGGGACTGTTTAATCTGTGTGGTGTCAGGGCATTTTTGTAACAGTTTTTTCAAAGCACTTAAAAATGAAAGGGTGAAAGTGAAGGAAATAAATAAAAAAAACCAAAAAACCCAAACCTGCTGTACAGAAAAACTGCAAAATTTTGGATCTTGGGGGCATTTTTAAAAATTCATCTTTTGACTGGAGCAGTTTGACAGCTTTGCAAACTGTTTACATTGATAGCTCCATTTTCTGAGGGGAAAAAAATGTCCTCAGCCAAAATAAGTAACAGATCTGTAGCTGTGTCACAGATGGATCTGGTACAGCTGATGTTCTGAGGTTCTCCTGTTTGCAGTGGCTTTTGTCACTTGGTGATGGATTGGGCTGATGTTTCCCATATCAACCATCTCAGTCTAGGAGTGTCTGTGTGTTCCTTCTGAGAGTTCCATAAAAAGCCCACTTCAGCTGCTCTGAAAAAGGGGCCAGGGGATGAGCAGATGGAGCAGCCCTGGGGACAGGACTCTGGGGTGCAGCTGGGTGAGGGCTGCCATGCCCTGGCTCTGAAACCCCCCTGCCCTGGGCTGAGCCCCAGCGTGGGCAGTGGCTGGGGGGGATTCTGCCCCTCTGCCCCACTCAGGTGAGACCCCACCTGCAGAGCTGCCCCAGCCCTGGGGCCCTGCACAGGAGGGACCTGGAGCTGCTGGAGCCAGTCCAGAGGAGGCCACGGAGCTGTTCCAAGGGCTGGAGCCAGGCTGGGAGAGCTGGGGGTGTTCACCTGGAGAGGAAAAGGCTCCAGGGACACCTCAGAGCCCCTTCCAGGGCCTAAAGGGGCTCCAGGAGAGCTGGAGAGGGACTGGGGACAAGGGATGGAGGGACAGGACACAGGGAATGGCTCCCACTGCCAGAGGGCAGGGATGGATGGGATATTGGGCAGGAATTGTTCCCTGTGAGGGTGGGCAGGCCCTGGCACAGGGTGCCCAGAGCAGCTGGGGCTGCCCCTGGATCCCTGGCAGTGCCCAAGGCCAGGCTGGACATTGGGGCTGGAGCAGCCTGGGACAGTGGGAGGTGTCCCTGGCCATGGCAGGGGTGGCACTGGATGGGCTGTAAGGTCCCTCCCAACCAAAGCCATGGTTCTGTGATTCCCTGGTGAAAGAATTCCTGTACATGCTACCATTGTTAGGAGCACCCCATGGTACCTGGGGTGTACTGGGGATACCAGGGAACCCAATGACTTTGGATGACCCTGAGGAAACTGTTTGCTTTACTCTCACTGGAAATTCTTGGAAAATCTCATTCTAAACAAACTGAGTAGGAATTTCCTATTGTTCACAAGCAGAACTCCCTGAAAATTCCATTTGCACAAAGCACAGTTTGTTCCTCCTCTTTCCTCACGGGGTCCTGTGGGGTCAGCATGTGTCTGTCCCCAGTCTGTCCCCAGGGCTCTGCATGCCTGGCCTGGCCCTGGGTGTTCTCTGAGCCCCTCGTGTGCAGTGCTGGAGCCAAAACCTTCCGTGGTGAACTGATGTCAAATCTCTCTCCCTTTCCTGTCCCTTGTAGCAGTCGGGGCTGTCCCTGCCAGGTCCGTGTCCCTGCTCTGTGTGTGGCTGCTGCAGAACAGGGAGGGCTCAGCACTGAGGGGCTTGGCTGCCCTGCCAGTTGTGTGGTTTTAATGCTCCTCAGCATGAGGAAAGTTCAGCCCTAAACTTCCTGGGACAGCTATGTGGCTGTCCCTTCTCCCCAGAGCAGCGGTGGAGTCACTGTCCCTGGAATTGTCCAAATGAGCAGTAGATGTGACACTCCACAATGTGGTCAGTGGGAACGAGGGTGTTCAGGTGGGTTTGATCATCTTGGAGGTCTTTTCCAACCTTCAGGATTCTGTGATTGTACCTTAATGGAGTCCACAGGGACCATGGGCCCCAGGATGGTCCTCATGGCTGCATGCAGCCTGCAGAGGGTCCTGGGGCAGGGGTATTGTCCTGGAGCAGGGAATTTGTGCTGGAGATGGGGAATTGTGCTGGAGCAGGGGATTTGTCCTGGAGCAGGGGTATTTTCCTGGAGCAGGGGATTAGTCCTGGAGCAGGGGATTAGTCCTGGAGCAGGGGATTAGTCCTGGAGCAGGGGATTTGTGCTGGAGCAGGGGATTTGTGCTGGAGCAGGGGATTTGTGCTGGAGCAGGGGATTTGTCCTGGAGCAGGGGATTAGTCCTGGAGCAGGGGATTTGTCCTGGAGCAGGGGATTTGTGCTGGAGCAGGGGATGTGTGCTGGTTTCCTGGTGATACCCCAGCCCTGTGGGTGAGAGGCTGCACTCCTGGCCAGCTGTGGGTGCTGCCCTGGCTGTTCTCAGAGCTCCAGCCCCTGCAGGGTGCCCTGGGCCAGCAGCAGCCCCAGCCCTGCCTTGGTGCCAGCCAGGGGAGTGGAGCAGCTCAGCTGGGGATTGTGTCCGTGCCCAGCTGTGGGGAGCAGGGATGGACAGGCTGCTCTCAGTGTCGGGTTCTGTGCAGGCACAGGTGTCCTGCTGCTCTGCTGGGCTCTGCAGGAGCCTTGGTCCTGGCAGCGAGGTGGAGCCTGAGGCTGGTCCTGCTGCATCCCCAAGGTGGGAGCTGCTCTCTGCATCCCCTGCTGCCAGTGGCTGCAGTTCCATGCACGTTCCAGAGGGACTGCAGCCACCCAGTGTGGGCAGGGAGCGGGCACAGAGCTGCAGAACCTCCTGCACTGCAACATCCCTGGAGAGAGATTTGTAATAACCTTCAGCTTGGTGATCACACTCAAAGGAACCCTTGGGGTGGGAAAAAATCCAAGAGAAGCAGCATTGATCCTAAAGAGTGAGATGGCAAACATTGCCAAAGAACCAACTTTCATACGGTTTTAACTCAGAGGCAAATCTGGAGGATCTGCTCTAATGTTCTTTATATTCAAGAGAGCAAAATGGCCAGACACTGGTGCATTTTTAAAAATACATGTCTTAAAATTAACACAACAATTGATTAGAGTCATGCATTGCTTGAAAACACTTTCTTTGAAGCCTCTTTCCTATGTAAGGAGCTGTTTGAATCCCAGATTTAGCCACAAAACTCAGTGCTGGCCTTTAGCTGTGCAAAGGCAGCGGCACACCCATAATAAAATATCATTTTTATATACATTTATGAGTATAAATATTGAGTACATCCATATTTAAAGGACAGACAATACGTGAAACATCATTCTCTGGGCCTATGGAATGTTTGAGTTCCAAGGGAGGAAAAGATGTGATGGATTTATTTATCTCAGATAGAACAGTTTGGCCACTGGAAGCCCTGGTCATTTGGGGAGCTCCAACACAGTTCCTCATGATCTGCCCTAAGCCATGATCTCCTAGGCTCTGGAGTGACCAGGAGGAGCACATGCAGATTTGTCCCTTGCCAGGGACACACCAGGGAAAAGTTTATTTAATGCAGAGGAGATGAAAAGTCTCCTTATCCATCACTGCTGTGCAGAGCTAAATAAAGGCACCATTGATTTTGTGTTTGAGGTAATTAATTGTGATGCAAAGCCTGGTTTGGAGTTGAAAGGCCACATTCCCACAGCCAGGACCTCTGGCTGCAGGGCAGCACCTGGCAGCTGAGAAATGCTGGGAAGGAGCAGAGTTGTCCTGGAGCTGTTGGTTTGTGTGTTCCCAGAATGGGCTGAATTCCCAAGGAGAGGATGAAAGATGGAGCAGGAGCTGTGGGAACAGGGCTCAGGGCTCCCTGTGGTCCTGCCAGTGCTCCCTGCCAGGTTGCTCCTGCCTCCACACCAAGAGGGGAATTGGAACCCCTTATCCAAGCAGGATCCAGAGCCACACTTCCCATGAGCAGAGATGCCCTTGCACCTCTGGTTGGAATGGCACAAGTTCTGCAGCAGTGGCTGGGTCACAGATGATTGGAGCACCAGGCATGCACATTTCCCTTCCCTGGAGCACCCTCCTTCAGCTCTGGGCCAGAACTTGGCCAAGGACATGTTTCTACTGCTGAGGAGATGGAAAGAGAAAGAGACAGAGCTGGCAGGAAGGCAAGAGAATTTGTGATGGTCAAAGAGACACAGGAAAGCTGGGCTGGGTATGGAATCATGGAGTCATGGAATGGTTTGGGATGGGAGGGACCTTAAAGCCCATCCAGTGCCACCCCTTGGACAATGGGAGGTGTCCCTGCCATGGCAGGGGTGGCACTGGATGGGCTTTGAGGTCCCTTCCAGCCCAAACCACTCTGGGATTCTGAGCTCTCTCCTCCCCATCTCTACCTCGTGTCTCATCACCATCCCAGCCATCCAAAGAACCGTCCTTTGCTGCTGAATCTACAGATGTTTGCCAGAGATTGCCAGGCAAGATCGCTGATCCTGTTGATGTTCTCTGGGAGGTTTCCCTTGCACAGTTAATCCAGAAGCAATGCTGACTTCAACACCCTTTTAGGAAAAGGAAGATTTCACAAAATCCTGTTCTGTAGTTCTGGGCTTTGCCAGAACCTTTCCAGAATCACGTGTCCAGGAAACCACAGGTGGTTTCCAGCTCCCCAGGTGAGTCCCTGCAGGAGCTCAGAGCTGCTGGACGTGCTGTCACATTCCAGGCCAGGTGTAGAACTGCCCAACTGTGCAGCTTTGCTCTAAATCCCAGAGTCTGTCACAAAACATTCTGCTTGATTGAAACCCCAGGAACCTCAGCTGGACAAGGCCTCCCCCACCTCCCCCCTGTTTTATAAGGAAGTGAATTGTCCCCGGATTCCACCCTGGAGCCTTTGCATCTTGGGGGGCTCAGGAGCTTGCAGAGCTCAAGGACTTAAAATGAGCCTTTAAAGGCAGAGCTGTGGAGTTTCAGGGGGTGCTTCAGGTTTTCCTAAGCAGGGGCAGTTCTGTAGGGTTTGACAATAACATGGTTATAATAACTCAATAATTCAGGAAATTAATTCCTGTCATGGCTGGCTCTGTGCTGGGATTTTGGCTGTTCAGTGCAGCCCTGAGGGGAAGAGCAGAGGGAGAAGGGCACAGACCTGCAGGTTTCCCATGCTAGGGACACAGAGAGCTGCATTTTCCTTTCCTGTGAACGGGATATTTTGGATTAGGAGCATTCAGAGCAGCCACATGTCACAGACAATTTGCACTCCATGTGCCCTGGGGTGTGCTTGGGTAAGCAGCCTCAGCCAGGCTGTGCTGCTGTGCTAATGGCTCTACCACTGGTAGCAATGAGATATCCTATTGATTATTTATCCATCGCTAATAGACTCCTGTATTCCCAGAGGATCACTCGGGTGTGACTGCCAGGGAGAGTGTTTGATGTTGGACTGAGTGCAGACAGGATCCGAGCCCGGCTGGTGACAGAGCACTTTCCGAGCATGCTTGTAAAGAGGGAAAGTTAATTGAACTGGGAGCAGACTTGCTGGGGGTGGGGGGATACCCTAAAAAAGGCTGTAGCCTTTTCACTGACACCAACAAGGTTTGGGATCCAGTCATGGCAGCATCTTACCTGGTCCCTGCTGTGGGACACGCTCACAGTCCTTGTGACACACAGGAGGAGGATTTCCACAGATGGAATCTTCCTTTCAGACAGAACTACCCCTGTCTGGGAAGGGAATGCTGTTCCTGGGGGCAGAGGGGTTTCCAGCTCAGCACTTGCACCTTGCAGTGCTGCATTTCACCAGTTCATAAACCTGGAGGCCCAGCCCAGCCTTTAACAATCCTGCACCTGCTCAAGGTCTGGAGAGTTCATAAAAGAAAAACAGTCATTTTTTCATTCCTTGCTCTCTGACCCAAACTCACCTTTTCCAGCCTTCCTTTGCAACTGTGAGTTTGGAAATGTGCTCTTTTTCTGCAGGATGACATCCTGGAACAGCTCTGAGCACACTGAGAAGGGACAGAGCAGAGGACAGGTCCCCTGTCACCAGTGGGAGCGTGGCAAAGCCACGAGCAGCCTGAGGCATGAGGGGAACCTCTGCAAGCAGGGTGGGTCACAGACAGCCTAGGGGCTTGTCTGTATTCCACTGCCTTCCAAACACATTCCCTGACTCTCCAGCCACCTGTGCTGGCCTGGGATCTCACACAGGAACAGCTCCCACCCAGCTCTGAGGACCCAGCCCTGCTCTGTGCACACTCAGCTGCTGTTTCATCCAACCCTTTTGATCAAAGGCCAGCAGAACTCTCCGTCCTGGCAGCACAGGGCGAAGATCTCCCCCTTCCCCCAGCCCCACAGAACAGGGGTGGCTGAGCAGCTCCCACTGAGGACTAGATGGAGTGGGGGACTGCACAGGGGCACAGCTCCTTCTCCAGTATGTGAAAGGCCTAGAGGTGTCTGCAGGGGTGCAGCCACAGCCCTTCCCAAGGCTTGCAAGGAACAACTCCTGGGCAGCCCCTGCTGAGGGCTCTGCCATGTGTCCCAGGGACAGAATGCAGCAGGGGGCTCTGCTGGGGGAGCAGCCCTGGCCATGGGGCTGTGAGGAGCTGATGCTGTCCTGAAAATACAAACTCCATCTGCTCAGAGGCACCAGGCCCTGCATTCCATCACTCCCTGCCACTGCAGGGCTGAGCAGGTTGATTGCAGGATGGATGATGGATGGATGGATGGATGGATGGATGGATGGATGATGGATGGATGATGGATGGATGGATGGATGGATGGATGGATGGATGATGGATGGATGGATGGATGGATGGATGGATGGATGGATGGATGATGGATGGATGGATGGATGGATGGATGGATGGATGGATGATGGATGATGGATGATGGATGGATGGATGATGGATGGATGGATGATGGATGATGGATGGATGGATGATGGATGGATGGATGATGGATGGATGGATGGATGGATGGATGGATGGATGGATGGATGATGGATGGATGGATGGATGGATGGATGGATGGATGGATGATGGATGATGGATGATGGATGGATGGATGATGGATGGATGGATGGATGGATGATGGATGGATGGATGATGGATGATGGATGGATGGATGGATGATGGATGGATGGATGGATGGATGGATGGATGGATGGATGGATGATGGATGATGGATGATGGATGATGGATGATGGATGGATGGATGATGGATGATGGATGGATGGATGGATGGATGATGGATGGATGGATGGATGATGGATGGATGGATGGATGGATGGATGGATGATGGATGGATGATGGATGGATGGATGATGGATGGATGGATGGATGGATGGATGGATGATGGATGGATGGATGGATGATGGATAATGGATGATGGATGGAGGATGGATGGATGGATGGATGGATGGATGGATGGATGGATGGATGATGGATGATGGATGGAGGATGGATGATGGATGGGTGGATGATGGATGGATGGTTGATGGATGAATGGATGACCAGGGCAGGTGGACTGGCTCTCCAGGGAGTGCTCAGTGTGTGTTAAGGTGGGTGAAGAGGATTCCAGCAGATGGCAATGCCAGGCACGCCATAAGGACAGAGGACAATGGTGGCTGTGCTGATTTCCCCTTGGATTTCTTTGCCAATCACTTTGTTCAGCCATCGTGCTGGAAATGCTGCTCAAGCTGGTGTCACTTGCCCAGCATGGGGATGTCCTCTCAATCCTTTGGCTGTTTTGCTGAGCAGAGAAGCTCTGGGTGCTGGAAGGCAAAGTCTGGACTATCAGAGCTGTAAATACCCCTTAGCTCACCCTGAAGCTCTGCTGTCCATCCTCTCCTGCTGTGTTCCTTTCATGCTCGCTGCCGACTCCCTCAGCTCTTCCTGGGGGCTGGAGGAGCTTCATGGTGGTGCAGGTCTGGGACCTCTGCATTTTCTGCTGTGTCCTGAGGACTCTGTGTGCTGCTGCAACCCTGGCAACACCAGGGCAAAGGGAGCTGTGGCACAGCAACAGTCCAGGGAGTGTTCAGGGCATCTGCAAAAGCAGGACATGGTGTCCATTGCCCTTCTGAGTCCCAAGGACAACTGTTGGCCATCCCAGCTGAGATTCCAGGGGGAATGGCTTCCCACTGCCAGAGGGCAGGGATGGATGGGATATTGGGAAGGAATTGTTCCCTGTCAGGGTGGGCAGGCCCTGGCACAGGGTGCCCAGAGCAGCTGGGGCTGCCCCTGGATCCCTGGCAGTGCCCAAGGCCAGGTTGGATGGGGCTGGAGCAGCCTGGGACAGTGGGAGGTGTCCCTGCCATGGCAGGGGTGGGATTGGATGAGTTTTAGGCCCTTTCCAAGCCATAATTTATGGTTCCATGAAACAGGTGCTACAATCAGAAAGGTCCTGTGGACAGGCTAGTGAAAGGCCACCTGTGGGCTGTGGTGGAAGGAGGGTTTGTCCCGTGGGGTCAGCAGAGTTCTGCCTTTGGAAACTGAGGTTGAACAGAGCCAGCTGCTGCAGCCAGAAAGCAAAGAGGAAAGACAAATCAGTGTTGTTTCCAGGAATGGTTCTGGTTGAGGGAGGGTTTGAGCCCTTCCATGAGACCCTGCAGTGCAGAAAGGAATGTCACAAAGTGCTCACAGCATCTGGGTGCCACCTGCAGTGGGTCTGGAGGGTGCAGCTCCAGCTGGAAAGGGAGAGCGCCTTCTAGAACTGATCTACAGGAGTGGGAACTGTTGGGAAATGCCAGGCTAGAAATGACCTATGTGTTATTAATCCCAGCTCCCTTATCTGTATGTATTGTTCCCTACTCTTAAATGTCACAGCCACAGACCATTTGTCCCACGGACTCCTACCTCAGTCCTTGTGCTGCTTGGAAGGCACTAAAGGAGCATCTCTGGAATATTTTACCTCTATTGGCTGCCTCAGGCCTTTCTGTGCTGCACACACTGGTGCTGCCCTGCTCACACTGTCCCTGAAGGGTGTGTGGCACTACTGGGGGTTTTGTCCTTTCCTGCCAGCAGTCAGTGCCACTGTCCCATGGGCACAGGGAGTCTCTCCAGGCACCCAGGTCACAAACTCACCTTGTTTTTCTGTAGAATCATGAAATCACAGAATCTCCTGAATGGGAAGGGACCCACAGGATCATCCAGTCCCAGCCCTGGCCCTGCCCAGACCCCCCAACAACCCCACCCTGTCCATCCCTGGCAGCGCTGTCCAAACGCTCCTGGAGCTCTGGCAGCCTCGGGGCCGTGCCCATTCCCTGGGGAGCCTGGGCAGTGCCAGCACCTCTGGGGGAAGAACCTTTCCCTGCTCTGCAGCCTGAGCCTGCCCTGGCCCAGCTTCATAGAACAGACATGGAGGATCTAATTCTTCATAAGGATGTCTTTCAAAGCCTTTTACTTGTTTGGTGTGCAAATCTCTTGTGCAGATGGGAGCACTTGGCTCTCCTGCACACCTGGACGTGGAGCTGGTCAGCTGGAAAAAAAGGGCACATGCTTTGAGAACACTTGTCTTACTCTCAGTCAATCTCTTCTTACTCTAAGTCACTTGTGAAGGAGCAGATGTGATCCTGTGGGAGGAGCAGGCACAGATTGTTTTTTCCAAACCTTTGTTCCACATCACAGTCACAAGAATGTTCAGATCCTTTGATGACACAGCCCAGACTAATTGCTAGGCAGGTCCAGCCTGATCGCTGAAAAGGAAAGGTGTTTTGTGCAAAAGGCAGTGAATAATCATATGATTAAATTCAGCCCCCTAAGAAGTGCTCACGAGAGGCTCAGTGGTGATTAAACAGCCAGTCTTGGGTTTATCTGCTGATTGCTTGGCCTGGAGTGGATCCTGTCATGAGTGAAGGGCTGTGATTGTGCCTGAGGGGGTGTGGCTGAGCAGGAGTACCACGAGTGTGTGTGTGTATGTGAGTGTGTGTGCTCTGTGTGTGTGTGTCTGCACTGTGTGTGTGTGTGTGTGCACTGTGTGTGTGTGCACTGTGTGTATGTGTGTGAACTGTGTGTGTGTGTATGTGAGTGTGTGTGTGCACTGTGTGTGTGTGTGTGTGTGTTCACTGTGTGTGTGTGTGTGTGTGCACTCTGTGTGTGTGTGTGCACTGTGTGTGTGTGTACTGTGTGTGTGTGTGCACTGTGTGTGTGTGTGTGCACTGTGTGTGTGTGCACTGTGTGTGTGTGTGTGTGCACTGTGTGTGTGTGTGCACTCTGTGTGTGTGTGTGCACTGTGTGTGTGTGTACTGTGTGTGTGTGCACTGTGTGTGTGTGTGCACTGTGTGTGTGTGTGTGCACTGTGTGTGTGTGCACTCTGTGTGTGTGTGTGTGCACTGTGTGTGTGTGTACTGTGTGTGTGTGCACTGTGTGTGTGTGTGCACTGTGTGTGTGTGCACTCTGTGTGTGTGTGTGTGCACTCTGTGTGTGTGTGTGCACTCTGTGTGTGTGTGCACTGTGTGTGTGTGTGTGTGTGTACTGTGTGTGTGTGCACTGTGTGTGTGCACTGTGTGTGTGTGTGTGCACTGTGTGTGTGTGCACTGTGTCTGTGTGTGCACTGTGTGTGTGTGCACTGTGTGTGTGTGTGTGCACTGTGTGTGTGTGTACTGTGTGTGTGTGCACTGTGTGTGTGTGTGTGTGCACTGTGTGTGTGTGTGCACTGTGTGTGTGTGTGTGTGTACTGTGTGTGTGTGCACTGTGTGTGTGCACTGTGTGTGTGTGTGTGTGTACTGTGTGTGTGTGCACTGTGTGTGTGCACTGTGTCTGTGTGTGCACTGTGTGTGCACTGTGTGTGTGTGTACTGTGTGTGTGCACTGTGTGTGTGCACTGTGTGTGTGCACTGTGTCTGTGTGTGCACTCTGTGTGTGTGTGTGCACTGTGTGTGTGTGTACTGTGTGTGTGTGCACTGTGTGTGTGTGTGCACTGTGTGTGTGTGTGTGTGCACTGTGTGTGTGCACTGTGTGTGTGTGTGTGTGTGCACTGTGTGTGTGTGTGCACTGTGTGTGTGTGTGTGCACTGTGTGTTTGTGCTCTGTGTGTGTCTGTGTGTGTGTGTGTGCACTGTGTGTGTGTGTGTGCACTGTGCGTGTGTGTGTGCACTGTGCGTGTGTGTGTTTGTGCTCTGTGTGTGTGTGTCTGTGTGTGTGTGTGTGTGCACTGTGTGTGTGCACTGTGTGTGTGTGTGTGTGTGTGCACTGTGTGTGTGTGCTCTGTGTGTGTCTGTGTGTGTGTGTGTGCACATCTCCATGCACACCTGCCACCCCTCCATCCAGGAGCAAAGTGCACCATCAACAAGGCACTGATGGTGTGAAAATGCACCCAGCTCTGTCTGTCTGAACACACAGATTCAGTTTGGAGAGTTTTTTATTAATCAGAAACCACTGTAAATCTGTGAGCTTTCTGTTGGCCTTCCCATTTAACTGTCATTTCTCAGTTCTTCAATATTTGATACCCATTTCAATGCTGGCAGCAGCTCTCCAAGGAGGAAGGTGCATTTGCGATGGCACATTTGGGAACGTGACCCCTGCTGTTACAAGAGTTGAATTGAAAAGGATTTATTAAATAGATCAAGAACAATTGATCAAGGTCATTTGGGGGAAATTTTCCTGGACTGATGCAGAATAAATAGATACAAAATCAGGGTCACAACTGAAAACCAGCAAGTGCCAGGTACAGACTGACCTTTCAGAGATTAAAAGGACAGCAAGGACAATTTACAGCTGGATTGTGCTATTCCCTCTAGAGGAGGGTTCCTGTCCTACCAAGCAGATAGCAGGAACTTTTGGACTTTGCTTCTCTTTGGGAAGACAATAATGTGTTTTTGGCTCTAAACTCCTCTAGAAAGCAGAGGGTTGTCTACACTTGGCAGAGTCCCACATTGCCACGAGTTCCTGGGGGCTGTTTTAGGGTTGTTTGTGCATTAATCTGCATTTCCCTCTGTGCTGCTTGAAGCTCCCTGGTGGTCCCCAATATTTAGAGGCAGCTTCTAACAAAACCCCTCTTGTGCTCCTTAGTCTGAGGGGTTTGATAACTTATCCCTTCCATGGATTGCATCCCATTTTACTTGTCCTGGCCATTAACTGCAAGTCTTTGTTTCCAGCCATGTCTGCAGGTAGGTCAGGACTGGATGTCTGTACCTTTCAACATCATCTTCTCCCTTAGGCCATGAAATTTGTGTCATTTCCAGAATGCAAATCCCATTTGGGAAACAAGCTAAACCAAATTAAACTAAACCTTTCTAATTCATGTAAATATAACAGCCACAGTTGTACATGTTTATCTTTTGTCTTTGAGAGCTGGCAGAGGAGGCAGGAGCATTACTCACCCAGGGCTTATCTCACTCACACGGAAATGTTTACTCCTGGTTTCAGGTGAAGGACACGCTGCAGAACCAGCTCAGTCTATCTCTCTATCTTTGATTCATGAGCCACAGAGAGAGATATTTCATCTTTGGGGCTAAACTCACTGCCATGGCTGAGGAGAAATTTGGCTCAATTAACAAAGCAAACACAGCCTAATTAATTTTTACCTCAACAGCGTTGTCTCCTTTCGCATGGTCTCAATTGAGCCCCACTGTTAAATGCAGAATCTTTTCCAGGAAAATGGATATTGCTCCTCCTCCCCAGATCAGAAACGGAGGGAATTTGTAGGTTTAACCCATCACTCCTCACCATGGTCTGCAGGGTGTGTGGCAGAAGGGGCTGGGAGGGATTTGCTCCCAGGCTGTGGGGGAGGATGCTGCTTCCTGCAGCTGATCCCACACAGAGCTGAGCCCAGGGTCTGCCCAGGGCACATTTCTGCTCTGGGAAGTGGTTCCAGGTGGCATGTGACACTGGAATGTGCCTACTGGCCCTGCAGGACTGGCAGAGGAAGCCCACTGCCCTGTAACAGGGTCTCAGAACTCTAAATCACAGTACAGCGCAATTGATTTTATGGAAATGGGCTGCAAAGTGCCTCCCAAAGATGCCCAGGGACACTCACTGCCAGGGGAGCTCGTGCTGCTGTGTGTCCCTGAAAATCCACAGCTTTGACAGCTGAAGGCAACCGGCCAGGGAGACTCAGAATCCACACAAGAGGAGGGAGGGAAGGGAGCGCTTTGTCCTGGCTAGGTAAAAAACAAGACTTCAGCTCTCCTTTTTGCTGTTTTTATTGCAAAAGGGGAAACCTCTGCAGCAGGTTTTGTCCCAGCCAGGGCTGTTCTCGGGTGACAGTGAGATTTTGCAGCTCAAAGGTGTTGAGAAATGGCCATACCCAAAGCCCAGAAGGTTTTCCACGGTGGGAAATCTGTCTTAGGAGTCCTCTGCTCCTCGTGGTCCCTACTTTGTCCCAGATCCCAGGTGCTGTGAGCTTGGAGGAGTTTGGCATGGCAAACCCTTATCAGGAGTGTGTGGAGATGGAGTCAGGCTTTGCACAGCCTGGTTTGTGTGTGGCTCTATCCCCACCCCAGACATTCATGTTAATAGATTAGGGAGAGCTTGAGCTGGATCAAATAAACACATTAACGCATCATCTGCACTCAGCATTAGTGCAAAGCTCCCTGAGCCCTCCTAATGCCCAGGATATTCACATTTTTGGCGTGTATTACACGACAAACATCCAGCTGCAAAATCAAATCATAAGAAAGCAAGATGTTCTCTTATCATTTCCTGCCCGGGGAAGTGACTGGATATGAGTGAAGCTTTTTGCTGTTCCTTGGGAGACAGCAGTTCAAATAAAGCCAGAACCAGAGCAGGGATCTCCCTGCCAGCTGTGGATCCAGGACAAAGCTTTCCTCAGCAGGAAAGGGGCTCTGGTGCATTGTGGGGCATCCAGGGGGATGGCACGGTGCAGGTACAGAATCACAGAATTCACAGAATCACCAGGTTGAAAGAGACCTTCAAGATCACCAAGTCCAACCCACGCCCTAACACCTCAACTAAACCATGGCACCAAGTGCCACACCCAGTCTTCTTTTAAACACATCCAGAGATGATGATGACTCCACCATCTCCCTGGGCAAACCATTCCAATACTTTATCACCCCTTCAGTAAAAATCTTTTTCCTAATATCCAATCTAGATTTCCCTTGCCCAGCTTAAGGCTGTGTCCTCTCATTCTGTCAGTTGTTGCTCGGAAAAAAAGAGACCGACACCCACCCAACTACAACCACCTTTCAGGAAGCTGTAGATAGAGAGTGATAGGGTCACCTCTGAGTCTCCTTTTCTCCAGGCTAAACAACCCCAGCTCCCTCAGTTGTTCCTCACAGGGCTTGTGTTCCAAGCCCCTCACCAGCCTTGTTACCTCCTCTGGACATGCTCAAGTATCACAACATCCTTCCTGATCTGAGGGGCCCAGAACTGGACACAGAACTCCAGGTGCAGCTTCACCAGTGCTGAGTACAGGGGGAGAATGAGCTCCCTGCTCCTGCTGGCCACACTATTCCTGATCCAGGCCAGGGGCCGTTGGCCTTCTTGGCCACCAGGGCTCTCTGCTGGCTCATGTTCAGCTGCTATTACCAGTACCCCCAGGTCCCTTTCTGCCTGGGCACTGTCCAGCCACACTGTCCCCAGCCTGTGGCACTGCAGGGGTTGTTGTGGCCAAAAGGCAGGACTTGGCACTTGGACCTGTTAAACTTCATCCCACTGGACTTTGCCCATCCATCCAACCATTCCAGGTCTCTCTGCAGAGCCCTCCTCCCTTCCAACAGATCAGCACATGCTCCCAGCTTAGAGTCATCAGCAGATTTACTAATGAAAGACTCAATACCCTCATCCATGTCATCAATGAAATATTGAACAAAACAGGCCCCAGCACAGACCCCTGAGGGACACCACAGGTCACTGGCCCCAGGCTGGGTCAGCACCATTGCAGCTGGTGGTGAAGTGCCCAGAGTGGGTGAAGTGCCCCACTGTGTTCTGTTCTCTCAGTGACCACTGCCATTAGTCTTCACTAATCCTAATGTCACTGGTGTCAGACTTTGTCCTAGTTTAGGGCAAATTTGGGAGAAAAACTCCAAAAGGGGGTTTCCCCAGGGAAAAAATTCAAATGACCCCTCCCCCCAACTGGTCCGGGAAAAAAAAAAATTCCTTGGAGAGAAGTGGAAAAAGCTGTTTATTTAATAGAAATTGGATAGTATTGAACTATAAGACCCCTCACTGTTCAATGGGATGGCAAATCTAGGAAAAAAAGTCCTTTTCATGTGGTGTAGCTCGGCTCACTCAGGTTCTTATCAGTCCTTTCGGCGCTGGAAAGTGCCGAGGCCCAGGCCCCAGTGGGCCACAGGCGTGAGCTCCCGGGGTTTGGCTGGGTGTTCAGTCCAGAGCAGGCTTGCACAGATCCAGGAAAAAAGGGAAAAAACAAAAGTCCAGGGAACTCCTCTGCCTCAGCTAGCTAAAGCTAACTAAAAGCCAGAGAGAAGCTCTGTCCCACTGTCTGTCCGTGCTGCAGACACCACAGTCCAGGAGTGATGTTTTTCTTTAACACAAACTGCAGCTTCTTCTTCCCCCTCTCTTGCTCTCAAAGCCAGTCTTAAAGGTGCAGAACTTAATATATAACATAAACCAGACAACTGGGGATACCAGTATCATAAAGTCACCCCGGGACAGACTTGGAGCTGGACAGGTAAAATTACACATGGATTACTCAAATAAGTCTTTTTCATTTACAGTGTCAGACACCACCACTGCCACCATTGGATAGAGAGGTCACACCACTGATGTGTCTCTAGAGGGTGAATCACAGAATATCTTGAGCTGGAAGGGACCCCTAGGGATCATTGATCCAGTCCCATCCCTGCCCTGCCCAGACCCCCCAACACCCCCACCCTGGGCATCCCTGGCAGCGCTGTCCAAACACTCCTGGAGCTCTGGCAGCCTCGGGGCCGTGCCCATTCCCTGGGGAGCCTGGGCAGTGCCAGCACCTCTGGGGGAAGAACCTTTCCCTGCTCTGCAGCCTGAGCCTGCCCTGGCCCAGCTCCAGCCCTTCCCTGAGTCCAAAGGGAGGCACCTGAGCCTCCCCTCACATCTCACAACAGCAATTTGGGACTCTGAAAGCAGGTTAGGGATATGCAGTCTTGAGTTATAACTTTTTAAATGAAAATATTAAAAGTAAAAAATTGAAAGTTTGGGGTTTATCAGCACCTTCCTCATCACACCCCACACATGCTCCCAATAAATATCCACACTTCCTTAAAGATGCTCGTTGAGAGAAAAGGGCAGTTCTGCACTGCAGGTAAGTTTAGGAAGAAAGGAAAGGAGTCACGATACTTGGCTCTAGGTTTTGTATTTCTGACCCCCAGGTCAGGAGGAGCTTCTGCCCCTGAGGGCGGCTGGGTGAGCTCAGGTGGAGCTGGTGGCATTGGCGGTGTGATGAGTGTCCCAAGACACTGATGTGTCTGGGTGCTGCACTGGGCACGTGGGGCTGCCTCCAGCACCTGCACAAGGCAGGTTCTGACCCTTCTGCACCTGCACAAGGCAGGTTCTGACCCTTCTGCACCTGCATCTCCCTGAACACCCAAAGGCATCTCGCTGTCTCCCCTTGAGCAAGATTTGTCCTTCAGTTGGGAAATCAGCCAGAAATCCAAATGTGCTGGAAACCTCATTGTATCCCAACTCAGCTGAAAGAGGGGGTGGGTCAGTGCTAAAATGTGGGAAAAGCTGGGGATGCAGAGCCTGAGGCCTGCAAAGGTGATGTGCTGAAGGTCCTAGTGGCCAGTGTCCCCTCTGTGCCCCTGCCAAGGCAGAGGTTGTTGTGACCCAGGTGCTGGAGGCACCGTGTGCTGAGCTGCTCAGGTTTGCTCTGGGCAGAGGCAGAAGACTCGAGAGCCTTCCAGCAGGTGGGAGTTGATGATTTCTACTCCAGTGCTTGGGCTACCTGACTTTGTCTGGAAGTGCAAATAAAGCCGCGTTTCCAGAACGGGCAATTGGTGCTGATCTCAACTGGCCTCAGGCAGCTCTGGAAGCCGGGGCCGGCTCCTTTGTGAGCAGGATGGAGGGAATGGCCGTGTTCTCTGCTGGACACCCCGAGAGGGAGCTGCCCTGGCATGAGGAAGGGCATTCCTGGGGGAGCACTGCACCCTCCTGGGGGCTGGGTGCCCCTCCTCGCCGTGCTGCCCACCCTGCTGGGCACAGCTGATCTCCTCCCTGAAGAATGTACTCAAACCGTGATGGACACCAAACCTGAGCTTCGGGAAAGGTGGGGCAGACACACTGCCCTCCCAGGATCCAGCTGTGACAGCCAGCTGGGCTGGGTTCACAGCTCTGCTGCAGCTCTGCACCAGGAAGGGATGGGAATGTCCATCCCTGAGGAGCACCCGAGCCTGCTCCCGCTGGAGGAGGTCTCCCAGGTGCAGCAGGGGAGTGAGAGAATTGTCACAGGAGGCAAAAACCTACCTGGAGCTCTACAACCACCACAAAGCAGTCTATAAGCCTTTTCCAATATTCCTTTGCCTTTCCTGATTGCTTTGAAGTTGATCTTTTAGATGAGTTAATTATTCTTTATTTATTCTGATGAATGAGGGAATATTTGTGTTTTCCCATTGAAAGGCTTTTACTCTTCCAAGAGCCCTCACAGAGGAGATGGCACAGAGCAGCCCTGGAGAGCTTTGGTTAATGTGCTGTCCTTGGTTTGTCCAGCCTACTGAGCTAGGGCCAGGAGTCAGCTGCAGCTTTTTGGGAAGTGAAACCCACGATTTGGGAAGGAAGAGTCTCCTCTGTCCACAAACAGAGGGGACAAGGGGGAGGTTTGAGGGGCAGCCTTCAGTGAGCACTGCTGTGCTCAGCACCTGAGCCATGCCTGTCCCTGGAGCTGCTCTGGGGCACAACCAATGGGAAATCTGGTGAAATCTTCCTTTCCATGGGCTTCTATTCAACTGCCATCTGCCCTCCCTGGGACTGCCTGCCACCACGGCAATGCTGGAGTTTCAGCTGGGTGTGAAATCCAGTTTGGCACTGGCAGTGCTGCCCTGGGACACAGCAGCTGTACCTCTGGCCTGGTGTCACCTCTGCTGCCACACTTCTGGTCCCTCCTGCCACAGAAAATGTCCTTTAACAGGGTTGATGTAACATTTTCCCTGCCTTTAACCTGACCCTGGTGAGAGCTGCTGCAAAGCCAGCAGGGAGGTTCCACCTGTGACCAACACACACCAAGAACTGGTGTCCTTTTTTCAGCTGCTCTGCTGCTCAGAGCTCAAAGCCAGACACATCCTCCCATTCCCTCCCTGTTCCACACACCAGTCACATCTGCTCTGGGCCCCTCCCGTGTCAGCTCTCTGCAATCCATTTTATTGTTCGTTTAACAAGAAAACCTCTCCGAGGGCTGTAGCAGCTGGAAAAGCATCTGGAGGAGAGATTTGTGGTTTCTGCTGGTAGCTTGGAGGCCAGACAGACAGGTTTTTGCTGTCTCATGGCTCGAGTTTGGAAGTTTTTCAGGTGATAGCAGGGATGCTGCTTCCACAAAGCCTGGATCTCTGATGGGTCAGGCCAGGGTCCCTCTGCTGATCAATCTGACAGCAGAGGTATGGCTGCACTGGGAGAGGTTGGAGGAGTTGCTTGGGCTGCCAGAGCAGAACTTCTGGAACTCCTGTGGTGTGGCCAAGGCCTTGTTCTGCTCCGACAGATGAAATCTGTCCAGGAATGGGATCCTGATGACCCAGAGAACGTCTCCTTTCACAGGACATGGGACAATCATTGCCTGAAAGCTGAGGACAGTGCTGAGGAGCTGGCTGGGAGGAGGGTCTGGCATTCCCTGCTCCTCCCAGGGCATGATTCCATCAGCTTTGCTGCAGACGGAGCTGCAGGGGCACCCTGGAGAGATCCAGAGTGATTAGGCAGGAACAGACATGTTCCTTGGATCCTGCAGGGAATACATTCCTGGAGGTGGGGGCTGATGGACAGAATGCCTGGGGAGAAGGTCACAGGGAAGGAAAGCAGCTCCCTGTGCCCACAGGAGCAATGAGAACAGGGGCAGTGCCAGCTCCACAGAGCACAGGTACAGCTGATCAGAGCCACATCAGCTCCCCCTGGGATGATTCCTGTGGGAATTCCAGTGCTTCTGAGCACTCACCTCATCATGGGGGAGGCCTGGAACCAGCTAGAGCTGCCCTTTCAGGATGCCCTGTGCCCAGCCAGGCATCTCCTCTGGAATGGCACTGCAGCTGGATCCCTTTGGGATGGCACTGCAGCTGGGATCCCTCTGGGATGGCACTGCAGCCTGGATCCCTCTGGAATGGCACTGCAGCTGGATCCCTTTGGGATGGCACTGCAGCCTGGATCCCTTTGGGATGGCACTGCAGTTGGGATCCCTCTGGAATGGCACTGCAGCTGGGATCCCTCTGGAATGGCACTGCAGTTGGGATCCCTCTGGAATGGCACTGCAGCCGGGATCCCTCTGGAATGGCACTGCAGTTGGATCCCTTTGGGATGGCACTGCAGCCTGGATCCCTTTGGAATGGCACTGCAGCTGGATCCCTTTGGGATGGCACTGCAGCCTGGATCCCTCTGGAATGGCACTGCAGTTGGGATCCTGGCTCTGGGATGGCACTGCAGCTGGATCCTGGCTCTGGGATGGCACTGCAGCTGGATCCTGGCTCTGGGATGGCACTGCAGCTGGATCCTGGCTCTGGGATGGCACTGCAGCTGGATCCTGGCTCTGGGATGGCACTGCAGCTGGATCCTGGCTCTGGCTCATAAGCCCTTTGCCCACAGGAAGGAGAAGCAGTGGCTGTGTGAGCCTGGGGGCAGTCCCAGACATGGCACTGAGCATGTCCCTGGTGCCAGAGCCATCGGGGAGGGGCAGCAGTGGCTGGCCCAGGTGTGGAGGAGGCTGGCAGCAGTCAGACCAGCTGGCTGGGTTGATGGGAATTGGGAACAGCACAGGTGAGGGATTTTCACCACTGTACCCACGGGGGTGAGGGGCATGGGGAGTCTGGGGATGCTCATTGTGAGCTCTGAGGGGGAAGAAGGTGAATAAAGAGCTCAAGAAGGGGAGGGAAGCTGAATGCAGCAGGTGAGAGCTCACAGGCTTTGTCCTGCCAAGCACAGCTCCCCCGGGCTCCACAGGCTGTCCCTGGAGCTGGCACACCCGCAGGGCTGAGTCTGCAGGTGCTGAGGGCAGAGCCTGGGGTACCACAAACCCTTTCCCTGGTATTTCAGGAGCAGAAATTAGAATTCTCCTTTTCTTCTTCCTCTGGCTGCATCCAGATGATTATCAATGGCATGTTTTGCACAGAGGGTTGTTTTTTTTAACGTAAGAACTGTGGTGTCTAAAACAGGCCTCAGAGAAATAAACTGTCCCTGGAGAGCAACTCTGCCTCCTGATCCAGGTCTGTGCTTTGCCAAATGAATTCCCACATGCCTTTTTCAGGCTCCAGCCCAGCTGCCCCTCTCCTTCTGCAGCTCCTTGCTCCTGGGGGCAGCTCTGTGGGGCTCAGGAGCAGCCCAGGCACTGAGTGCTTACAGCCAGCCCATTCCCTCTGCTGGTTTTGGCTTCACTGGGAAATCTGCAGGGCTCAGCTCCTGCCCTGATTGACATCCTTCTGTAACCACAATTCTAAAGCTACATTTGCACCAAGGAGATCAGTCCAGGCTCATCAGGGAGAAGGGGATTGCTGCTGCTGGAGGCACCTTTCTCCAGAGGGGAATGGCCTTTGAGCACATGGTGGTTCTTTGGGCTGTGTTATCCATGGGAATATCCATGGAAATGCTGGATAAAAGATGGTGCTCCTGCTGGTGAGGACATGGCCTGGAATCAGAAGATCTGGTTTTGCCAGAAGGATCCCATAAACCCCTCCAGTTCTCTGTGTCACCCCTTCCCTTCTGGCTGAGGCTTCCTGGGAGTGTCTTCTTCTTCAAGTCCATGTTTGTAACTGCACACAACACACACAGTGCTGATCTTCACAGGGTCAGATGGGCCTGTGGGAACGCACACCCAGTCCCAAACAACTTCAGTGGGACACTGCAGCCCTGACCCCCCGTTCCAGCTCCCCAGCATGGACTTACCCTGGTTCTCCCTATTGGAGACAGCCACCCCTCAGGAGTGACCTCCCATTTCATGGCTTGAGGGGGAATGGGAAGTTCTGGAAATTTCCAGAAGTCCTCTGGCAGCTGTGATCTGGTGCCAAGCCAGGCTGGAGCCCCTGGATTTTGTTGCCTTTGTGCAAGCAGTCATGTGCTGCTGGAAGCACATGGAACGCACGGAAGGTGACTCAGCTCCCAAAAACCCCTCAGAGGAGGTGACTGGGAACACTCCCAGGGGATGTAATTTAGTCAGAGCAAGCCTTTGGTCTCGAGACAGAGTGTCCTGGTGAGATTATCTGCCTTGTGCCACCCAGGAGCTGAGACCAGGTGATTGATTGACTGCTCCTCCTGCCTTTGCTGTCTGTGAATCAATCAAAGGTGCCATTGAAGTATTTTTGCAGAAAATGTGTGACAATAGCAAAAGAATAGCTCAAAGCCACCTCTGAAAAATGCTATGTGCTATCAAAAGGGAGAAGGGTTTGGAATAAAAGCTGATTCAAGCCCTGGAAGTGTGTCACCATCCTCTCCCATCTGCAGCCAGCCCCGGGTGCAGGGGAGACGTGAGAGGCAGCTGAGACATGAGAGCAGTTTCTCCAGAGCACTGTATCAGATCCTTTATCTCCCCTATCTGGCTGTCCTTCATCTCCCTCATCCAACTCGCTCATCAGCCCCTAAATCACACAAGGCTCAGAGCTTCATGTGGCTGGAAGTGACTCACAGGCCTTGGGAAGCGCCAACAGCCGCTGTTACCTGCGAGAGCTGTGACATCAGCGGCACAGTCCCAACCAGACCCTGCTCCTCTTCCTCCAGGTGATGCCTATAATTAGTCCTGCTGAGATATTCCCAGCAGAGCCGCTGGTGTGACACAAGTGTGATGGCAAATGGGCAGGAGGCTCTGCTTCCACATGCTTTCCCAGCAGGAAGGTCCTGAGAGAAAAGCCCAGCTCAAGAACCTTTAAAACTCTTTGCCCATGGACTTCCTGATTCCTTGTGGGCTTTGCTTCCCAGGGACAGCAGGGTTGGGAGTGCTGAGGAGTATTTCCATTTATCCATGGGCTTTGCAAGAAGGATAAATTAAACCCTGAGTTTAAAGGACTGTTTGCAAATGCTTCCTTTTAGTGGGAGACAGATTTCTCCCTGGATCATGAAGTCATGTTGCAGCCTGTGCTCCCAGTGCCTCCTGCAGAGCTTTGGGATGAATCAGTCTGGGCTGGGGTTTATGTGCAATGTAACTAAAATATACCCAGGATTTGTATCCCATGGGAGGGAGCTTTTCTCCAAGCTCTGAGAAGCTGACTGTCATGACAGCTCTGCCTTTCTGTGCTGACAGAGGTCCCAGCACCAGTGGTCTGCAGTGACAACATTCCCTCCTCATCCCACGTCCCCAAATGCCACATCAGCCCCTTGGGGACCTGGCTGACTCCCCAGATCCCCACTGGCACCAGGAATGTGCTCCCCCCTCCCAGACAGCTTTGCTTCTCCACTTGCTGCTGCTCTGCTCCCTGCACTGCTCCCTGAGGATAAATAAGGGAGTTTTGTAATGAAGCACCTCTCACCCAGCACATATTAAATAAATTTCAGTTGCCCTTTATTACACAATAATGATAGTAAGATTTAATTACCTCTGCACCCAAAGGGGACATGAATTTTAAGTGACAAGAATAAATCTCTCCAGCAGTGCAACTGGGGTTGTGTGCTATGGTGGGTCAATTCCAGTGCAGCAGTGGGTGGTGACAGAAAAATCCTTCCCGAGGAGCGCAGATCCCAAACTGAGACTGTGGGTGGATTACGAGAGCGAGACAGGTAAGGAGCAGCTGATCCAAGCAACCCAATTAAGCAATGATGCTTAGTGGAGTTTCTGATCTGTGGCAGAGGCTAAAGATGCAGGAAAATGTGTGAAAATCCAGGAGCTCAGAGAGATCAACAGGGCCAGAGTCTCTGTGGGCTCTGCCCTAGGAGTGCTCTCCTCACTCCTATAATCATTTCCCACAAGTTTAAATAATCCTTTTTTTTTTTTTTTTTTTTTTTTCTGGGTAAAGAAAACAGAAGAGAAGGCATTCTGTGAGTGACTCTGTTTCCAGGGCTCTCTGTGGCATCTGTTTTGATTCCTGCTGAAAACTGTGTCACCCAGAAACAGCCCAGGCACCGACAGTTCACACTGTGCTTTTGGCAGTGCAAGAGAAACAAGTTCTCCAGAAGCAGAGGAACTGGGGAGAGCTGGGAATGGCAGGGCTGGAGTAACCCTCACCTGAGCTCCTCTCCAGCAGCCACAGTCCTGCCCTGGCCCTGCTCCCTGGGTGTTGCTGCAGCTGTGAGTGAAGGGCTGGGGCAGCGTTTGGGACACTGCATTTGGTCACAAATCCCCTCTCACCCTTTGCAGGGGCTCAATTTAAGCATTTCCCGACCCTCTCCCCCAGTTTCTCAGGTGCTGGTTTTGTTCTCATCACAATATGATGCAGACAGGTTCAGTTCGCTTTCCCCAGGTGCATTTTTTCTGTTTCTCACCCCCACTTCTCTTTTGCCTTCAGTTTTGCATCCTGGCATGAGAGGGGCCACGAGCTGAGCACTTCCCTGCGAGGCTCCTGGGGACCTGCAGCCCCCTGGGGACAGCTGTCCCAGCCTTCATCCCTCGCTGTGTCCGTGTGTCAGCACTCGCAGGTCACGCCTGGCTGCTGCTCTCAGCAGGCTCCCACTCCAGACCCTCCAAGGACTTCCCAGAGAGGTAAAATCATCTTCTTGTGTCAGTAAACAAAAGGACAAGGCTGAGAGGAGAGGGTTGACAGGTTTGTGTGGTGTTTTCAGCTGCACACTCCGTGGGATGGAAAAGCTGGGTTACAGCAGGATCCCTGCCTGGCCTGGGCATCTCCAGCCTGGAGGAGAGCCTGGCTTGTGGCTTTTTCCAAAAATGCAGCTTTGCAACCAAGCTACTCTGAATGAGGAGTCTGTGAGCCCATTTCAAACCTTGCACTTGTGATTCAGTTGCCATTTCATGCCAAACTCCATGTCTTCATCTTCTAGTCATTGTTCCTGGAAAAGTGAATTGTGCCTCATGTTTTCTACCCCAGGTCTTTCACTCACTTTTCCAAACGGAGTGATAAAGAATGAGTCCAGCTGGCAACAGAGGGCTCAGAGCCCTGACAAAGGCACCGTGTGATTCATGCATTACCATTCATTTTGTTCCCTATTTTGGGGTGCAGGATCTATTCTGGGCTCCAAACCGTGTCCCTGCAGTGGGGCACAGACCCCCGTCACCCTCTGAGACACCCTTGGGTGGCTTTTGCGGTGGGACCCAGGGCAGAGGAGGGGGAAGGGTGGAATTCCATCCTTGTCCATTTATCAGGCATGGGATCTGATTTATGGGACCTGAGCAGGGCAGTGCTGGGCTGTGCAGGGAGATCTGCACAAGGATGTGGGGATTGAGTGCATTTTTTTTGGAAGCAGTGGGAAATATCTGCATATTGCAGGCAGAGCTGACCCACCAAGACCAGTTCCACATCAAATATTCCCAGTGCTTGTCCATCCCAGCTCTGCTCCTGTGGGTCAGCACAGCCTGGCACCGACCACAAACCAGCTGCTCCTTCTGTTCCTGCTCCCTACATCTGTGTCTGCGCTTGAATCCCTGCTGCCCTTCCACCCCTCCACAGCACCTGCGGTAAAACCCTTTATTCAAACATATTCAAACAAGGGCAATGTCCCATCGTTTCCTCTCCCTGCCACAGCTCAATAATCACACCTGAACTTCTGAAGCAATTCCAGAATTATCGAGGCAGCAGCCACCCCACAGATTATAATAAAACCTTTAGGCTGAGGAGGAGCTTGTTCCTGGCTAATTCCTGGTGGACTGATTAGGGGAAATTGGTGACCCGGATGATGATGGTGGGGTCAGCTCTGCCACAGGAGGACCTGGCTCTGGGAGCATTTTTCCACAGTTCTCCATGATCTGCTTGTTCCCACCCTGCTGGGTTCTTGCTGGGAGCAAGGACATGCAGAAATCTGGCTGTGGGAATGCACAGACACCCACAGGATCTTGGGATCCGAATTTTCTTCAAAGCAAGCCCAGCCCAGTCACTGCAGGGCCCAGTCACTGCAACACGTGGAGAGGACCATGAAGCAGGGCCTGGGGCACTGGGGCAGCCTGGCCCTGCCCTCTCTCCTCAGCAGTGACACTTGTGGCTGTTGGGATGCAGTCCTACAGGGATTAAGTTTTCCAGCTGTTCTTGGCACGTGTTTCTGATTCCTGATGGGGAATTACATCCTCGATGCTCTGCTCAAGCTGCACAGCTGGGCCTTTATTTCACAGGGTGGAGATGCTCTGGAAGAGTCCCAGAGCAGGAGACTGGAGAAGAAAAAGAAGGAAGGGAGGCAGAAAGCCACAGCTGAGCAGAGCAGGAGCCTCTGAGCCCTGCAGTGTGCAGTGGCTGCAGGAGAATGCTGAGGGGAATCTGCCTGAGAACCAGGAAGAGGTTTATTTTAGGAGTACATTTCCCTCAAATCAGGACGAAATGCTCTTTTGAGGCTGCTTTGCCTAGTCCTGACTATCCTTTAAAGAACCAAGATCCCAAGTACAGCAACTTGAAGATCAGAGCAGGAGACAACTCTAAGAGGCAGCTTAGGGGTCCACTGCCCTCAGTGCCAGCAGAAAGAGAAGAGAAGGAGTCTGAGGGCTAAAAAGGTCTTTACAGACCTAGTAAGGATATTTTAGAGTTTTTATGTTCAAGTCTGTCCTCAGTGAAAGAATTTCTGGCTGAAATGGTGCTGACTGCTCTGGCAGCTGCTGCAGCACTCGGGTAACAGGAAAGCAAGGGGAGCAATATGAGTTTTCCCTGGGCCTGTAGCATTTCCTTCAGCCACTGCTCCTCCAAGGCAGCCACTCCAGCTGTGATCCCTGGTATCTGCTTTGTGCTGGGACAAGGTGTTCAGATGCCTGGTTGCAGTGGGAAAATACAGAGTATTTTATTGACCTTCAGGAAATTTGTCTCTTATTTATCCTGTAGGAAATGCCAGGCCTGGCAGGCACAGGGCTGCTGGAGGATCTGTGCTCAGCCTGACTCTGTGGGGGCCTTTGGCATGAATTGTTTGCCCATTTTGCCCAGAGTTAGGCTCTGAAAAAAAGCTATCAGGGCTCATTTGTAATATTAACTTAGTCTGGAGCCTCTGCAGCACAAGGGTTCTACAAGTCACTGAGCCAGTGAGAGAATCAAACCTGAGGATGGACAGAAGGAAATCAAGCTAAAACTTAATCCTGACACTCCTTGGTTTGAGGCTTCTGAATCAGAAAGACTAAAGCTTTGCTGCAGGAAGCAAAGGGATCAGAGAAAGCAGGGCCCACAGTGGGATCTTGGCCTCTTCCCCAAGGGGGAGATTTCTGCATTTCCCAGTCCACTCTTACAGGGGTCACTGGTTGTCCAACCACTCCTGTCCTGCTGCCTATTTCCCTGTGGCCCTGAGACTGACCCCTGGGATTTTAAAGCTTGATTTTAAAGCCAGGCTTATTTCCATGTGGGAGAGTCTTGACCTCACGGGTGTTCCACTTCACATTGCTGCACTCTGTCCTGACAAAGGCACTGGGACTCTCTGAGCTCCCCTCTTTGACCCTGTTCCCATGCAGGCATTTCCAGGCTGGCTGCTCCCTTTCCAGGCAGGATTCCTGCAGCCCAGTGGCTCATTTGGCTAGAATTTGCTCAGGAGGAGGAGGAGAATTCCCAGAGCTGTAATTGAAACTGTAATTTGTGGGAAATTGGGATGTGCTGGATCTGAACAGAGCTGCAACTGATCGAAACTCTCTTCAGGGTCCCACATCCCTGGAACCAGCCCAGTTCTCCAAAAAGTGGATGGAACTGGCCCCAACCCTTCAAAGTCCAGCTGTGCAAGGTTTTCCTCTCATACCCACCACGAGGGTGTATCAAGGTGACCAAGGTCCGTAAGGGTCCCACTCTGGCCAGGAATTCTCAGAGGGGATTGAATGCTCAGTGAGTCTGCTCATCTCAGGAACATCACTGAAGCTCTAAAACAACCCAAGCAGCCTCAGGTGCCCACAGGAACTCAGAAAAGGAGTTTTACCAAATTGTGAAAGCATTTATGGTTTCAGGTTCAGCAAAAGAGAATGAATTTTAAATGCTGTTGCTTTCAGTTGAAAAATGACCCCTCAGGGGTGTCCCACCAAAAGCTCCTTCTGCTTTAAATTGGTTGCCATTGTTTTTTGAGACTGTTCTTATGGAAATACAGAGGGTAGTGAGTGAGCAGCATGGTCAGTGGAGATTCTGAAATTTATGACAAATTTGCAATAAATTATTTATTACAAATATAATCAGTTATCTTTGTGGACCAGTTTGCATGGAAGGAAGCCCCAAGGAGATGTCTGTATCCATCTGTGTGTCTGTTTTCATCATCTCCACACAATCCTCTCCCTGTGGGCTCTGTGAGGGACTCAGTCATAGGCACAGAAAGGGAAAGTCCTTTCTGGTGGCTCTACAAAGGTCACATGCCAGAAAGGAAAATATTTACAGCAGAGAGCCTGCAGCCCCTCCTTCTGAACCAGCTGATCATAATTGTGCACTGAGAAAAGAAAAAATCTCCTTTAGGCTTTCCAAGGCCTTGGAGAACAAGTGAAAATGGGAAAAGGAGATTTTGGAGGGCCTGTTTCCTTGTGAGAGCCCATTCTCTGCTCTGGGGAAGGGAGGAGCCCCTCTGGGTTTCCCTTGGTGTGTTGGGTCCCAGAGCTGCCCTGGTCCCTGTGTGGCTCCCTGGCGAGGGACACTGCTCACACACATCCCTCCCGGGCTGCCCTGTCCGCTCCGTGTCCTCTCCTGTCTTGTTCCTGCCCCTCATCCTGGGGAGGTTTAATGCCGTCTCCTGGGACTCGCAGTCTCCGTTCCGGGGTCTGTGCTCAGCACCTTGGACAGCACCAGCAGAAATCGGAGTGTTCATTCCTGGCGATCCGCAGCCTGTCCCAGCAGGACAGTGAGTGACTCCCAGGTGTTAATCCATCCCCAGAGCCGTGCTGAACTCTGCGTTTTGTTCACTTGGGTGGGGTTGTGGTTGTGCTGTGCTGCATTCAGACACAAAACTAAGCCGTGGAATGAAAGCTCCCTGAAAGGCCGGTGCTGCTTTGTGCTTGCATCCATCCAACAGGGTTTTGTGTGGGACGGGGGGAATTTACATCTTTCCACGGATTCTGGTGGGATGGTGGGGTCTGTGTTATGGGAATGGGGGTAAAAACAGGTAGAAAGAGGATTCAGACCTTGCTGCAGAGGAGCAAACTTCCTTTGGAAGGAACCTGGGAGAGTCGGCAATCAAACCAACAGCTTGCCAGGGCGGGGTGGAGTCCCCATCCCTGGAGGGGGTTAGCAGCTCTGGGGATGTGGCACTGGGGACATGGGTTAGTGCTTGGTTGGACTCCGTGACCTCAGAGGGCTTTTACAACCTGAGTGATTCCATCACAAGTCTCCTTTAGACCCACAAGGCTTTGGTGTATCAAGATGGAGCTTTTCCCCAAATTCTGGACAGCAGTGCTGGATGCACTGAGCGAGTGCTCAGTCCTGTCAGCTGAGGGGTGTCCAACAAGAGGCTGCACTGAGGGGCTCCTGCACTCTGCTGGCTACAGCCACTTGAGCAGTTTGAGCTCCCTATGAAGGCCAAATTAATGGGAAGCTGTCTGTCACTGATTGAGACATTGAAGGAATCCATTCCTGGCCTTATTTTGGTGTCCAGATGTGTGTGACCCCTAGGCCCTGGTCTCACAGCAGCCCTGAGGAGCTGGGCTGGAGCAGTGACATTGTAGGGAGCTCTTTGAACATTGCAGATGGTTTTGTGCAGTTTGGGTCAGGAATGAGCCCAACCTCTCTCCACTCTGTGCACACACAGGGCACTGTGGCAGCACAGCTCCTCCAGACGTGCCTCTGGACATGGGGCTGCCCCTCCCCTCCCCTCCCCTCCCCTCCCCTCCCCTCCCCTCCCCTCCCCTCCCCTCCCCTCCCCTCCCCTCCCCTCCCCTCCCCTCCCCTCCCCTCCCCTCCCCTCCCCTCCCCTCCCCTCCCCTCCCCTCCCCTCCCCTCCCCTCCCCTCCCCTCCCCTCCCCTCCCCTCCCCTCCCATCTTCCAAGGCCTGACTGTCCTTTCCATGGAGAAATTCCTCCCGATGTCTTCCTGAGCCTCCCCTGGCACAGCTTGAGGCCCTTTCCTCTCATCCCGTGGATTTGCAGGGTCCCATCCTGCTTTGCCTTCTCCTGGGATCAGCTGCTGCTTCCCTGATTCCCTGGAGCCCTCTGGACTCCTCCTGTACAATGGGCTTTGCCTGAGGCCTTTTTCTCACTGCTTGAGCTGATAAAAGGCAGAACTCGCTTCTTTTGTGTGCAGGGCTGAAATCTGATTGATCCTTCCCTGCCTGGATCTCCGGGTGAGGTGTGTGATAGTCTGCCTTTTCATTCTGTTATTGCTTCAGATTTTAGTTCTCATTCCAGCAAGAATCTTTAAATTGCACTCTTTGGACAATAATTGCCAGCAGAATCATGTCTTCTTCTCACGAATTTTAATGTTGCTCCTAAGCCTGGATGCATCTCCTTTTGGAGCTCTTTTTCAGGGGACTTTGGCCCTGTTGTTCTAAATCCCTTCTTTTCCCTGTGATTTTTGGGATGATCCCTCCAAATCAAACATGCAGCCTTATTGCAAAAGCTTCAATCCTTGGCAGAGACATTTCCACCCTTAGATTTGCTCTCATAACTCCACAGTTGTGGCTCCACCATCAGCCACAGCTTTGCCTTCCCCAGCTTTCAGGATCCACCAGGAAAATTCCCCCATGGAATTGCAGTCAGTACAGCACTCCTCAGGCAATGGGCTGCGTGGGAAGTGAGGTTGGGATGGGGTTTTCTTCCTCCTTTCAACCATAGTTGATAAATGCATGTGTGTGTGCAGGTGAGATCCCTTTGGAACCCCTCAGCACCCAGTTCTGAGCTGCATCCTGAAGCTGGCAACATTTTGCATCAGGAGTTTTGCATTTTAAAGCATTCCCCACATCCAGGCCTCTCTGGACAAGTATCTTTTTTTGGAGTTTTTTGTGGCTCCCACACAAGATCCAGGAAACCCAGGCCTTTCTCCAGTGTCAACACCTCCCTGTGCTCCTGCTTCAGCCTCTCTCCAAAACTGGGGTTGTGCAGGGTTGGTGGAATCTTGTGGGTTTGTTCTCACAGCCCTGAGGGGCAGAGGATGGGTCAGCCTGCATCTTGTCCTTGGCATCCTTGCAAAGGAGGTGCTCATTTGGCCATCCCAGGAATACAGACCTGGATAAGATCCCATCGGACCCCTTTTTTCAAGGCTCCCAAAGGGTTTTTTGCCCTCATTATTGCCCCAGAGCTTTAGCCCGTGACTGTTCCACGTCCTCTGATTCCAACCCCAAACGCTGCCCTGTCCAGGTGGTGCCACAGGGCACTTGGGCCCCACAGATGAAGCTCTCAAGTGCCCCCTGGAGAGCCTGGAGGGATCCAAACCTGTGGAAAGCTTTAGTAGGGATGTACCCCAGCATCACAGGGAAATGCCAATACCTGCCACGACTCATGTGTGAGGAGCAGAGGAGGAGCAGCCAGGCTGTGCCCTCCCACAGGGAAAAGGTGAAATCCGACTAGGATGTGGCTGCAATCTTTTTCCCTCTGCAAGAAAGCCTTTGATTTATGAGCTCCATGTGGGCTTCAGTCCCAGGCTGTGGGCAGGGCCCTGGAGGCACTGCCACCCTGCCCAGCAGAGCTGCTCTGTCCCAAGGGAGCACAAGCCATGGAGTTCTTCACCTGTTCCCTCCATCCAGGCAGAGAATGACACAGTCAGTCTGGTAGATTCTGGGCAATAGTGGAGAATTCTGATTTTTTCAGCACAATTCCAATATCCCCTGCTCCAGCACTCAGGTTTCCTGGGGTGGACTGAGGCCCCATGGCCCCTTCTTGGTGTGAAATATATTACTCACCTTGCCAAGATTTTCCCTTGTTGGAAATAGAGTGTCCAGGAGGAATTGTCCCCATTCTTCCTGGGGTGACAGTGATGAGGGTCTGGGCAAGCGAAGCATGGCCCCAGCCAGCCCCACACCTGGGCAGCTGGGCTGGGAAGGGCTGGAGAGAGACACTCCAAACTTGGGCCACTTCTTTTTGATTTTTTTTAAGAGAAGAGATCCACAAGCCTCAGCAAAGTCCTTAAACCATGAATGTCTTTTTCTCTGGAAGTATTTCTGGCCGCTGTGCAGAAGGGGAGGGAAGTATCCCACTGGAAGTGTCCAAAGCCAGGCTGGATGAGGCTTGGAGCACCCTAGGATAGTGGAAGGTGTCCCTGCCTGTGGCAGAGGGTGGAACTGGATGGGCTTTAACATCCTTCCAACCCAAACCATTGTGTGATCCTGTGATTCCGTGAGGCAGTGATTTTTTGGAGCCTAGCATATTTTGAATCAAGCACTTGCAAAATTGGTGGCCAGGTCTGCAGGTGCCCCAGGGCCCTGAGCCTCTTTCCACACCTGCTGGACTGCCAGGGCAGCTCTGCTTTGTGCCACCATCCCCAGCCCCACCATGGTGACAATTGGGGTCCCCAGGCACAGGGCTCAGGTTCAGCTGCCACGTTTTGCTGGTGGTGTGCAGCACTTCATTTCCTGCTCTGTGGATTCTACCAGAAATTGCCTCTTTTATTGTCATGTTTCTGTTTCAGATCAATAAGAGATAACGGGCAGCACTGGGCTGGGAAAAGATCCGTGGGAGAAATTTCCCCTTGGAAAGAAGAGAACAAAATAAATACCACAAAGGTTAAATCCACAGAGTGGGTTTAATCCCTGAATTTAGCAGTGAGATGTTCTGGGGTTTCACGGAATAGTTTCGGTTGGAAAGGATCTTTCAAGGCCATCTGGTCCAACCCCTGAGTAAGCAGGGACATCTTCAACTGGATCATCATGCAGATCTTCCAGATGTTGCCCAACATTCTTTGCCCAGCATTCCAAACGTCCCAGAGCTGCCCGGCCCTGCAGAGCCCCAGCAGGACCCAGGTGCTGCTGCAAGGCTCCATTTGCAGATGTTTTGCTGAGACTGTCTCGCTCAGCATCCCCAGCCTGACCTGCCAGCCTGGATCCTGTGACAGTGTCACAGCACAGCTCCCAGCAGAGCCCGGGATCCTGTGGCCCTGTGGCTGTGCCAGCTTGAGCTCTGGCAGGAATAATGATGGAAGAGAGGCTGCGCCAGGAGGATGTGAGGTGCAGGCTGCACTTCCCAAAGGAGAGCCCCTGTGGGACACCAGGCACTCAGGGATGCTCCTTCTGGCCCAACACTCATGAGGAAGAACAAAGAATGAAGCCCCCAGTGGGAAGAGCAGGAGAAATCCAGCTGAAAAATGATGCCCAAATACAGGACAGACATTGGCCTCTCTTCTCATTTCCTGCTGCTGGAGGAGGGAGTTGTGTTCCCACCCTTGTGGGACGGACACGGGCCTCCTCCAACATGCAGAAAACCAGGACAGAGGCTCTGGTGGAAATTCCACCTCATCCCAGAGTTCAGCACTGCAATACCCAGAAGCCTTGGAGCCAGGGGAGCATCCCTGCTGTGGCATCCCTCTGTGCCTGCTGTGGCAATTCTGCTGGGAAACTGAGCTTCATTGCTTGGGAATGCAGCCCTGGGATGCACTCCTGGATTCCCCACCTCTGGAAATAGGTGAAGATGTTCCATTTATAGCAAACCAGCACTTGGCACTCTGCGTGAGGCCAGCACTGCTCCCAGGGCTGCAGCTCTTGCTGAGCAGAACAAAATCCATGTTTCAGGTGCTCAAGGAGGCTCAGGTGCCTCTTTCTCTGTGTGAGAAGCCTTGCAGCCATTGGAGTGTTTGCTTCCATGTTTCTCCTTGGATGTTCAAGCCTGAATTTGCATTTTTAAGTCCCACAGCTCTGCCTTTTCAGTGGGAAGTGCTCACCCGAGGAGGGGAGTATGTGGAACAACAAGTGCATGTGGATCATGCTGGGAGCAAAGCAGCTCGTTCATCACCTGAAGTGCTGCTCAGTGTTTGTGATGAGCTCTGCCGCACCAAGAACCCACTCCAGGGAGGGGTGGATAAACCCTCATGGCCTGGGCATCACGTCTGCATCACAGCTCATGTTATGCAAGGAGCAAGTCAGGGACAGGGCCTCCTGGTGTGTTCCCAGGTTTATTCCCACAAAATTGCTTCTGTCCTTCCTTCCTTGAAGGAAGGATGGAAAAGCAAAGGAGATTCCTGTCTCAGCTGTGGGTTCTATGAGCAGCAGAGCAGCCAGGGTGCATCTTGTTCTTCCCAAGTCACCCTCCTGATCCTGCACAGTGCATTTTCCATGCAGTGGGGTGGCATTTTCCCAGCTGGCACGAGGGTTTGGGTGAAGTGACATAAAAGGAAAGATGTGTCAGGGACAAGATGAGGACAAGAAAGAATCTGTTAATCAGAGAGCCACTGACTAAACCAAAGCAGGGGTAAATCCTCAGCTGTGGGGACACAGAGTGAAGGAAGAGAGTTGTTTTCAAGCTTTTTTATTTCTATTCCATCTGGCCCAGTCACTGAGTTCCTCCTCTCCCAGAAATGTGGTTATTCAAGTTTACCTTCTAATAAAGCTGGATTTTGAGTTTAAAAGCCCCTTTGGTCTTTGGAGAAAGTTTGCTTAAGGAAAGTTTGCTTAAGGAAAGGGCAAGCACCCTCTGCTCCCTGTCAGGGCTCTGCCAGGTGGGGCTGGAGCAGGATCCAGGGGCAGGATCCAGGGGCAGGATCCAGGGGCAGGATCCAGGGGCAGGATCCAGGAGGATTCCTGGTGCAGACCAGGGAGGAGAGGGGGGCGAGGAAGCTGCTGGATGAGGGTGATGAGGGGTCTGGGAGCTCACTCTGGCTCAGATTAGCTTCTTGATTACTGTGCTGTGTTCTCATCAGAGGAGAAGAGGGTTTGATCAAAGGCAGATTATCTCAAACGGGAAGAGGAGGTTTCATTAGAGAGGCTCAGATGATGCGAAGTAGCTGAACTCATCCTCTGGGCAGGGCAGCTCACCCTTGGGGAAGGGCTGCTCTCCCATCCCCCTGTTCCAGCAGCAGCTCCCAGCACAGGCACACCCTGGAGGAGCCCTGCAGCTCAGAGATACTCCAGGACTGGTGCAGACGTTTGTCCTCACCACAAATTCTGTCTCTTTCTGCCACGATTAACCTGAGGAAGGCTCTTCCAAACCCACCTCCAGTGGGAGAAGTAGAATGGGAAACCTCCAGCAATCCTGTACACAATCAGCCCAAAACCCGATGAAAGAGTGTTCAGCACCCAAAACCTGGTTTGAGTGTGTGTTCAACACCCAAAACCTGATTTGAGTGTGTGTTCAGCTTTTGGCTGAGGCTGCTGCAGCTCTGCTGCTGCTGCTGCTGGAGAAGGACAATTCTCCTGCCCCATGTCCCCGTGGTACATAACCCTGCACAAACTGCTGGCTTTGAAACCAGCATCTTCAGGAGATCCAACTCATTATCACATTAATGCTCCTTTTGCTCAGCTCTCCCCAGATTTGCCTCCAGAGCCTGACATGTTTAAAAGTGGAAATAATTGCTTGGGTCTAATCTGTCCAGAGTTGTGTAAAAAGATGCATCCCATCTTCTCCTGCTCTCCAGGGCTCGATGTCTTGGTTGTCTTTGCAGCTGACAGAGAGAAACTGGCACTTCCAGGGCTCAGGGAGGTGTCTACAATTGGAGATGTCTGAAGAAATGCAGCTGAGCTGCTCCCAGGAGCATCCCTGCTCCCCTCTGACACTGGGATACCAGACAAGTTGTTCTGAAGGAGGAGGGGAGAGGGAGAGGGAGAGGGAGAGGGAGAGGGAGAGGGAGAGGGAGAGGCTGATGTTGTTTGCCCTGGGCAGCAGGGCAGGTGTGGAAAAGCAGAATGTAGAATGGAGTTAGGGAACCACAGGAATGTGTAAAACGATCCTGGGGCAGGGCTGACAGCAGAGCTCCTCCCTTTCCCGTGGGATTCCTCACCCAGGGATGGGTATCAGGTAGAGCTGGGTGGTCACTCCTCAGAGCTGGACTCCCAGAACTCACAGCCCTTCCCTCTCCCCACTGCCTCCTCCTCCCTGCTTTCTTTTATTCATGAAAATTCAATTTGTGTTCAAGCTGCTGCAGACTCAGAATTGTGCCCAGAGCCTGTCCTGGGGGAGCCATCCCTGGGCTCTCCCAGCCAATTTCCTACACTGCCAACAATACCAGTAACTACTGGGTGCTGGTCCTGCCAAAAACCAGGCTCTAATTGGGTTGTAGGGAGTGTCCTTCATGGAATGATCAGTGCTGCGACACTCCTGGTACAAGGAAGCTTTGTCCAGGCTCTGGATGAGGTGGAAATTACACCCTCTGCCTTGGAAGGGAGCTCCAAGTGCTCATGCAAACATTTGCAGATGAGGGGAAAATGGGCACAGGATATTTTAATCCTGATATTCCTTAATATCCAAGGGCTTTGCACTGCAGTGAATGTCACCTTCAGCCAGGCATCCAGTGTGGAGCATCCCTTGGCTCCAAGGTTCAACCCTGCTCTGTGGGTTCACAGTAACTCCGGGATTTTCCTGGGAGAGGGAGGCTGTGTGAACACCTGAGCTGTCCAAAGTCTAACAGAGCTCTCCTCTGAGTGCATAGAGGGCAAACCAAGAAAGCCAAACAGGAAACAAATGGATACCTGGCCTAGGCAGGGCCAAATTGCTGGAGAAAATCTGTTGGCTGATTTCAGGTGGGAGATCCCTTAGGTGGGAGATCAGGGCAAGGTTCTTCCCCCAGAGGTGCTGGCACTGCCCAGGCTCCCCAGGGAATGGGCACGGCCCCGAGGCTGCCAGAGCTCCAGGAGCGTTTGGACAGCGCTGCCAGGGATGCCCAGGGTGGGGTTGTTGGGGGGTCTGGGCAGGGCTGGGCCGGGACTGGATGATCCTGTGGGTCCCTCCAGCCCAGGATATTCTGTGATTCTGTGATTCTAAAGAGATGGAACAAAATGATTCCTCAAGACAATCATGGACTGTGAGACTTTTATCCCTGCTCTTTGACCTTGCACTGCTGAGATGAGGAATCCACCCTTTCATCACCCAGCTCCTGAGGAAGGCTGGCAGAAGTGAGGAGTTCAGTGCTCACCCTGCATAGCTGAACCAAGGCTTGAAGATGATGGGAACAGAGCCTTACGAGCTCCTCTCGCTTCTTTGGCTTTTCTTGTTCATCTTTTACCTTTCCTTATTTCTCTCCTTGTACAGGATCCTGGCTTTGCTGGGTGCATCCTTTGGGGTATGGAGGAGGCCCTGGAAGGGTTAAGCAGGTTCCTGGGTGATGTCCCTTTGCCAGGGCCTCAAGAACAGCTCACTGGATGTACTGAAACTGTTCCTCCAACACTGACTTGCCATTTGATCTCTCACCAGAGACAGATTTTCTGCTTTGCAGCTCTTTTGGGCCATGTTAACGTGATTTGAGCCTTGTTTTGCCTCATAGAAAGCAGAATCAAATTCCAGCAGTGGCAGCACCTCAGCCTGGTATCAGTGCATTGATTTATTCCCCCTGCCCCAAAAGCACAGTTATTGCTTTCTGTAACAACGTCACAGAGCCTTCAGACAAGGGGCCTTGCTCTATTAAGGGTTTCTGTAGCTAAAGAAAAGTGAGTAAGGGATGCTGTTACAAGGAAGGCTTAATAGGCTCCAAATTCCCTTCCCCCCTCCCCAAATTCCTCATTAAAGCTGACATTGGTTCTCCCTGGTTCTCATTGCAAGGAGAATTCCACAAGTGCCACTCTGGGATGTGACAGTGTCTTCTCTGTACCCAGTGGTGCTCAGATCCCAGTTAATCCATCAGGAGAAGTATGTGGGAAGTGTAATAAATTATGTGTAAGTAAAAATTCGAAAAGATATATAAATAAGATGTATATGTTAAAATAATAAAAACCAAAGATGTGTATGTAAAAAGAAAGAAATCCTCCTCCCAAACCTGGCTGGGAGCTCTTCTCCGAAAGAAAAAGATTGTAGCCAACACCCAGATAAGAGACATTAACTCGGAAAATAGGCAGGATGGGAGCCATCAAAGACAACAAAAGGACTAGCTCGGGGGAGGAACCCAACTCCGGACCTGACCAACGTCTCTGCAGACATCAGTTGTGAAACAATCAAAGTCGACAAAGACAAGCCTCAGAAAAAGTATCCTCTTCGAGTCCTGAATCCCCCACCTGTCAGACTAGTGTTGGAGATACAATCACTGGAAACAAAGGGGGAGACTCCGCCAAGATTTCCATCGGCACCAACCCCGGATCACACCACTTCTGCCTTGATAACCCAAAATTAAAATACATACAGAGTCTCTTTACATATGAGGAGACTCTGTCTGGACACAAGTTAGGTCTATTCTTCCAAGCCAGGAAATCTATTCACCAAACAATCAAGAACACTTGGTGAATAGAGCCTGCTTGGAATTTTAGCCTGAGGACTTAAAAATCCTATAAAACCCCAAGCCTGAGAGCGCTCAGACGTGGATTTGGGAAACCTATACCTCCGGTGTAGACCCCTGTCCACCCAGCGCTGCGCTGTTCTTTTTATTGTGGGTTTTTATCGCTGTTTCTGTTTATTATTGTTTTTTTAATAAATTTCTCTTTGATTTTATCCCAAAATTGCCTTTGCATTTATAACAGATTGGTGCCGTGACTCGGATCGGAAAAACTGTGGGAGAACCTCGCTATCCAGGGGGGTACCCCCGCTGATTTCAGCGGCCTGGGAAGCCGAGAACCTCCGCAGTTCACTCCGACACCCGAACCAAATTTAGGCTGAGGTAAAAACCACAATAAAAGAGAAAATACGGATCCAGGAAGAGCTCGGGAAGAGAAGCCGTGGCTTGGTAGCTCATAAAAAGTCAGTTGTGCACGAAGACATCCTCGCAGGAAAATTGCTGTAAGTACTGCAAGGTTGAGCAGAGTGATTGGGCAAGCGTGTGTGAGACGTGATCTGATCACGGAGCGAGAGCGGACTCCAAAGCCGCGGTTCCATCCTCCCGCGAGGGAATTGGCCGGCCACGGAGGAAGCGAGTCGGGGTGAGAGGACTCTCTCTACACGTTTGTAAAGCCTGGGGCCAAAGGGGTGCTCTGGGGGACCGATCACAAAGGGCTGGAAGAGGAAGAGGACGTCCAGTAGAGCTCGGGAATGAGTAAACTCTTCTAGCAATCAGGGCCCAAGGAGAGGTCCGGAGGAGAGATCAAAGCGCTAAGAAAGACCCCGGTACAGCAAACCGCGAAGGTGAGTATTAGCAGACTTTTGTCTCTCAAACACAAAACACAACGCAGAGAAACAGGTAAGACTCCCTTTTTCACCATGGGACAGAGAAAGAGTAAAATACAAAAACCAGTAGATAAGAAGAATCCTTCCATAGAAACGAAGGAATTGTTAGACATCCCACCAGAAAGTCCTTTTAGGTTGATTGTTAAAATATTGAGAAAATTGCCCTGAGAGAAAAAGAAGTCCAAGGCAAAAATGATCTACTATTGTGCCGAGGTTTGGGGTGGGCAGGAACTGAGACCCCATCTCATTTGGCCAATATTAGGAATGTTTGAAAGGTGGACGTGTAATGAATTGCTCTCTTATGTAGAGAGCAAGGTTTCCTCAGACTCTGAGGAGAAGGAATACGCCAAACTCTGGCTAAAGGCCAGAGTAGGGCTATTTCCAATGAAACTAAAAAGCGAAACAAAAACAGAAACCTGGGAGCCCCTTGATCATTTACCCCCTCCGTACCACGGGCCGGCAGGACCTCCCGTGGTGGATCAAGTGGTGCCATCAGCTCCCACGAGCTCGCCGGCACAGCCAGGTGAAGCACACACATCGCGAACAGGGGAGCCGGCGCCAGCAGTGGTTCCGGTGGCCCCCCCCCTCTGGCTCCTCCTGTGGGGACCGCAGCCGCCGCCGCTTCTCCAGAATCCATGGTGGTGCAAGGTCGGGGATCTCCTTATCCCCCATTGCCCGTCCCGCTGCCACAGCCAGGTCCCTCAAATTTGACAGGGGGAATCTTTCATAATAACCTGGTGGCAACGGACTTTACATCAGTAATAAAGAACCTGACTCTCTTGAGTGGCTCCTGTTTTACCGAAACGGTCTAGGGGGTCAGCTTGACTGCAAGGCAGAACCCTTAGTAGTCGAGTGCCGGCAAACAATAAAAGTTCCGTGCAGATTTGACACGGTTAAAGCGTCCCGGTGGGCGGTCTTCAAGCGAAGATTTGCCATCAGAACATCAAGGGCCCCTGAAGATAGTCTTTGCTGCCAAGAAGATGGTTTACCCCGCCGTATGCTTATATACGGGCGAAGGGCAAGGCAGAGAGATGAAGTGGTGGGGAATCCTGATGTTCCTGAGCCTAGTCATGTGCTCAACCAAGGGGACAGACCCCGAGGTGCCCCCGGTGGTGGACCCCACGGGGAAGTGTGAGCAGTGTCAAGCTGCCACAAAAGCCGAGACATTAGCCGTTTGTCCCCAGAACTGCACCTAGGAATCTGCTGGTTAAATGACACCCAATTAAAATTGTACAAATTAAAAGAGAAAATTGAGTGTTCCAATCCGGGAGCAAGTATTACAGAAAATCAAATTCGAAACTGGGAGGATCAAAACGTTAAATTAATCACCTCCGACCAAAAAGAGAACTAAAAGGGGTTCCCTCAATCTCAGTCTGCGGGCAGTGTAATAAGGCTGTCTGGATTGGGGGAAGGAGACAATCCATTTTTATAGCATATCATCGAGTTAACCCTATTTGTTACAATAAAGCAACTGTAAAGCCGTGTTCCGTGGGGAGGAAAAATGTACTGGGAGGGAAGAAACTTAAAACATGAAACTAAAGTGCCATTGAATAATGATCCTATAATCCTAATTTGAGACCAAGCACATGTTAGCACAAGAAAATAAAGAAAGTACGGAGGAATACTAGTATTCCTCTCCAAATAATAATAAAATACGAATTTTTAATAGGATAAATTATTAAGTGGGGGACTGTAATAAATTATGTGTAAGTAAAAATTCGAAAAGATATATAAATAAGATGTATATGTTAAAATAATAAAAACCAAAGATGTGTATGTAAAAAGAAAGAAATCCTCCTCCCAAACCTGGCTGGGAGCTCTTCTCCGAAAGAAAAAGATTGTAGCCAACACCCAGATAAGAGACATTAACTCGGAAAATAGGCAGGATGGGAGCCATCAAAGACAACAAAAGGACTAGCTCGGGGGAGGAACCCAACTCCGGACCTGACCAACGTCTCTGCAGACATCAGTTGTGAAACAATCAAAGTCGACAAAGACAAGCCTCAGAAAAAGTATCCTCTGCGAGTCCTGAATCCCCCACCTGTCAGACTAGTGTTGGAGATACAATCACTGGAAACAAAGGGGGAGACTCCGCCAAGATTTCCATCGGCACCAACCCCGGATCACACCACTTCTGCCTTGATAACCCAAAATTAAAATACATACAGAGTCTCTTTACATATGAGGAGACTCTGTCTGGACACAAGTTAGGTCTATTCTTCCAAGCCAGGAAATCTATTCACCAAACAATCAAGAACACTTGGTGAATAGAGCCTGCTTGGAATTTTAGCCTGAGGACTTAAAAATCCTATAAAACCCCAAGCCTGAGAGCGCTCAGACGTGGATTTGGGAAACCTATACCTCCGGTGTAGACCCCTGTCCACCCAGCGCTGCGCTGTTCTTTTTATTGTGGGTTTTTATCGCTGTTTCTGTTTATTATTGTTTTTTTAATAAATTTCTCTTTGATTTTATCCCAAAATTGCCTTTGCATTTATAACAGGAAGCAAAGGCATGGAGAGGGCATGGGAAGGATTTCAGCAGCCAAGGGAGTTTGGGAAGTGTGCCAGGGCTGTGGCACAGAGGGAGGACAGATAAAAGGAGGTGGGACAGAATGGGACAGGAAAGAGGAGGAGGAAAAAACTGGAAAAGGACAGAGAGCCATAGGAAATGCTGGGAGATGCATGGTGTCCTGGGTTGATTATGATGTTAAATTGTATCCCCATTCATCCACCTAACCCAGACACAGGTTTTGTATTCTTAAAATTTCATCTAAGAGTAAAAGTGAGTGGAAAAGAAGCACCGAGTCTGTTATCAGAGACTGTACTTGCTCCCTCCACATCGGGAGTTTTGACTACAGCACAGACAGACAAGACACAGATCGCCTTGGCTTTCCAACTAGCCGGAGCAGAGAGCTCTTCCTGGACTGTTTTCTTTCCCTTTTTCTGAAACAAATCGAACCTGCTCTGGACTGGGGACTCGGGGGAGCACCGGGAGCTCGCACCCGTGGACTACCGGGAGCCCAGCCTGGGCAGCGGCATTTTCCAGCGCCAGAGGGACTGATAACAGAGCGAACACCCACAGGAAAGAGACCCTCTGAAGTTTGTCATCTCTTCTGAAAGGCGAGAGGTTTTGTAATTTGATATCGTTCATTCTTGTGTTGGGTGGTGCTGTGCCTGTGAAATAAACAGGTTTTTTCCACTTCTCTCAGAGAAATCTCTTCCCAAACCGTTTGGGGGGTGGGAGGAAAGGGCCACAGGGGTTTGCTTCCCGGGGGGAGCCCCATTGGAGGTTTTCTCCCAAATTTGCCCTAAACCAGGACACATGGTCATTTGATAAAATTACCCGGGACTGGGAGCTCCTGGAATTCCCACCCCTGAGCTCCCAGAGAACTGAAATCCACAACCTTTGAACCAAGTCCTTCCACTTTCTTTCGGAGCAGCCCCAGACAGACAAAAACCTCCTCCCTGTGTCCTCCAGGTTCTTGTTCCTGCCATGCCCACCCCAGTCTGGCTGCCAGGACAGGTGGATGGTTCTCCCCGAAATTCAGGCTGTGTGAGCATCCCTGCCCATGGTCCCTTGGAATGCCACAGGCTGGGCTGACACCTTTGGTGCATGAATCTCCTTGAGGATGGAAAACCAGAGGGGAAAGGAAAGCAGTGGAATTCCTGACCCAAGATTTCTCTCCCCTAAGGCCAAGAGGCAGCCTGAGCTCTCAACCCTGCTCTGAGTAATGACTGCAAAACATTTTTTTCCTGTAGCCTCTCCAGTGCTTACTTCCAGGGGAGGAAGAAGTCCAAGGAGAAGGCAGAGCCTTCAGGAAGACACCTTGGATTGTCCCCCACTGATTCAAAACTCCCATGTCAATGGTTCATGCCCTGACCTGAGACAAACATGGTGATCCCAGGCCCCAGAAAAGCAGATTATTATTGCAATATACCCAAGCACCTGGAGTTCAAGGCCATCCCAGGCTCCACGGCATTGCTTTCCTTCCTGAAGAATGTGAGGAAAGAAAACAATGAAGAAAATCCCCTTATAAGGACCAGGTCCTTGTCTCCCCTAAAGACAATGCACAGGTCCCTGCAGGTGCAGAGATCAGCAGCACCTTTCTTCTCCAAGGATTTCCCAGTTTTTTCCCAGAGACTGACTGTGCTCATTGCCCTGGGAATAAACATGCCAAGACTTTTTGTGCTGGGACCCCCACAAATCCCACTCTGGGATGTGACATGGTCGTCTTTGTACCCTCAGATCCCAGTTAATCCATCAGGAGAAGTCTGTGGGAAGCAGAAACACTGGAGAGGGCACGGGAAGGATTAAAGCAGCCAAGAGAATTCTGATTTATCAAGCTGGACTGCTGTCTGCTCTTCACAGAATCAGACTCATGGAACCATGGAATGGTTTGGGTGGGAAGGGACCTGAAAGACCATCCAGCCCCGCCCTTGCCATGGCCAGGGACACCTCCCACTAACCAAGGGTGCTCCAAGCTCCAATGTCCAACCTGACCTTGGACACCTCCAGGCGTCCAGGGGCAGCCACAGCTTCCCTTGGCAACCTTTTCCAGTTCCTCTTGGAGTTGTCTGGATCTTCACCCTCTGCCAGCAGCTCTATTACTCCTTTCCTCAGCAATGAAAACATCAGCATTCCCCACACTGGATGGCATCTCTCTCCTGGCCATCAGTGGCAGCAAAATATAGACCAGAGGCTTGGAAAATCCAGGCAAAGCTCTGGGAAGAACCAGCCAGGTCTGGGATCCCACCTTGGCCCGCCTGGTATATCAAAGATACACAGGACCCTCTGAAGTGCCCAATGTCTGGGAAAGGTGTCTGCCTTCTTCCCTTCCTCCTCCTACTGGGAATGGAGTTTCCTCCGGGCAGCTGTGACAGGAAGAGGAGCAGTTACAGCTCCCATGTGAGGCACAGAGAGAGAAATCCCAGCCCTGCCGAGACAGGAGTCAAACCTCGTTAGCGTTACTGCACATTAGAGAGGGTCATTATCTAACAGCAAAGGTACTGCACCCAATACGGGGTAATTTATTTTGGACCTTGTTATGATGGATAAAGATTAATTAATCACCGTGCTGGAAGTTAGTGGTTGCCTAGGGAGCCATGATCATGACCTGATTATCTTTAATACAGGCAAAGAGAGAGCAGTCCCCACCAATTCATGTCTATAACACGCTCACACCGTGCTTTAAACAGACTCATTTCCCAAGGCTGGGCAAAATGAGCACTGGAATTAATTTGGAGGGAAGTTAGAATTTTAAAAAAGTGAATGAAGACATGAAGTTCTTTCATGAGGGATGATTAGGTCAGAATTTCACCCCAAAGAAAGATGATTTTGCCTGAAAGTCTGAACTGGTTTAGTGGTAAGGCAAAGGAACTGTTAAAATAAAAATGTCACGTGGACAGAATGGAGACGGAACAATTCATGGTTACTGGCATGAAGTGCAGCAAGGAAAGGTAGGAACTGATAAGGAAAAGTGAAGATGATAATAATAATAATAATAATAATAATAATAATAATAATTCCTAGCTGGCAGATTGTTGAGCAATGGGATTTCTGAAAGGGTGTTTTGGGTTTGCATGGCCAGCTTTTGGGACCAGAGGGGTCAGAGGGGTGGCTGCTGTGACAAGCTGCCAGAAGCTTCCCCCCTGTCCAGCAGAGCAATTCCAGTGGCTCCATATCCTCCCTGGCCAAGGCCCAGCCCAGCAGAGATGGTGCCACCTGCCTTGGGAGGCATTCCCACCTGCCTGTTCCAGGCTGGTGGCATCTGTTCACTGGTGACACCACGACTTGGGGCACACTGGGACAAGGAACTCAGACCAGTTTACGCCTGTTCAATTGCCCAGCCCAGAAAACTTCTATTTTTTCTTTCTTACTTGACAAAACTGCACAGGCAGAAGGCCACACTGGGCAATTAGATTTCCTCATTGTTAGTGCCTTGGAAAGCCAAGCCAGGTTCAGGATGGATGAGCTGCTGGTGGGCAGGGGTTCAGGGCACCTGGGAAGAGTGTGGGGCTGATGTGCAGGTGTTGAGCCAGAAGAGCCCAGGTGCTCTTGTGATGGAGGGTGCCCAGGGGAGCAGGGGTTCCCTCTCAGGAGGGACAAGGTTCCCTCTCAGGCTGTGCCACAGGGGACTGGCACTGACAGGTCCCTCTTTTTGTCCACCTGCTCTGACACCCAGGTGCCCCTGATGGGGAACAGGATGCACAAACCTGTCCCTCCAAGAGCTGTGGCTTCCTGAGCACTGCTCAGTCCTACTCTCTGTCTTTGGGTGGCTGCAATGACAATTCCCAGCCCTCACCTTTCCATGTGTGCCAGACTGGCAGCACCCTCTGCGCTGGGGACAGGCTCCAGTCCTGTCAAACAAGGAGCCTCACCCAGCACTTTGCCAATTCCTTCTCCTGCCCATGGTCCTTTTCAACCACCTGACACAGCACAAAATCCCTCATCTGGATTATTAATAACTTCTCTGTGCTGAAGGAAACTTTCCTGCTCCCATTCTGCCAATCCCTGAGTTCCTGACTCAGGACCTGTGGGAGAACATGTGCTGTCCCATGCCCCCACCTCAAATGGCTCAGCTCCCTCCTGTAATGAAAATACTGTGTTTAGTTAGGTACAGTTAATGTTCTTGTCCTTGTTTGTTGTACTCCTTGGCTACTCTGATAGTTGTTAGTAATGTTAATTACTTACCAGTTGTTGAAGTGTTTTAAGAGTTCTTATAGGACATAGCTCTACCCCTTTCCCTTACTTCCCTGTTACTATGGAACAAAGCTGCTCCCATGGGGGCTATGCCACGGTGTAACAAAGCAACTCCCAGGGAGCTGTGCAACCAAGTAATATGCAAACTAAGGCATGCAAGACACCAAAACAACGAGCTAACAAAGGAATACAAGGACAAAGAAACATATTCTAGCAAGCTATGATGAAAGATCATCTTCCTGCATCACCTGAGCCTGCTTAGAAACCATCTTCCTGCATCACCATGACCTCAAGAGGACTGGAAAGGACCCCCCTGGACAACAAGCAAGAATGACAGGCCTCCTGGTTGCTCTCGTGAGGATGGAGGTCCCAGCTCTGCAGTGTGTGCTGCAAAGCTCAATTGTGCCTCCTCCTTAGAGCTGCCAGTGTGGGAGCAGCAGTGGTGCAAGTGACCCCTCGAGCCCACACCCCAGAGCTGAGTCCTAATGAAGGCATAAAGCAGGAGTCTGTCTCCTGGCCAATTTATTTCACCTCCCACAGAGAATCCACCCTGAGCCATGGGACAGGAGAGGAACTTCTCTCCTGTACTGTTGGTGTTGTATAAATAATCCTCAACCCTTGGGTGCAGGGGACTTCCACATGGATCGTCATCCTCCTGCCTGGGACATGAGGAGCAGCTCGTTCCTGACGGGTCCAAGCACTGCCTTTCCCTTGGAGAGCCCATGGAATGGTGCCAGTGGGTGTCAGAGCACAGCCAGGTCTGAGTCACAGTGAGGACAGAGCCAGGTCTGGGGAGGTGGGTGCTGGCAGGACAAGCAGACACAGCAGAATGCTGGAGGATGGTGAGATAAGGCCCAAACTCTGCAGCAGGGGAGGGTTTCCAGTTATGTGTGGGGATGTGGGTGCAAGCAGAGCTCTGAGCTGCCAAGGCCCGGGGGCAGGGGGGAAGGTGTTTGGTGCCTGGGGAAGGGATGGACGTGAAATAATTGCTTGATGCCTCGTCCTCATGGGTTTATGCTTGTGGATTGCTGTGGTGGGAAGAAGTGAAGGTCAGACCCTGTGGTAGTTTTACATTGATTGGTATTTGGGAAAGGGGTAAGAAACCACACACAGAAGTGATTTCTTTGAGAGAAGCTGCTGGGAGCTGCCTCTGTGGCTGAGACAGGCCAAGAGCTGGTTATTGTGAGAACTGTCAACATTTTGCACCATTAGAAATCAGATCCACATTTGTGAATTCTACCCTTTAAAAAACACAAACCTGGGAACTCTCTCTCTTTTGTTTCCAGCCTCAAAAGGTAACAGAGCTTTAGTGGGGATGGCCCTGCTCCCCCACAGCCTGTGCTGCCTGTGCTGCCTGTGCTGCCTGTGCTGCCTGTGCTGCCTGTGTGACCTGTGTGACCTGTGCTGCCTGTGTGACCTGTGCTGCCTGTGTGACCTGTGTGACCTGTGTGACCTGTGTGACCTGTGCTGCCTGTGTGACCTGTGTGACCTGTGTGACCTGTGCTGCCTGTGTGACCTGTGTGACCTGTGTGACCTGTGTGACCTGTGCTGCCTGTGTGACCTGTGCTGCCTGTGTGACCTGTGTGACCTGTGCTGTCTGTGCTGCCTGTGCTGCCTGTGTGACCTGTGCTGCCTGTGTGACCTGTGTGACCTGTGTGACCTGTGCTGCCTGTGTGACCTGTGTGACCTGTGCTGCCTGTGCTGTCTGTGCTGCCTGTGTGACCTGTGTGACCTGTGTGACCTGTGTGACCTGTGTGACCTGTGCTGCCTGTGTGACCTGTGCTGTCTGTGCTGCCTGTGCTGCCTGTGTGACCTGTGCTGCCTGTGTGACCTGTGTGACCTGTGTGACCTGTGCTGCCTGTGTGACCTGTGTGACCTGTGTGACCTGTGCTGCCTGTGCTGTCTGTGCTGCCTGTGTGACCTGTGTGACCTGTGTGACCTGTGTGACCTGTGTGACCTGTGCTGCCTGTGTGACCTGTGCTGCCTGTGCTGTCTGTGCTGCCTGTGTGACCTGTGCTGCCTGTGTGACCTGTTCTGCCTGTGTGACCTGTGTGACCTGTGTGACCTGTGTGACCTGTGCTGCCTGTGTGACCTGTGTGACCTGTGTGACCTGTGTGACCTGTGCTGCCTGTGTGAGCTGTGCTGCCTGTGTGACCTGTGTGACCTGTGCTGCCTGTGTGACCTGTGTGACCTGTGCTGCCTGTGCTGCCTGTGTGACCTGTGCTGCCTGTGTGACCTGTGTGACCTGTGCTGCCTGTGTGACCTGTGTGACCTGTGTGACCTGTGTGACCTGTGTGACCTGTGCTGCCTGTGTGACCTGTGTGACCTGTGCTGCCTGTGTGACCTGTGTGACCTGTGTGACCTGTGTGACCTGTGTGACCTGTGCTGCCTGTGTGACCTGTGTGACCTGTGCTGCCTGTGCTGCCTGTGTGACCTGTGTGAGCTGTGTGACCTGTGTGACCTGTGTGACCTGTGTGACCTGTGTGACCTGTGTGACCTGTGCTGCCTGTGTGACCTGTGCTGCCTGTGCTGCCTGTGTGACCTGTGTGAGCTGTGCTGCCTGTGTGACCTGTGTGACCTGTGTGACCTGTGTGACCTGTGTGACCTGTGCTGCCTGTGTGACCTGTGTGACCTGTGCTGCCTGTGTGACCTGTGTGACCTGTGTGACCTGTGTGACCTGTGTGACCTGTGCTGCCTGTGTGACCTGTGTGACCTGTGCTGCCTGTGCTGCCTGTGTGACCTGTGTGAGCTGTGCTGCCTGTGTGACCTGTGTGACCTGTGTGACCTGTGTGACCTGTGTGACCTGTGTGACCTGTGTGACCTGTGCTGTCTGTGCTGCCTGTGCTGCCTGGGGGAGGCCAGGCTGGACCCCAGCAGCTCCCAGGTGGGGATGGAGGCTGCAGGGCCCCAGGCTGGGCTGAGCCATGGCTCCTGACATCTCACGGCCACTAAACCCACCCTGGCCTGCACTGACTGCTCCAGGCCAAGCCAAGACCGCCTGCCCCTCCCAGCAGCTGCTGGGCTGAGGGAGGCACCAGCATGGCCTGAAATCCAACACTGGAAATCCAACACCATGACTGCTGAGGCCTGGGCAAGATTTAACCACTATTTTATCCTTTCACTACACAGATGAGACCTGCAGACCTTGATCCTCTCTCAAGGGAGAGAAAAGGAGTGACAACACATGGAAAGACAACATCAAAACACCAAGGTCAGTAAAGGAAGGAGTCAAGCCTCAAATGGAAGAGGGATGAGGAGATGCTTTAATGGGGCTGAAAATTTTTTTGGTAGGGCCATGGAGATGGACAATGATACACTGAAATATCTCCTTTAATTCATGAGAGAGTGTGGGGGGATGAAGTATTCAAGCTGTAGGTCTGAGCAGAGGCATCCATTGGTGAAGCCAAGCAGATGCTGGAGTAGCTGTGATCCCATGAGAAGCTTGGAGAGAGAGAGAGATGAGAGTGAGGAAGATTCTTTGCCCCAGGGAAAGAAGAAGAAAGCTTCTGTTCCCAGAGATGATCACAGAGACAGATGAAGAGAACCTTTGCCTTTGAACAACTCATCCTTAAAATAATACCCCATGAGTTCATGGCCCATGGACACACCTCTAGGAGGGCTGTGAAAATGGGAGGAATTTCATGATGCAGAACTTTTTGCCTGGGCAGCTGCTATTAGTGGAAATGAAAAATGAGAAAACTTTTCTTGTGGAGAAGTCTCTATGGCGTGGCAAGAAAAAACTCCTCTCCCTACATAGACTGATGGAAAGATGATTGTATGGCTGGTACTGCTGTAACATCCCAGGTTTTGTCTCTGCATAGTCAGTTGGGAAAGGAAAAAGTTGGGCAGGGGAAGGAAAGGTGTTCTGGAGGTTTTATTCTGATGCTTCACAGCAAGAAATGAGTAAGTGCCCTGGTGATTTTAGCCAGAGCTAAACCCACCACAGACCCCCAGGAGGATTTAAGCCCCTGGGCAAGGCTTTGCCAGGCTGTCCCACTGTCCCACCAAACCCAGCCTGGCCCCAGGGCAGGGGAACAATCTCTTGGGGGAGAATTTCCTGGGAGTTGCAGCAGACAGACTTCTCCTCTGCCAAAACCAGAGGTCTGGGTGGCCTGGACATCTCTAGGCATCCTCAACTAGAGGCCAAATCCTGGTCCCACCACAGGGATACTCTGCCTCCCTCCCCTTCCAGCACTGTGCTGGGAGCACTGCCCAGCTCTGGGAAGGGCAAAGAGGGTGAATATATTGGCATGAACCAGTGGGAGTTTCGGTGGAGCTGGGGTTCCTACTGGAAACTGTTTCCAAGCACTCTCAGCAGGAAACCCTGGGAGTTCACATACCCAGCTCTGAGCCCGCACTGCACACACCGGCCTTTCTGTGCTCCACAATCAGCAGCCTCAGGATGTTTCAAAGAAAACAGAGCTTCATCCATGACCTTGTGGTCCTGAGCCAGCCCCTTCCCTTCCCTTCCCTTCCCTTCCCTTCCCTTCCCTTCCCTTCCCTTCCCTTCCCTTCCCTTCCCTTCCCTTCCCTTCCCTTCCCTTCCCTTCCCTTCCCTTCCCTTCCCTTCCCTTCCCTTCCCTTCCCTTCCCTTCCCTTCCCTTCCCTTCCCTTCCCTTCCCTTCCCTTCCCTTCCCTTCCCTTCCCTTCCCTTCCCTTCCCGCACCTTCCCGCACCTTCCCTTCCCTTCCCTTCCCTTCCCGTCCCTTCCCTTCCCGCACCTTCCCTTCCCGCACCTTCCCTTCCCGCACCTTCCCTTCCCGCACCTTCCCTTCCCGCACCTTCCCTTCCCGCACCTTCCCTTCCCCTGCAGCCCAGGCTCTGCTGCCAGCCCCACCCCAGGACACAGAGCGCTCACAGAGCCAGTTTATCCCAGAGAAGTCAGGAAGGCACCGGCAGGAGTTGGGCTGGAGCACGGAGAGATGCAAAACACTTGGGCTGAGCCTGTTCCCAGCTCCTGCTGGGGTTCCAGTGGGGAAGGGGCAAGGGGTGTGCCCAGGGAGTTTTCCCAACTGGTAAATTGTGCTGAGCAGAGCTGGTGGAAGCTGCTGCCAAGTCCAGGGAGAGAGGGGAAACCTGGGGCAGCCTGAGCCCACCAGTCACATTCCTGGTGGCTGATGCCTCCCAGCACAGGACTGGATGCTCTGGACTCATGGCAAAGGGCTTCCTGCCTAGTCCAGAGCAGCTCACTTCCAGATGTGGAAGTCTGAAATGACACAGACAAGTTAAATCCCAGCACTGGTTAAAACCAATCCCAAAGACTCTGAAAGCCCTTGCGAGCTGCCAGGCTCCATCAGCAGGTGTGGATCAGAGCCACTGTCCCAGCAGAGCCCGCTCAGGCTGGGGCTATTCTGGCAGTTTCTGCCTCATCAGCCACTGACAGGATGCTGGGAATTGCTGATACAGTGGGAATGGGAATGTCAAACATCACAGGTATGGTGTATTACAGGGGGGGAGCTGGAGATGCAGCACCCAGGACAGCTTGGGAGGTAGCAGGGCTGGGTCCTGGCAGGGGAAAACAGACCCAAGGGAAACTCCACCATTTCTCAGGGCTCAGGGTGTGCCTTCCTCCTCCAGGCTACTCCTGCCTAAAGTTCAGCATGGGAGAAAGGGAAAACATCACATGAAGCAAAGTCCACTTAATATTTGTCAGTCTAAGAGCTGAGGTCATGTGTTACAGAACCCCTTATTTAGGGGTGCAATAAAAACTGTCACACAAAAACTCCCCGTGTGTGTCCTCTCCTCTGCTGCTGTGATCACCCCCACAATGTCCCTGTGGGGCTCTGGAGACTCAGACCTGGCCTGGAGTGCCCAGGTCCCTCAGGCAGTCACAGTGAGGTGGGGGACTCACAGGGGGTCACCAGTGTCCTCAGCCCTTTGCTGGGAGGAATCTGATATTCAGGGTGGGTTTCTTCTGTCCCCTTTGGGACACCCCAGTGTTATTCTTTCATGCTCCCTCTTCCTAAACTCCTGGATAAAGTTTTGAAGCAGCAGCTCATGGATTGCTCTGGGCTGTTGTCAGCACCTGCTGAAAGCAGCTCAGGCCAGGGCCAGCCCCGACACCCCAGGTCAGTAAAGGCCTTTGGCTTCCTCCTGGGAATGACAAAAGTTGTGTTTGCTGGGCAGCACTGGCACCACCGTCAGGGACACAGACACACCCCCAGTGTGCACACACACAGAGCACACACACACACACACATACAGAGTGCACACACACACACACACAGAGCACACACACACACACAGAGTGCACACACAGTGCACACACACAGAGCACACACACACACACATACAGAGTGCACACACACACACACACACACAGAGTGCACACACAGTGCACACACACACACACACACACACAGAGTGCACACACACACAGAGCACACACACACACACACAGAGCACACACACACACACACACAGAGTGCACACACACACACACACAGAGCACACACACACACACACACACACAGAGTGCACACACACACACACACACACAGAGTGCACACACACACACACACAGAGCACACACACACACAGAGTGCACACACACACACAGAGCACACACACACACACACAGAGTGCACACACACACACACACACAGAGCACACACACACACACAGAGTGCACACACACACACACACACAGAGCACACACACACAGAGTGCACACACACACACAGTGCACACACAGTGCACACACACACACAGAGTGCACACACACACACACAGAGCACACACACACACAGTGCACACACAGTGCACACACACACAGTGCACACACACACAGTGCACACACACAGTGCACACACACACAGTGCACACACACAGTGCACACACACACACAGTGCACACACACACAGTGCACAGACACAATGCACACACACACAGTGCACACACACACAGTGCACACACACACACACACGCACAGTGCACACACACACACACGCACAGTGCACACACACAGAGTGCACACACACACAGAGTGCACACACACACACACACACACACAGTGCACACACACACACACACACACACACAGAGTGCACACACACACACACACACACAGAGTGCACACACACACACACACAGAGCACACACACACACAGAGTGCACACACACACACAGAGCACACACACACAGTGCACACACACAGTGCACACACACACACACACACACACACGGAGTGCACTGCAGGTGCTGTGGGACCCTTGGGTTTCCCTGCAGGCACAGCCTGAGGCCGTGATGGGTGTGAGCAGCACCACAGCGGGACAGGGAGCTGTCAGCTCATGTTCCTGCCCCGTGCAGCAGAGGTGGGCAGGGATCTGCCTTCTCCTGGCTACATCAGAGCTGAGCACACAGGGGCAGCTGTGAAGTGGGAACCTTCCCCTGTAGTCTCCACACTTCTCATTCAGAAATTTCCCGTAAATCATGGAATTATAGGTTGGTTTGGGTTGGAAAGGCCCTTAAAGCCCATCTAGCTCCCCTTTCCTGCCCTGGGCAGAGACACCTCTCGTGAGACCAGGTTGCTCCAAGCCCAATCCAGTCTAAATCAATCTTGGCTTGCTGGTCAAATTATGCTCATTTTAAACCCATGCTCCTCACCCTCCAGCTCATTTTCACCCCTCCCTGAAGACCTTTCCCCTCTCTCTGGCACATTTAAAAAGCTGCCTGATAAAAGCAAGTGTCTTGCGCCCTGAATAATCCCCTCCAACAAAATCCCACCCGCGAGCAACTCCTGCTGGAAAGAGCCCTCATCTTCCTCTTCAAACCAGGGCAGGATCTTCACCCAAAGCATGAAGGTGCAGAATAATTTGATTTTCTGTCAGTGTGTGAATCCTGGAGCCATCCCAGTCATTGGCACATCCTCCCATGGGGACATTGGAGGCCCAGGGGTTCCCAAGGGTGCTCTGGATGAGGTGACTGAAGGGAGGCTCCTGCTCTTCTGCATTTCCAGAGGTGCAATTTTGTCTGCACAGCTGTTCCTTGGGCTGCTCGGAGGCTTTTCCACAATGCTGGTGACAGAGCTGGCAGCAGCCCTGGGGACAGGGGAGGGACAGGAGGGGGATCCCACCTTTGTCCTTGTGTCCTGCCATGCTCTGTCCTGCCAAGATGTGCCAGGCTGGGGCTGCCCAGCTTTGCCAGCCCTTCCTGACCCATGAGGTGCAGCCAGAGGGGCAGGTGGGGCCAGCACAGCCAAGCTAAGGGCCAACAATTCCATTTTTCCATTTTTCACTTCACCCAGAGCGGGGGACCCCTGGAGCTGTCAAGCTCTTGGCCAGTGTCCTCGTGGGAGGACATCCCAATGACAGGACTGGCTCAGGGATCGCCACACTGATACTGAGTTAACTTCTCAGTACGGGGGTGCTGAGATGAGAGCGTGGGTGTGCCACACTTCCTGATCCACCTCCTTCTACCTCCTCTTCATGGGGACCATCACCCTGAACAGGGAACATTCCCAGCCCCACTCCAGGAACATGGCCAGGGAACAGAGACAGCGCCAGTGGCTTTGAGAGGAGCCCTGTGCTGCTCTTTCCCTGTTCGCAGTGAATGCAGAGCTCCCTCATCAACTCCCGCTCCCCAAACACTTGACTCAGGTCTCCAACAACATTATGCTGTCCAAAAATAATGAGATTTTAAAAATTAATAAATTCAGGTGCTGTTTATTTGCCTTCTATTTTTTTTTTTTTGGATGTTAGGAATTGCATTTCCAGATTTTCTCTGCAGTCACAAACTTGGCTTGGATATGATTTTCATTCAGGACCAAGTGTCCCGTGTAATCCCCTGACTCTTGCAGCTGGGGCTGTGAGAGAGGAACAGCTCTCTGAGGGTTTAATCACCAGAGCTGCCAGCCCTGGGCAGCCTTTTCCAGCTGGGAAAGGAGGGCTGGGGATGGGGACAGGGAGGGGTAGGGATGGGGATGGGGATGCTCCTGAGAACACTGAGGACTTGGAAATTAATGAACCCCTTCACCTGCAAATGCTTCACCTGTGGGTTTGGTGATCCTGCCTGTGGCACAGGGAGATTCTGCTCCTCAGCAAATCCCAGGATAGAACTCTCCACCATGGGTCAGAGCATTCCTGCATCCACAGGCTGAGCAGGGCTTGAGGCTCTCATGGGGACATCAGGAGGAGCTGCCTGTCCCACCTGCCTGGTCTCACCTGGCTGCTGCTGCTGCAGGAGTCCTTGCAGAGAGGGAGGTGACTTCTCTGCCTGTGATGGCAAAGCCAACATCTGCTGGGTTTGGCTGTGATGTAGGACTGGGTAACAATCCCACACCATGGAATGGTTTGGGTTGGAATGGACCTTAAAGCTCATCCAGTCCCACCCCTGCCATGTGCAAGGACACCTTCCACTGTCCCAGGGTCCTCCATCCAGCCTGGTCTTGGACACTTCCAGGGATGGGGCAATACCCAACGCTGGAGGAATTTCAGCAGATTCAAACATTTTCCCAGCAAATAACATCAAATTCTCACTTGTCCTTTGCCCTTTTTCCACTGAGAGTTCACTTCCTCGCCTGGCCAGTAATGCTGCTGGGACCCCTCTATTTCCCCAAAGGAGCAGAGCAGGACTGGCTCCACAACTGTCCTCCTCTTTGTCCTTATGTCACTGTCGTGTCCAGGTCTGATCTCTTTCCAAGTGCACCACCCCAAGGGATGGGGTTCAGTCCTGTGCTTCTCCTTCAGTCCCCATCAGACAGATGTGCTCAGAAGCTCCACAAGAGAAATGATTTTTTTTTTCCTGAAAGCTGAGGAAAATGAGACGAACAGGGTGCCCAGAGGAGCTGTGGCTGCCCCTGGATCCCTGGCAGTGCCCAAGGCCAGGCTGGATGGGGCTTGGAGCAGCCTGGGACAGTGGAAGGTGTCTCTGCCATGGATGGGCTTTAAGGTCCCTTCCTACTCAAATCATCCTGGGATTCCCTGAAGTCCCAACATCCTTCAGCAATAAATGTGTGAGCGCTGACCCTTCCCAGTGTCCAATTCTCTTTGTTTGTACTCCACAAACAAGCAGGCCTGGGAGAGCAGAGAGGCTGTGGCTGTCCCTGGAGATCCTGGCTTTCCCCAGGATTAACAGGGGTGTCCAGCCAGGTTTCAGGGCTCCTGTCCAGCCCAGCACTCTGCAGCCATGCGGGAGAAGCTCTGACTCATCCCGACCTGGATCAGCTCCAGGACCTCTCCACAGTCCCCAGAGCAGAGACCTTAAAGAAAAGGATCTTTGGTAAATGTCAACATTTGTGCACGTATTTGTTTCCTGTTTTGTATCCCTGACAAACTGCACAGCCAGGGTTTGATGGTGCTTTGATGGATTAAAGTCAGTTTTATTCCTCTTTTGCTTTGCCATGCTGTCAGAATGGATAATGCAGATTCCTACACGGCAGCACGTCCCCCTGGGAGAAGAAAGCCCTGACATCAGCCTGGCTGGATTCCAAGGCTCCTGCCAGCCCTGTGCCAGGCAGGCAGCTCTCCAGAGCTCAACACTTGGGTTTGGGACTCCTGGCTGGAAAAGCAGGAGTTATAAATCCCCTAAACCTTGCTTCTTTTGGCTGGGGATGAGTCCTGGGAAGCCCCTCCCCACTGACAGACACCTAAACCAGGCTGTGGCACCTAAACCAGGTGTGTGTGCAGGGCTGAAGCCTGGGCCCAGCAGGGCAGGGAGCAGGCAGAGCTCCTCACTGTGAGATGAAGGGACAGGTAAAGGGTTTTTGCATCAGTGCTGAGCATAAAAAACTTGGCAATTTATAGCACAGCTCAGTTCACAGTCCAAGAGGCTCTGGAGGGACCCATGTATGTAATACAGAAATACATCCATCCACAACATAAATCTGATTATGTATGAACACAGAGTCAGAGAATAATTAAGGTTGGAAAAGCCCTCTAAGATCTTTGAGCCCAACCATTAACCCAGCACTGCCAGGTTCCAGCAAAGCCACCAAAGCCTTGGTCCCCAGTGCCATATCCACACTTCCAGGGATGGGGATCCACCCCTGCCCTGGGCAGCTGTGCCAGGGCCTGACCACCCTTTCCATGCAGAAATTTTCCCAAAATCCACCCTGAGCCTCCCCTGGCCCAGCCTGAGGCTGTTCCCTCTCCTCCTGTCCCTGTTCCCTGGGAGCAGAGCCCGACCCTCCCCGGCTGTCCCCTCCTGGCAGGGAGTTGTGCAGAGCCAGAAGGGCCCCCTGAGCCTCCTTTTCTCCAGGCTGAGCCCCTTTCCCAGCTCCCTCAGCTGCTCCCCATCACCCTCCATCCTCATTTGTTATCCCAGGATTTTTTATAGAGAAAATAATTCTGTTCAAGGAATAAATTAATTTATTGGAGGGACAAAATACTTTCCTTACACATTCGTACTTTGCAGCTGATCAAGAAAATGATGAGGGACCTTGTCCAGCACAGCCACTCTGAGTGCCTGGTGATCCCAGTCTGTGGGGCAAGAGCTGCCTGTCCCACACAGTTTGCTGGGTAAGTCTCAGCTGGGATAAAGAAATCAGGATTCAGTGCACCAGATTTTGACCTGATGGGGTTGATTTGCATCTCCATCCTGGCATTTCACCTTGCACATCACAGACCTGTGTGATCCCTCCCTATTCCTGATCCTAAATTCAGCATTCCCTGCAATGCTGGCTGATCTTTAGGTGTGGAAACTGAGGAGACACAACAGAGCTGCACTGGCACAGGGCAAGGACAAACAATTTGTGTGTGTTATTTAGCTAGGGCATATTTTTGGGACTGTTTTGGGGCCAGCAGCTTTATTAAAATTGTTGTTATTTCTGTTGTTGTTATTGTTGCCATCTGCAGTTTTTTGGTCAGTCATTTTTCATTCTTTTATTTATTTAGTTAAGGGGCTTTTGGTGCTTCTCCCTCGTCTCCCACATGTCCCATGCTCAACGGGTGCACTGCCTGATAGATTTGTCTGTCTCTCTGTCCATCTACCACTCTTTTTATCTCTATTTATCCATCTGCTGTCTCAGTGTTGTTTTTTTATCAAATCTATTTTGTCACTTGTTTCCTCCCAGTACCATCAGAGGTTTCTCCAGCTTGGTGCCTTTGTTGGCTGTTCCCTCATTAGTGGAGGGCCCCTCACTAAAAAGGTTTGCACCAGTGGGCTGTGGCTGCTGCGGCTCCTCCTGGGGCTGGGGGTGTTGTGGCACCCAGGGGGAGGCAGATGCCAGCTGAGAGCCTGATTTGGCACAGGAGGGAGCTGAGGGCACACAGAGGCACTTGCAGGAAGGAGGAACACAGGAGTGACCTGGCCTTTGGGGAGCATTAAAGAGAAAAAAGAGGTCTGTGAGGAAAAGGAGGTGGGACAGCAGGAGATGGGGTTAGAAGGACTTGTGGATGAAGACTGGCTGAGCCTGGACAATGGTGGCACTTGGTAGCTTCAGGCAGCACGGGAATAATAGCCTTGCTCTGCTGGACTGGGTTAGCAAAGTGCTGCAGAACCTCTGTGCCCAAAAAACAGACCAGAGCCAGTGAGGGGAGGTTTCAGCCAGCCCTGAACAAAGCCTGAGGAGCAGGAGGAGGCAGCTGGTGCTGCTCAGTTTAGGCTCTCTCCTGTGTAGGGTGGACACAGCTCTGCTTTCCTGAGCTGTGGCACAGGAGGTCTGGAGCTTCCCAGGAACCTTGGATGTTCTGGAGATGTCCCTGAGGCAGTGACCACAGGACAGGGAAGGCCTGGGAAGCACCTCTGGCTTTCGAGGGAACTGGGATCCCATGTGGGAGCTCTGAAGGGTAAAGGAGCTCAGGAAACCTGGCAGGTGTTCCAGGAGAATGCTCCCTTCCAGCTTTCAGGAAAGTCAGAAGTTCAGTTTGGGTAAAGAGGGAACTTCTGCCTGAGCTCCAGCACAGGAGGACACTCAGAGGAGGGGGAAAGGTTGGACACAGAAGCATTGTCCCAGGATCCAGGTGAGCTGTTGGGAAAGCCAAAGCTCACCTTGAACTGAAGACTCCAAGGGGTGCCAGGCATGACCATGAAAAGGGCAGGGATACCCAATGGAATGGGACAGGCCATGGAGTGGCAGGGATGCAGAAGAGGCTCAGTCAATGCCTCCTTTCCATTGCCAAGGACTCCCAGGACTCTGGACTTGGAGAGGGGTTTCCAAGAGAACAACTCTCGGTACCAGAGGGGAGATCAAGTCAGGAATCCAAACCCGCCTCTGTCTGTGGGACAGAGCAGGACATATTTAGGGTGCTCAGCAGCCAGATACCGTCACTGTCAGACTCTGCCACTTCTCTGGAAGGTGAAAGAGCTTGGAGAAGACCCCCAGGAGCTGCAGGGAGCCTCCTGCCACAGCCAGATCCGGAGGAGGGGATGAAGGAGGAACTGGAACCACAGCTTGCTCAGACTCCCCCTGGAGCAGGACATGGAGGTGCCAGGGCCTGGAGAACCTGTGCCAGCTGCTGCCAGCTCTGAACAAAGCTCACCTTGCAGAGCCCCTGGGCCAGTGGCAGGACTGGGGAGAGCAGCTGGGGCAGCAGGAGGGGACAAACAGTGTCACTGCCTCAGCCCAGTGCTGGAACCAGGCACAGAAGCAGTGCCAAGATGCAGCTTAGAGCACACGTGAGATCTCTGGGTGATGGAAAAGAAACAGCTGGGATTTGTCAGAAATAAATCATCACAAATCAGAGTCTCTTTTTTTGACAATAACTGGCCCAGTGGATAAAGAGAAGCAATAGATGTGAAATCTCTTGACTTTAAGGCTGTTAACAGAGCATAAGAGGATGTTCCCGAGCAAAGCAGGGAAACAGATCCAGATTTCTGGAGAGGATGAGGGTGCAAGAAGCAGGTGAAGGCTGTTCTCAGAGAGCTCCTCCAAAGCTCTGTCCAAGCAGGGCTCTGTTCAGACAGGGCTGGCCTGAGACTGATCCTGTTTTCAATTTTAATTCCTGGTTTACAGGACGGCATTGGGAGGCTGAGCCCTGTGAGGAAAGCCCAGCTTGAATGAAGGGCAGGATTCAAACTAGAGTGGCTTGGATGAAATGCAAATGCTCCAAAAACAGTCACCTAAAAGGAGCGGTGAAGAGGATGGAGCCAAACTCTTCTCAGAGCTGCATATGAGGTTTAACAGAGAATGGACATGATCTGCAACTGGGAAAATTTCCAGGGAAATATTCTTCAGTTTCAGGACTAGAGAGGTGGGGGAAATCTCAATCCCTGGAAATTTTCTAAACCAAAACTGAGAAGCTTGGTCCAGGTTTACAGTTTGCCCTGCTGAGAGCAGAAGAGCGAAGGAGAGACCTCCAGAGGCCCCTGGCTACCAAAATATTTCTATTATTCTATGATGACAACTAAGCTGGGCATTTGCCACCCTCAGCTGTTCTGGGCCAGGCTGGATGGGGCTTAGAGCAGCCTGGGACAGTGGAAGGTGTCCCTGCCCAGGGTAGAGGGGGGCACTGGATGGGCTTTAAGGTCCCTTCCAACCCAAACTATTCCAGGATTTCACAATTCCATGAATAGCTCAGGAGAGAAGGAGCAGCTGTGCAGAAGGCAAAGAAACTTCAGAGGAGCTGAGAGAGGAAATCCAATGCCCCCTAAAAGGGACAATCCCTCAGGCCAAGCAGACTGGCTGCAGGATTTCTTTCCCTTCCCGAGGGATGAGATCCTGGTCCCTGCTCTTTGAGCAACTCTCCAGCATTTCTAACAGCACCTCCACTTTGGAAGGCCACAGGTGACTGTGAGTGAATTCTGGATCCCAGCAGGAGATGTTTTCTAGGCCACTGCTCCTGGTTTTCACACTTGTGAAGGTTTTAAGTTGTTTTTCCTATTTGCATGACAAATATCATACAATTTTTGGACACACAGGGCTGTATCCCCCAGTTCCTCTTCTCTCAGGCTGAATGCAGCTGCACAGCAAAGATTCTCTCCCTGAGCCTGCTTCTCCCTGGGATTAAAGAAAGAAATTTTCAGTAATGCACAGGCATCTCTCAGGTAGATGCTTTATTTTTCTTTCCACAGTCCCCAGGACTGTCCATAGGGGGAAGAAAAGGGGGAGGGGAAGGGAGAAGAGAGAGGAGAAAAGAGAAGGTTCCTCATTGGCCAGGACTAAAGATGCAGGTGGGTTTGGAAAGGCTCCCTGGACCTCAGCAGGAGGGTCAGAGAAGCAGGGGCTCAACCAGCTGCACTTGGCTTTGGGCTGGAGAGAAGAGAAGGAGCCCTGGAGCTGGGATAAGGGGCTGAGGGAAGGTGAGATGTGGTGGCACAGTGCTGTGCTCAGGTGTGGCAGGTCTGGAGGAGCAGCCAGACCTCTCCACCCAGGGCTCTACCTTCCACCTTCCCTATTTCTGTTCATATTTGCCTGGAGCAGAGGGCAGATAAATTCCTGGTGAGCCCTTAGGAAAGCAATCCCCATTAGGACTTGGGGTCACCTGCACTAAGGGACATCCCACTTCTAGTGGCAGGCTTGGGCATCAGTGCCCGGGTCTGTGACAGCCCTGAGCTGCTGGGGATCTCCCTGACCCCTGTGCCAAGGGCTGATACAAAATGCTCTGACTTGTCCTCACAAGAGGCAAAGAGCCTGACCCCTGCAGGAATCCATCCCTGCCTCCCATCCTGCTCACACAGCTCTGGGTTGGCTGCTGGGGACTCTCTGCCTCAATTAACAAATCCATATCAAAGGTCTTGGCTCCTTTTCATCTTTTCATCTGGCTAAAAGGACAATAGCAAACTCTCCAAGTCTTGTGACAAACCCTGACTGATGCTTTATCTCTGTTTCCTTCCTCCACTAAATCGTGATGAGATAAATCCTGGATTTACACAGCCTCTCCCATATTTTTGGAATCATGGAATGGGTTAGGTTGGAAGGCACATTAAAACCCATCCAGTGCCACCCCTGCCATGGCAGGGACACCTCCCACTGTCCCAGGCTGCTCCAGCCCCAATGTCCAGCCTGGCCTTGGGCACTGCCAGGGATCCAGGGGCAGCCCCAGCTGCTCTGGGCACCCTGTGCCAGGGCCTGCCCACCCTGCCAGGGAACAATTCCTGTCCAGTATTCCATCCATCCCTGTCCTCTGGCAGTGGGAGCCATTCCCTGTGTCCTGTCCCTCCATCCCTTGTCCCCAGTCCCTCTCCAGCTCTCCTGGAGCCCCTCTAGGTGCTGTTGTTCTCCTGAAGGAGCAGAGTTGCAGCATCACCCCCTACCAGCCTGGCAAGGAGAGATGTGTGCCATGTCTCCTCCATGGCTCCCAGGGACAGCTCAGCTGGCCAGGGCACAGTGAATTTGCTTCCCAGCTGAGGATTACAAAGGAGCAATTTGTAAGTAGAAACATTTGGCTTCGGGAGTTTTTTTAAAGCTTTTATATTCCGCTCCAATGCTCTCTGAGCAGAATGAGCTCCTGCCACTGCCCCCCCAAAAAAAGGAAGAAAAGGTCAGGCCAAGCCTGTGCTTGGATGAAATCCCTGGAAGAGCCGGGCTCATTGTGCAGTTCAAATGCTGCTTTTGCCTGATTGAGACACTGCCTCCCCTGCCGGGTTTTTGCATGGATTCAGGAGCTTAAACTGGATTTCCACCAAGGACAGGTGCTTTGAGAAGGTCCCCAGTCCTGGAAAGAAAGTCACTGGGGCTGCAGACCAGGAGTCACCTCCTTTGCCTTAATTGTTTAATTGGTGCTCAGTGCAGGCAGCCAGCAGCAGGTGCGGGCTGGGAGCTGCTCCATTAACATTCCCTGGGCTTTCTGCAGCAGGCACAGAAAGAGCAGGGCAGCCACGGCGTAATTAAAGGACCATTCATTCAAATGTTACATTTCCATCTCCTCGAGTGCTGTCAGGAGCTCTGGCTGGGCATAGGATGCCAGTGCTTTATTAAATGTTCAGCCGTGACCGTCTGGCAGCGCTGAGCCTGGGAACGATCCTGGCCCGGCAGCTGGGTCCCAGCATGTCCCAGCCAGTGTGGGAGCAGCCTCCTCAAACCAGGCACACATCGGGCAGTTGGGGAGCTTGGAAAGGGAATATGTGTTTGGGGGGGAAGTTTGAGATGATTTTCACAGACTCATAGAATGTTCTGACTCAGAAGGAACCCACAGGACCATCGAGTCCAACTGTGAATGGCCCATGTGGGGATGGAACTCACTGTGGGTTATGAGCACCACGCTCTGCCCAGCTGAGCCAATCCCAGCTCCTCCATGGACAAAAGCTGCAGCTTTTGCTGGAATCAGCGCTGTGAGAGGAGTCAGGATGGCAGCCTGAGCTGAGCCGGGATGGGCAGGGGGAGCTCCCCAGCTCTGTCCTGGCTCCCTGCCCATCTCAGGCCTTCCTGGGGATGGAGCCAGGACATTCCATGTGCACAGGGTGTCACAGTAGGGCCTGAGGGGGCTGATGAGATCAGGGAGCACAGCTTTTAGCCCTCCACTCGGGTTCAGGGAGATCCCAGGCAGCTCTGTGCCCAGTCCTGCCACTGCACAGGGGGTTTCCTTCAGTCAGGGGTGGCTGGGACACCCGATGGGGATAACTTCCCTAAGAGCTCACCTGGTGTTTATCTGCTCGTCCCAGTCCTTGGTGGGGATGGAGACAGGGCACTCCACCTGCAGGGTGTCCCAGTGGCCCCAGGGGGTAAAAGGATCAAGGAGCATTGGGAGCAGGGCTTTGTCTCTCCTGCTGACTCGGAATTATCTGCACCCCACAAGCCTGGCAAAGGGAGAGGGAACATCCCCCACGCTCTCCAGGGCACAGAGGGCTCTGGCCACCTTGACAGATTCCTGCAGCCCCTCCAGACTGCCTGCTGGCACAGTTTCACCTCTTCCAGAAGTGCCTGCTGACATAACCATGGGCATCACTGTCCTGGTGGCATCAGGGTCTGGGTGCTGAAAACCAGTCTGGGTTCCTCTGGAGCTGATCAGGCCATGCTCATTCTGGTGGGTGCCAGGTGATTTCCCAGCTGTGGTGGCTCCTGCTCAGGATCACATCAGGACACAGGGGGCACTGCCAGGGAATCTCCCCAGCTATGAAATCAGACAGAGGCCTCAAAGCAGGCAAGAACTGACAGTGTCAGGAGTCAGCAGAGCTGCAGTTGTTGGTGTTTTCTGCTGGAAAAAATACACTGTGGGAGTTCTTCTGCCCACAGAACATTTTCCCACCTCCAGGCTCCATCCCAGGGGTGCAGACAATGACACATGGCTGTCTTCTCTGCTGCTCCAAGAGAAGGAGCTGGATTTACAGGAAACACCCCCTTGGCTTCTCCCCTGCTGTCATCCCCAAGAGACACAATTCCTGCTTGGAAGGGGCAGAGGGGCAATGCTTGGTGCACTGCTGGAAGCACGTGGGTGTGTGGGGAATGGTCCCATGTAGGATCCAGCAGACACCAGAGCAGACAGAGCAGCCACTTCACAGCTTCAGCCATTGTGGGTGAACATCCCAGGATGGGTCAGGCGGGCAGGGAGCTCAGAGGGTCACTGGTGCCACCTCCCTGCTCCAGCAGGGCCATCCCAGAGCACGGGGCACAGCATTGTGTGCACACAGCTCTGCAATATCCCCAGGGAGGAGACCCCACAGCCTCTCTGGGCTCTGCTCAGGGCTGGCCACTGCCCAGGGCACAAGTTCTGCCTCCTGTGCAGGGCAGGGCCTGGGCTCAGCCCCTGCCCGTGGCTCTGCTGCCATTGCTGGGCCTGGAGCAGAGCCTGGGCCTGCTCTGCCCCTCCTGCACCCAGGGATGGACAGGGATGGACAGGGATGGACAGGGAGAGCCAGGGATGGACAGGGACACCCAGGGACACATAGGGACAGCCAGGGACACCCTGGGACACCCAAGGATGGACAGGGACACACAGGGACACTCAGAGACAGCCAAGGACACACAGGGATGAACAGGGACACACAGGGACACACAGAGACACACAGAGACACACAGGGACACACAGGGACACACAGGGACAGCCAGGGCTGAGGTCCCCTCTCAGCTGGGGCTCCTCACCAGGCTGAGAAGCCCCAGCTCCCTCAGCCTTCCCTGGGCACTGAGATGCTTCAGGTCCTTCCTCAGCTCTGCAGCCTTTAGGTACTGGAGGGGGCTCTGGGGTCTCTCAGAACAGCCCCAGTGCTCCCAGCCTGGCTACATAGAGAGGAATAAACAGACATGTGTAGAATTTCTACACACCATGCAGACCTTGGGCCTGCCTTGCCAGTCCTGCAACCCCCCAGGACAAGGGAAATTTTCCATTCCAGCTCCTGAAGGAATCAACGCGTGTCCAGGCAATCCAGGGGTAAACATGACCGTGGTGACCTGAAGGACGGAGATCAGACAGGTGAAGGATACAAGGAGCTTACAGGGTGGCAGAGAAAAGAGGAGCTGCTGCAGCCATGGCAGGATGATGAGCAGGGTGGGCAGGCCCTGGCACAGGGTGCCCAGAGCAGCTGGGGCTGCCCCTGGATCCCTGGCAGTGCCCAAGGCCAGGCTGGACATTGGGGCTTGGAGCAGCCTGGGACAGTGGGAGGTGTCCCTGCCATGGCAGGGGTGGCACTGGATGGGCTTTAAGGTCCCTTCCAACCCAACTCATTCCATGATTCTGTGATTTTGTGACACTCAGCTCTTGATCCTGTTTTCCCTGCATACCCAACCTCCCTCCGCCTCGCCTGGCTGTTCAAAATCCTGGGAGAAGCCTCGTTATGCTTAGAGCAAAAGGGTACCATGTCCTTCTCAATGCCCCACAGGCACTGGGCACTGCAGGCACTGGGCGCTGGGCACTGCAGGAGTTGGGCCCATGGGATGTTCTTCCCTCCTGATTCCCCAGTGCAGACACATCCCATTGATTGTCCCTCGTGCCCCCAGCACTGCTTGTGACAAATGCACAAGAGCTGGGAGTGCCTGTGTGTTCCCTCCTCCAGCAGAGCTCTGCGCTGTGTCGGGGGTCCCAAAGGAGCAGCAGAGCAGCAGTGGGCTGGAGGAGCCTGCAGCAGGCAGGGCTGGCTCTGTGATGAATACCCAGGGAAGGCTGAGCATGTTAAGCAGGGCTCTGGGTGGCCACTCTTACCTGTGTCCTTCTTTAGCAGGAACTTGTAACGGGCAGCTGCCTTTGCCTGCTGTGAATTAGGGAAAAAAAGATGTGACATTTAAATCTTCTCATGGCACCATCTTGCGCTACCTAGAGTTGCATTCTTCCAGCAAGGACTGATAAAAACAATGAGAAAGTGACTCTCCTTGATATTTAACTATTTATTTAATATATTGATACTTGTTTTCAATGTCCTTAACTGCTTCATTCCCCAGAGCGCTGACAGCAGTGCTCACCTGCCCCAGGCAGGTGTATTTACAAAGATTTTCTTTCAAGGACCAGATATCCGATGGAAACCCTCCAGGAATTGATCTGAATGGGCCAAACACTCCTGGTTTGTGTCACTGCAAAGCTGCAGAGCCACCAGGACATAACTCATGTAGTGAAGCCAGAGCTCGGCTGAGGAAAGTTCAGCCCCAGATCCCGGGCTGTGCCTGGATTTCCTCAAACTCCACATTACAAAACAGGGTCCGGAGCTCCAGGAGCAGCTGAGGGAGCTGGGAAAGGGGCTCAGCCTGGAGAAAAGGAGGCTCAGGGGGCCCTTCTGGCTCTGCACAACTCCCTGCCAGGAGGGGACAGCCGGGGAGGGTCGGGCTCTGCTCCCAGGGAACAGGGACAGGAGGAGAGGGAACGGCCTCAGAGGAGGCTCAGGTTGGACATGAGGAATTCCTCCATGGAAAGGGCAGTCAGAATTTGGCAGGAGCTGTCCAGGGAGGTTTGGGGTCCCCACCCCTGGAGGGGTCCAAGGAAGGGCTGGAGGTGGCACTCAGGGCTCTGGGCTGGGGACAAGGTGGGGATTGGGCACAGCTTGGACTTGATGGGCTGGGCAGGTTTTTCCAGCCTCAGGGATTCTGGGATTCTAGGAAAACGTCTGTGAGCACCCAGCATACTGACACCATCCAGGAGGAAAAGGCCAATGCCAGAGACATCTGAGGGATTTATTTGGGAAAATATGCCTTGGCTTTAAAGCCTGGGTTTTCAGCAGCAATTCGATGTTGATTCATTCGATGTGAATGTCACCTTGTAGGTGACCAAGCTAGAGAACCTCCAGCCTCCTTCTCTTTCTAGGTCCATGACCAACACCCAACTCAGCTTGGAAACTGTGTGGCCTCCAAACCCCATCTCTGCTCTTGGCATGGCAGTGTCTGCCACGAGCCCTCAGCCAGTGCCAGTGTCCCACTGCTCTGCTTCCAGTGCCCCTGGGACCTTCCTCTTGTCCTTAAGGGGGGCAAGTATCAACCAGTTTGTTCCACTGACCTCGGCCTGGCTCATCCTCTCCAGACACCCCCCAGCTCTTCCCAGTAGGGTTCATTCCACCTCTGCCCCCACAGCCTGGATTGCACATCAGGCCATGTCCCCATATTCACTGTCAGCTGTTCCCAAGCAGGCACAGCTCCTCCCCAGGGGCAGCTCCGATCTCAGCTCTGGGACAGGGACAGGACCAGGGAAGGGCTGGAGCTGGGCCAGGGCAGGCTCAGGCTGCAGAGCAGGGAAAGGTTCTTCCCCCAGAGGTGCTGGCACTGCCCAGGCTCCCCAGGGAATGGGCACGGCCCCGAGGCTGCCAGAGCTCCAGGAGTGTTTGGACAGCACTGCCAGGGATGCCCAGGGTGGGGTTGTTGGGGGGTCTGGGCAGGGCCAGGGCTGGGACTGGATGATCCTGTGGGCCCCTCACAATTTAGGACATTATGGGATTCTCCTTACAGAACTGTTGTTTGTCAAGTCTGGCATTTTCTGGCATATTTCCCTCTGAGCAGGATTAACAGGATCACTTTTAGAACCTACCTTTAGGTGCTTCCACAGAGAAAGAAGATGTGCAGATTTTGATGGATAAATCCAGTTTTTCTTTCCTACTTACCCAGAATACCAAGGTTTTCTGTTTTTCTTGTGAAAGCCCAGGCAACCTAAGAGTTCAAAAATTATTTTTTTAAAAAGCCCTCATTTCTGATTAAAAATTTTGATTAATAATAATCAGAAATTTTTCAGAAATTTTTCCAAATGTCCTTGAATTTTACTGTTTTTTTTTTCCTTCTGCCCTCTTTCCCTCCTTCTTCCCCTGCTCCTGATAAAGCTCCCTGCTAAAGATAAAGCCACTTCCCAGTAGCCACAAATATCCACAAATTTATCTCCAAGCTGTTTGAACTATTTGTAGGACTCCTGTTGACTCTGCTGATGGCGGCAGCCAGGGCCCTGGGCAGGAAACGAGCAGCCTGTGAGCACCACGCACCAGCTGGGGAGCAGCTTCTGTGGGAGCCTGGGGAGGTCCTGAGTCCATCTGGGATGCCAAGGCCAGACCGTAAAAGCTTCCTCCTTGGAGCCCATCCTGGCTGCTTCTCAGCCCCTCCTCTTCCCAGGGAACTTCCTTCTTCTTGCATCCCCGCAGCCCCCCAGTGACAGGAGACGGGGACTGAGCCTGTGCTTGCAAATTTGGTTCAATTAATACTGGCTTAATTAGCTTGAAACACAAAAAATAGGAGTTTTTTCCTTCATTTTGTGGATTTTCAGTGAGTTCCCAGTGGCACAGTCTGCCCACAACTTTGAACTCCTGAGAGGGACCTGGGGTGGTGAAATCAGTGCTTTCCTGCCCTGGACTGCCCAGTGACCACCCCATGACAGCCCCAGCTCAACCCAGTGCCAGGGAAAACCCTTCCAGTGCTGGCAGCACCAGGAGCGGGGGCTGAGGTCCCCCAGGAGAGCAGCACAGCCCAGCAGAGGACACACCCCAGAGCTCCTCGTGTCCACTCCAGACTGACCATTGCTCTCAGCCCTGCCAGGTGTCCCCTGGGCCGCCAGGCCTGTCCTGTCTCTGTCTGCCAAACAACACTGGTGGCCACTACAGCGTTCCCTGGCTTGGACTCTTCCTGCTCCTGTCCAAGGGCCCCAAAGCCAGGGGCTCTGTGTACCTTGCTCTCTGCCTTTAGGCCATCTGATAGCTCTCCAGGGTTTAAATCCTTGCTCTACACACCAACCTCCCCCAAAAGTTTTAGGCGAGCTGCAGGTGACATCCCTTGACTCCAGTGCCTCAAACTGCCCCAAACCCTGTTCCTGCTGTGTGCTCTGGGTGACCTCCCATGGGCTGTTTATTCCCAGAGCCAGCTGATCCCTCCTCCCCTCCTGCTCAGGATGTCACAGCTGGTCAGACTTAGGTCGCAGGATGGATTGGCAGGGCTGAGACCAGGCAAAGTGGGGGAGCCCAGCAGGAAAAAGCCAGCTGGGAATCCGGGCTCACAAGGCATCCCTAAGGGGCAGAATGGAAAATCCAGACATCTGACCCACTGCTGATGACAGAAATAGCAGCAGGTATTGTTATAACACATTTATAGATCCAGGTGTGATAGAAGCCTTCGGGCAGTGGGGGGAGCAGATACCTTCCCCTGCTGGCAGCTGTGGAATCCTCTGATGCCAGAAGGGTTATGAGACCCTGGCATAGAGCAGTTGGGGCTGCCCCTGGATCCCTGGAAGTGCCCAAGACCAGGTTGGACATTGGGGCTTGGAGCAGCCTGGGACAGTGGGAGTTGTCCCTGCCCATGGCAGCGGTGGCACTGGATGGGCTTTAAGGTTCCTTCCAACCCAAACCAGTCTGTGATTCTGTAAAGTTAAAAACCCCACAAACTTGGAGAGCCCAGAGCAGTTTCTCACCCCCTTGCACTCCACTGGACCAAGGGAACTGCTCTGCCATGGAAAGATCATCGGCTGTTGCAGATAAATTAAGTCCCTTAATCCCTTAAATGTCTCCAGGCTTTATCTCAAGATGGCATCTTGTAAATTTGTGCTGTATGGATCCTCACTAAGCTGCTCTTGGGCAGTGCCAGGGGTGGGTGATGTGCAGGTGAGAGGCAGATGCCCAGTGTGACATTAGCCGGTTCCTGTGCCCCAAGAGGATGTGGCTGTGGCATTGGACAACCCCCAACCCAGCCTGTGACCAGCACAGAGGCGTGGAACACACTTTGCTTGCCTGCTGTGGTGTGTGATTGTGGGTGAGTGTAGAGAGTCTGCAGCCCCAGATTAGATTAAGATTATTTGTAAAGGCTTTTTCTTTACATATGTTTGCCCTTGTGCTGCACAGCTGTAGGCAAAGCCTCTCTGAGCTGGTAATCCCCTGCACAGCTGTGCAGGCTGATGTGCTGCTCCTGCCAGGCTGGGCAGCCCTGGCAGCTCAGAGCACTCTCCTTCCTGCATTTAAACTCCAGCAGAGCCTGCTGCTGAGCCTCCAGTGTTTCCACGCCCTTGGTCCCCTCCCGTGGGTTTGGTGTCCAGGTGCATCCCAGGTGCCTTTGGGTTCTTCCCCCAGAGGTGCTGGCACTGCCCAGGCTCCCCAGGGAATGAGCACGGCCCCGAGGCTGCCAGAGCTCCAGGAGCGTTTGGACAGCGCTGCCAGGGATGCCCAGGGTGGGGTTGTTGGGGGGTCTGGGCAGGGCAGGGGTGGGGCTGGATGATCCTGTGGGTCTTTCCAGGGAGGACATTATGTGATTGTGTGATTGTGTAACCTGACTCTGAAAAGAAAATGCCAGAATGACAGAATATCCTGAGCTCGAGGGACCCACCAGGATCATCCAGTCCCAGCCCTGGCCCTGCCCAGACCCCCCAACAACCCCACCCTGGGCATCCCTGGCAGCGCTGTCCAAACGCTTCTGGAGCTCTGGCAGCCTCGGGGCCGTGCCCATTCCCTGGTCACTGGGCCAGGTCTCCTGTGCTGGTTTGCAGATGCTCACGTGGGGCTCTGTGACCTCCTGCCTCTGCCTTGGTCTCTGGCATCTCTTCCTCTGGGTTTGCCAGGATTCCTCAGTGATGCTTTATCAGTTCATCGATGGCTGCTTCAAGTGAAACATTTGCTGAATGCTTGGGATTGGACTCAGCTTTGGGGTGGTGCTGAGTTATGCTCTGGTTTAAACTTCATGTGAAAGAAGAGTGACTATGACACACAAAGTATCAGCGAGGCTCCTTCCCTGCATCCATGGAGTCATTAACTTGGATGTTAAAAAGGAAAAGGCCTCCAAAATCAAGTCCAATTTGATTGAATCCCACCACGGTCACTAAACCATATCCCTTATTGCCACTTGTCATTCTTTCACTATTTCCAGGTGTTGGGACCCACCACTGCCCCTGGCTTTCCTTGGCCAAGTTCCTACACTCATTTCTCTCTCCAGAGAAATCACAAGCTCTTGTTAAATCACACAGATGACTTTGGCAACTGCTGGCCCAGCTGAGGTGAGCCCCAAGCCTGGAGTCCCCCTTAGGCAGCACAGCCTTGCAGGAAAGGTTTTTTTACATCCCAAGAATTCGGAGAATGCTCTGTCTGTGGGGATTGGAAGAGCAGGATGTGCATGACTGTGCCTTGCTGGGAATGGGGTGTCCTCTGGAGCCTTCGGGAACCTCCAGCTCCTGTGTCCTGCCCAGGGGCACTTTGCCAGGTGGGATTTGGGCAGAGCAGTGCAGGGATGAGACAGCTGCAGTGCCAATCCCTCCCTGGCCCCTCTGTCCCATCCTGCCTGTCCTCTGCACAGGAAATGCACCTTTAAATAGCAGAGAAGCCCCCTTGAGGCTGTGCCCAAAACCGCGGTGAAAGAGGCTCCAACTTTCCATCTCTGACAAATCAATACTGTCCGGGCACTGGAGACCCCAGCTAAATGAGGTGCTAATTACTAATTTAATAGAATAAAACTCTCAGGTTGTAAAGAGAAAGGCCACTCCCTCTCGAAGGTGAATACAGCAGTGAACAGAAAGATAGGCTGAAATACAATCCAGGAGTTGGAGCTTAACAGTCTTCTCAAAAGGCTGAAGGCATGTCTCAGTCTCTTCTATGTTTGTGATTTTTTAGATCCAACAGCTTCCTGTCAAAGCCAAAATTTGTTGCAAGGAGAACGTTGATAACAAAAGTTCAAGTGCTGCAGTCAAAATCTGTCTCCTCTTCTTGTAAAGCCCTTGTAAAAAAACCCCACCAGCAACAAAAACCGTAGAAATAAAGCTAAGAAATGCGGCATTTGGAGCCAGAAAATGAAAGCTAAAAGCTGTGGTTGCTCTGCATCTTAATCTGACTGCCCTGGCTAAGGTTTCCTTTTCCATTAGTGCATTATTTAGCAGCTAAAATGTAAGAGAGGATGGGAGTTGACAGGGAGAGCCTGTTCTGGAGTGGTTACAGGGCTGTGCTTCCCCCTGTATCCACTCCAGGGCTCGCTCCAGGTTTGATGGATCAGTGGGAATGGGGGCTCACCTGGGGTGGATGCAGCAGTTGAACACAGGAATGGGGTGAGAAGAGACAGCCCCGACCCACGGGGCTGCTCGGGCTGTGGAAGGTTTTAGTTGTGGGAGGTACAGCCCATCCAGGGGGATCCCAGCAGGGTTTGTCTGTCCTTTCTGGGGCTGGAACTCCTCCCATAGAAGAATCACAGGATCAGGGAATATCCTGAGCTGGAGGGACCACCAGGATCATCCAGCCTCACCCCTGTCCCTGCCCAGACCCCCCAACAACCCCACCCTGGGCATCCCTGGCAGCGCTGTCCAAACGCTCCTGGAGCTCTGGCAGCCTCGGGGCCGTGCCCATTCCCTGGGGAGCCTGGGCAGTGCCAGCACCTCTGGGGGAAGAACCTTTCCCTGCTCCGCAGCCTGAGCCTGCCCTGGCCCAGCTCCAGCCCTTCCCTGGGTGCTGTCCCTGGCCCAGGGAGCTGTCCTCCTTCTTCCCCAGGAAATTTCTCCTGTGGACACCTGAGCTCCTTCTCTCCATGCTGTGCTGCCCCTGGGAGCTGAGGATTTCTGGAGAACGATCCCAGGACGAGGTGCCATCTGTCAAACTGGAGATCAGGGGATGCTGCTCTGCCTCATCCCATCCGTGCTGTCCTGGCCTGACCCTCCAGCCCTCACCGTGACCTTGCAGCCACAGCTGAGGAGTGGGACTGGAGCTCCTGCCCTTATTTTTTGGTGCCTGGCACATTCCCAGCCATTCCCAGAGCAGCAGCATCCCTGCACCGGCTCCTTGTGCTGGGAGACAAGAGTCCCCAGTGCCAGCACAGATCTGCACACCCGCTCTCCTCACTGGGCTCAGCAGCAGGACAACAACTCTTCCCTCACCTCCTTCTCCCCTGAAATCTGTTCTTCCCTGTTTCCTGGGCCCCGCCAGGCAGGAGGCACAGCCGTGGCGCAGTGCTGGGTATCGACGTGCCCCGCTATTCATGGCCCCATAAAGCTGTTTTATGGTGATATAATAACCCTAAATATGGCACTATTGGCAACAGAGAGTTCGTAGTTCTGAGTGCTCTATCCTCGGTGAAATAAATGCCTCCCAGTCATCAATAGAGGAGCTGGATGGAGTCAAGTAAACAGCAGCTTTTCAATCCCTCTCCTCGCTGCAGCTTCACAAGGTATCAATATATCTATTGGAGTCCTTTGTGAGCAAGACATAAATCTGGGCGTTTGTTTGCCGGGAACAAATGCTTTATTATTAGCAAATTGTAAAGCAGGGGCGAAGCACTCTGCTAACAAGTGCCCGATCTGCAATGCTAATGGCAGCTGGCTGCAGCTCACACTCACGCCCCTCCTGTAAACACCTCCGTGGGAGTGAGCAGCATCTCCCGGTGACTGATAGCCCAGCCTTCCCCTCCCGCTCCTGCTGCCGCTTCAGCTGCCGAAAATAAGCTCTGCAATCGCTCCAGGCCTGGCAGACGAGCACGGGGAAGAGCTGGGCAACGCTCTTCACTCTGAGTGGCAGTGGAGCATTTTGACATCTTGCCAGAATTCCTGAAAAAGGAAGGGGGAAAATCCATTTTGTTTCCTTTTTTTTTCAGGCTGTTGTTATCAGGAGTGAGTGGGGAGCTTGTGTTTGCCAGGAGCCGTGAGGCTGGCAGGCTGCTCACCACCCATTTGGGGCAGGGAACACACTGGGAGATGTTCTGGACGTGCTGCAGGGCTCTCCAAAATCCTGAATGATCAGGAGAATTATCAGAGTGATCATTCTGAATGATCAGAGCCCACTTCAGAACCTGCTGCAGTCAGGACAGCTGGACCAGGCTGCCAGGGAAGCCCCAGAGCACAGGGGACGCCAAGAGCTGTCAGCAGCTTTGGGAGCTTCCCCAACCCCACCCCTCCTTCAGAGGTGCTCAGCTCAGCCCTGGTTCAACAGGGAAACCCCCTTGGTTCCCACCTCCCTGGGAAGGGGAACAGCCCCAGGGCAGTGGCACAAGATCCTGAAACTGGAGGTTAAGTGAGGTTCCCTCCTGGTTTCCCATTTTCCAGCGCATCACTGTCCTGGTGTGGGGGCCAGCCTAGCCACGAGCATCAGATATTCCATCCAAGTGAAAGGGGAAGGAGTGCTTCCACCATGAGCTGAAGGGCTGGGGGGATGCTCAGCCTGACATAAAAACTTCCCTGTGCTCCTGGAGCCCATCTTCCCTTCCCAGTGACACACACACTGCTGCCATCCCAGGGACGCTGCACCAGTGTGCTTTGCAGAGCTCAGCTACTCCCAGCAGCTGCCTGGGAGCAGTGCAGAAGGCACCCACCACCCACTCCTGCCAGGGAACAGCAAACATGGCCAGATATTAGCAAGCTCCCTTGCAATGCTTTGAGATAGCTTCTCAAGTCAGTTTTGGTAAAGCTCACAGTGATCTTCCCCACTCTGAGAATGTTTTATGTATTTCAGAGCACTCTGGCACATGCACAGAGGAAAGTGCCCTTCAGAGGTGGTTTCTCTGTTGCTTTAGGGTCAAGTTGTCCATGTGATTCACAGACCCTCTGGAGCTGGAGGAAGAGAAGCCCCAGACACCAAAAGTCCTGTCACACCCAGGCAGTGGTGCAAGAGCTTCCCAGCCTGCAGTTTTCCAGAGCACAGCCCCTCTCCACAAGGCTCTGCTGGAGCACAGCTGAGCATGGTCCCTGCAAGAGCAGGAGATGGAGGAGTTCCCAGGGGCCTCCTCTTGCTGCTCTGCTGGGAACCCAGACAGTCACAGGTGGGAACAACCAGACACACACACACCTGGGCTCCTGCTTAGTCCCATTTTCCTGCCCTCTGCCCATTCTGAGGTGAGTAATAGCAGGTGAGGAGCTGAGGCTGGGTGGGGTTGAGCCTTGGGCAGGCTCCTTCATGCTGTAATGGTTCTCCTTGGCCCCCTGTCCTTGGCACTGCAGCCCAGGGGAAAATAGAAGTGGCAGGAAAGGAAGAGCAGGACTGTGAAAGGTGAGAAAGGCATGGGGTGGAGGGGAGGCATTAGCCAAAGGGCCAGTTGGGCTCTGGGCTTGGAAGAACCTCAGGAGGATGTTGTCCTTGCCATGCCAGCGTTCATCTGCAGGGGCTGCCAGCCGTTGTCTTCTCCACTCCTGCCCTGTTCCTGCCCTGCTCCCTGAGCATCACCCCTGATGCAGAGATGGAGCTGGGCCTCAGCACCACGGCCCCATTCTACAGGAAAAGCCCCTTTCAGCCCTGCCCATCCTCCCAGGGATGCCCAGGGTAGCAGCACATCTTCCACACTGTCTCTGCCTCCAGCACATCTGCAAATAGCCCCAGAGCTGCCGTGCTCAGCAAAATGTCAGGCTGGACATCAGGAGGAATTTCCTCGTGGAAAGGGCACGCAGGCCTTGGCAGGGGCTGCCCAGGGAGGTTTGCAGTCCCCATCCCTGGAGGTGCCCAAGGAAGCCCTGGAGGTGGCACTCAGGGCTCTGGGCTGGTGACACAGTGGGAATCAGGAACAGGTTGGAATCAGTGACCTTGGAGGGCTTTTCCAGCCTCAGGGGTTCTGGGATTCTGTGAATAAAGCCAATGTTCTCACTTCCAGCAGACTCTGGGCAAAGCCTCCAGCCCTGCAGGAATCTCTAATGGAGAAAAGAAGCCAAAATTGCAGTTCCTGCAGCATGCAAATGCTCAGGGCTGCCTTGCCTGGCACCTGCAGCAGTCTCAGCCTTGTGCTGGCTTTGCCTGATGTTCCCAGAATCTCATGGATCAACACACACAGCCCGTGGCAGCAGCACTGTGCCAAGCCCTGCCAGTGCTGCCCTTGGAGGGGACAGAGGTGACAATGGGGCACAAAGTGATGCCCTCTCCTCAGCCAGTCATTCCCGCATTCCCGGCCTGTCCTGTGCAATTCCTGCCTCCCCCGATCCCACATTCCCGGCCTGTCCTGTGCAGTTCCTGCCTCCCCCGATCCCACATTCCCGGCCTGTCCTGTGCAGTTCCTGCCGTGGCCGCACAGATGGCGTCGGGCCAGCCGGGTCTGCGCTCACAGCCACCAACACCCCAAAATTCCGTGTTTGGACAGCGCCCAGCGCTCCGTGACCTGGGTGATTGCTCTCCATTTCTTGCTCAGCGCTGTCGCTCTTAAAATCCACTTCAGCGCTGCCCCCCACCATCATCTCCTGCTGTCAATTCCCTGTCTCCCGTGCCATCCCTGTCTCCCGTGCCATCCCTGTCTCCTTTGCCATCCCCTGAGGGGCCGTGTTGCTGCCTCTGGCCCTGCTGGAGACACTGCAGTGTGCTCTGTGCTCTGTGCTGTCCCTGCACCGCTGCCCTCCCAGCCCCTGCCAGGCTCCTCTGTCCCTGCCAGCTCCCCCGAGGGCTGCCCCGCTGCTTCCTTGAAACTTGTCCTGTACTTTACTTTGAATGCAGCAGGGAGTCAGAATTCCGCCCACTGTTCCCTTCTATTCTTGGCCCTCCGCTTCCCTCACCTCCCAACCAAAATCTGTTCTTCTTCTGAAAATGGCTTTGGTTTTGTGACGGCGAGAAAGCAGCTCTCCCACGGGGGTTGTGGGGCCATGGGCTGGCACCCCCCGGCTCCCAGCAGCCCGGCCCAGGGGCTGCCCTTGCCCTCCCTGTCCCCTCTCTCCAGCCACGCTCGGTGCCTGTGGCAGCACTTCTGAGGCTCCTCCGTTTGTTGCGTTTGTCGCCTGCCTTGTGCCAGCGCCACTGAATGTACGGGATTGCTGCTGGGAATTAGCGCCGTGTCCGTGTTTTCCTCCCTTCGTGCCTGCAACTGCCGGGTGAGGCGGAACGCGCTGTTTGTCCCCTTTCCAAGTGTCTCTGTCGAATCAACAAGAACAAATTATTCATCTGCTGCGGGAGGCTAATTGCAGACAGCCAGGAAACAGAAGATAATATCGTTGTGCAGGAATGGGCAGCGCTGGCCCTGCAGGTTTGGAGCACGGGTCAAACCCATGTTCACACCTGAGCCACAGGAGCCTCTGGTGGCTTTGGGGTCCCACTGACAGGGACACTGCTCAGAGAGGCAGCAGCACAGCCCCATCAGCTCCAGTCCAAGCAGCGCCTGCAGTGCCAGAAACCTCTCCAGCTCACACCCAGGCACATCTGTAACACTGCACCGGGGGGAATCCTCAGGTGCTCTGAGGTCTCTGCAACACAAAAACCCCCAAACCTGCATCCTTGCGCTGCCCATTTTACATCCTTAGCCAAGAGGTGGCACAAACAGCAGCCCCAGGGCAAGCAGGAGCCTCACGGAGGTTCCTCCAGTCCAGGAATGTGGAAGGGTTTGGTGGAGATGTGCTTTGTGTGCCATTCTCACAGCATCCTCCAGCACTCCTGGTGGCACCTCAGCTCCACACACTCAGGACATTCCTGCAGGAGCAGCACGGTCTGGGTGTCCTGAGTCCCTCCTGGAGGCCTGGCCAGCACAGCCTCGGGAGTGCTGCTCCTGCAGGACATGGCAACCACAGCGTTGGATCCCCAGCTCTTGGTGCTGCTGCCAGGGCTCTGAACCAGCAGCTGCTCTGCAGAGAGTCAAGTTTTCAGTGAGAGGAGCTGATTTCCATGCAGCCTTCCCACAGAGCTGCATTCTGTTTTCCTGCAGCCTTCTGTCTTTTCCTGAAAACCACTTGCTTTAGGAAGCTACGTGGGCACTTTGCTTTTCCTGGGGACACTGCAGGAGCAGCTCTCAGCTGCCACTTCAGTGCCTGCACTGCTCTGTGTAAGGGTGGACAATGGAAGGGCCACCAGGCCAGGAGGGTTTGGGAGGTGGCCTTATCCCAGGAGCTCTTCTGGGCTCAGGCTGCTGCCAAAACCACACCTCCTTCTCACTCCTTCTTATTTTTTTCCAAAATACTCAGTTCCACGACTTTCATTTGCCACTTCCCCTGTGGAATTGGGTGCCCAAATGTTCCCCTGCTCTTTTCTAGCAGAGCAAAGCCATGGCTTCGACAGGGATGTCTCTAAAGCCTTCATTAAGAGCTGATTGAACAGTGCTGACAACATTTCCTTGAGGTTATTTCTTAAAGCTGAAATAGTTCATGTAAAAAACCTTGAAAGTTCCAGCACATCCCCTGGAAAACCTCTGTGGTCCAGAGCAGCAATAATGCCCCAGTAATTCAGTGGTTAGTGAGCAGGGTTAGCTGGGCTCTAACACCAGCAGCTCCAAAAGGCCAAACCCTGGCATTTGCTGGGATCATGGGAGTTTGGGACAATAATTGCCAATCTGGATCAAAGACAAATCCACCAGATCTGAGTTGTTCAAGTATTACTGCACTCCCCTGAATACAGAGGAAGTTTCACAGCAGAAAAAAAGGGTTTGAAAAAGTCCAGCTTGCCACAGATTCTCTCCAGGTGATGTCTGGGGTCAGGTTTAGTCTGAAACCTCCTTGGAGTGTGAGGAATACTTTGGTTCTCCAATCTTCTGCCCAGTCTGGCATTGTCAGTACTGGAGAATCCTGCTCTGAAGTTTGCCCTTCCCTGCAGTCCCATGCATTACATTTTCAAGAAAACACACACTAGAATTGTATTTACTCGTTTAATTCTAACCAAAGAAGACAATGTCACCTCACACCTCTATGTGAAATGCCTCAGTGTGCTCCTGTTCCACTCTGCTGCTTTCCATGGTGAGGTTGAAGACTTGGGACTGACTAAAAGAGCTAAAAACTGAAGAGTAAGACTGGCACCTGTAGATCCATGGGGCAGAATGACAAAGGTGCTTATACCTGGCTTGTGTCTGCTGGGGATCCTGCCTAGGAGGACCCAGGAGCAGCTCAAGCCAATCTTTGCAGATAACTGAACAAGAAATCCCTGCTCTACCCCTGCTTCCCATCTTGCACCTTCCTCCAGCTCCATATGTTTCTTTTTTCCATGTGCAGGTTTTGTGCTCTTAGCCAGTTTCTCCAGCAGCAAGCCCTGCCAAGTGCCCTGCCAGTCCCAGATTGATCAGGGAGCTGTGCAGGGGCTGGGACACCGAGTCCCTCACATCCCCCAGGCACAGCCTCTGGCCAGGGGGGCTCCTCCTGTTGTGCCCCCAGGGATCCTCAGGCTGTTCTTGGGGGATCTCCTTCTTCCTCAGAGCCAATTCCTCCTCCTCAGGCAGTTTGGGAGGTTTCAAAGGGTGGCTGGGCACAGTTCCTGGTGTATCACACCTCACCCAGCCCCTCCAGTGCCCTCACCCAGGACTGTCACTCTGTGCTGGGCACATCTGTGTGTCCCATATGGGCTGGTCCAGCCTGAAGCTGTGATTTGCCTCCAGCCTGCCCTGCTCCCCTATGCCTGTGTCCTCTCCTTCCCCCATCCCCCATCCCACCTCTGCTTTGCTTCCTGCTCCAGGGTGGCTCCTCTTCCTCTTTGTTGATGGCAATAGCGAAGGGGGAAGAGTCCAACTTTTGACCTGGAATAGATTTACCTTCGGTTCCCCTGGACAAGCCATGGAGCTGGTCCATGTTTGGTGGCAAATCCCCATCAGTGGGGGGAGAAGAGCTGGCCAGGTGTTGATGGGACACCCTGATGTGTCTCATCCCTGTGCCTGCCCCAACACAGCTCTGCTCAAGGTACACAAGCATCCCTGGACTCTCTGCAGGCCCTGGAGATTTTCAAGTTAAGACATGAGCTAGAGGAGTAATCCAAAATGAATAATTTATTTTGGTGAATTTTCCTTCCCTCTGTTTACAGATTGTCTCAGAGCAGATTGCAGCTTTCGCACCTCAATTCATTATTGGAAACTATTTGCAGATAGTTCCCGGTCTGCAACTCATTTGCTAACTCTGCTGGGAGCACTGCAGATCTGAAATCAGAGCTGTTGTGACCGGTCAGGTGGTGCTGCCATGCTCTCATTCCTCTGTGAGATCTCAGTGATGCTCGGGATGGGGCTGTGAGGGCGGCTGCTCCCGGTCACAAATTCCGTGTTCATTTTCTGCCAGTGCTCTCCAGCAGCTTTCCTGCAAGTCCCTGCAGCTGCCAGGACAGCCAGGGGCCTCGGGAGAGGAGGAGTCAGACTTACAAAAATACACAAGGAAATGGAAAACAAACAAACAAAGTGAGGAGGAGAAGCCATCTCCCAGTGAAGGCAGAGGAAGCGTGGGCAGCAATCCCAGGCTCCACCCCAGTGGAGACATCCTTGGATTGGAGGAAAGCACAAAACTGAGCCCTCAAATAACAGCGCATTACACACGGATTCCAGCCCACCCCGGCATGTGCTGCCCCTGGGAACAGCAGAGCCCCTGGAACCCTGAGCCCAGAGCACTGACAGGACCTGGAAGGTGACCCCAGCTGGACCCCACCGGTGTGACTGTGCTGCCTACAATCAAAAGAGCAAACTCTTGTAACACTGCTAAAATAGTAAAATAAAAAGCAGATCTTTATTTGGAGGCTTCCAGGTGTCCCAGCAGTCACGGGCACACCTAGCATTGGATTTTTACAATTTTTATAGGTTTAACAAATTAGCATATCTAACAAGTGTTGTCCAATTAGAAGAGCAATTGGTAAGGGAGTTTTTCCCCCAGGTGCTGCCCCACTGGAGCTGGTCCAGGGTTTCTTTGCCCCACTTCTCATTATGTCTTCTCAAATTCTGATAAAGAAAATGGAATGTTCTTCTTGTCGGTCTTCCTCTTGGAAATAAGACTAAACAGTTTTTCAGGAATGTGTTAGAAGGTTAGCTTCTTACTCTGAAATCTAATAGAAAGGATAGGAGAAATATCAGGAGCTATTAACCACATATTAATGGTCTACAAAGTCACAAATACATGAAAAATACATGTATTTTGTGTCCTGCAAAAAGCAAAAGTCTTCAGACATCCACTGGGCTGGAGCAGCCATTCTTCAGCTGCTGCTCCCAGGACTCTTCGCACTCCTTGCACTGTGTCCAGCACACTGCTGGTGCTGCAGGGACCCCCAGACTGTGCAGGATGTGCTCACCAGCTGCGACTGAAGGGTGCTGCCAGGGCTTCTCACCCCGAGAAGCTGCTGGGTCTGGATCCTGTGTGTCCTGGAGGTTTGGCATTTGGGTAGGGATGAGAGCAGCTGCTGCAGAAGTGGAGAGGCCACGGCTGTGCTGGGCCCAGGTCCCTGGGATGGCCTGGGGGACACTCAGCATTCCCAGTTCAGCCCATGGAGCACAGGGCTCCCCTGGCCCAGCTCCGTGGAGGAGCAGCTTTTACTGTCAGATCTTCAGTCAGATTTTGCTGCAATTCTCCCACTCCCCTTGGCTCCCCCTGCATGTGCAGAATCTCTGGGGTGGGTTGGGCCCAGCTGGGGGTTGGGTGCCCACCAAAGCTGCTTTATCAGGTCTCTCTGCACCTGGAAAGGGGGGAGAAAATAAAGGGAGAGGTAAATACTGGGAGAGATCCCTCCCTGGTCACCATCACAGGCACAACAGCCTGAACCTGGGGATATTGACTGAATTTATTATAAAAAATCAGAGCAGGACAATGAGAATAAAATAACCCTTAAAAACAGCTTTATCCCACCTCTCCCTCCTTCCTGTTCTCTCTGCTCTGGAGCCAGGCTGGGAGAGCTGGGGGTGCTCACCTGGAGAGGAGAAGCTCCAGGGACACCTCAGAGCCCCTTCCAGGGCCTAAAGGGGCTCCAGGAGAGCTGGAGAGGGACTGGGGACAAGGGATGGAGGGACAGGACACAGGGAATGGCTTCCCACTGCCAGAGGGCAGGGATGGATGGGATATTGGACAGGAATTGTTCCCTGGCAGGGGGGGCAGGCCCTGGCACAGGGTGCCCAGAGCAGCTGGGGCTGCCCCTGGATCCCTGGCAGTGCCCAAGGCCAGGCTGGACATTGGGGCTGGAGCAGCCTGGGACAGTGGGAGGTGTCCTCCAAATCATTCTGGGATTCTCTGCCTGTTCCCGGCTGCTCCACAGTCAAGGCAGCTCCAAGCCCTGTGCCAGCCCTCAGCCAGGTGAGTCTCCCAAGGCTGGAAAAGGAGCTGCTTTCTGCAAGAGATGCCTGAAAAAATCTGCAACCCTTCCTGCACAGCCTTCTGAAGGATTCCTGGCACATCCCAATCTCAGCAGCAACCGCCAGGACCAGGTGGGAACCTTTTACAGAGGGGATTGATGTGTCAGGCTGGAGCGGTGCTGGGATGATTTACAGGAACAACTCGTCCACGCCGACCCCATTGCTCAGGCAGGAGAGGCCTGAAATGTGAGTGAAATCACGGAGCAGGAGCTCCAGGGCCATCATTCACTCCTGGGAGAGGCAGCAGCCGGGGGATCGCTGGCAGGGCAGGGGTGGATGCACTGACAGAGAGGGAGCTTTTCTTTCCCTGCTCTGCCCAGCCAGGCTCTGGTGCAGTTTTTCATGGCAAGAGGAGCAAAGCAGCCCATGAACACCACAGACACTCAGTGCCTTTCCCTGAGCTAACGAGGTCTGTAATGAGCTCAGCAGCCGGCAGAGATGGAGTGCCCTGCCTGCCGGGGCTGGAGCCAGGCAGAGCTCACAGGAGGGCTCAGGGTCAGCCAGCAGCTCCCTGCCATGTCCTGTGTCCCTGCACAGGATCCAGGGCTGGCCAGCCATGCCTCTGTCCTCTGGTCACTGGGCTGGCCCTGCCAGCTGCTGGCTGAGGTGCTCTGGTACCCAGGGCACAACTGCACAACTTCAGGGGAGAAACCAGACCTGGCATACCCCTTGTGTGAGCTGGAGAGACCCACAGGATCATCCAGTCCCAGCCCTGCTCTGCCCCAGACCCCCCAACAACCCCACCCTGTCCATCCCTGGCAGCGCTGTCCAAACGCTCCTGGAGCTCTGGCAGCCTCGGGGCCGTGCCCATTCCCTGGGGAGCCTGGGCAGTGCCAGCACCTCTGGGGGAAGAACCTTTCCCTGCTCTGCAGCCTGAGCCTACCCTGGCCCAGCTCCAGCCCTTCCCTGGGTGCTGTCCCTGCCCACTGCAGAGCAGAGCTCAGTGCCTGCCCCTCCTCTTCCCCAAGAAATTCCTCCTGTGGACATCTGGACTCCTTCTCTCTGTGGTGCACTTGCTGTGGGAGCTGAGGTGTTCTGGAGAACAATCCCAGAACCAGGTCCCACCTGCCACAACTTCACTGCTAATATAGTTATGTGTAAAGTATCTGTTTTATATTATAAATATTTGGTTTGTGGGTAGGATGATTCAGTATTGGTACTCTGTTCTGCTGCAAGAGTCACTCTGCCAGCACAGAACTTCTCTGCCCACTGGAGTGCATCAGTTCAAGTCCTGAAAATGGATCAGGAGCTACTCTGGGTGCCTGGATAAATCCTGTCAGCACAGATCTTTCTCGTGTGCTCCCCTGGCTGAAGAGCCCTGCTGATGTAGAGCCTCCCAGTGCCTCCCAGTCTGCAGGGGCCGTGTTCCAGCTGCTGGAAATGTCCAGAAAAGAGCCATGGTCTCGGTGCATTCACAAAAGTCAACAGGTAGAAGGTGTCAAACATAAACCTTGTCAATAGTGCAGTGATGGTGGCTCTGGGGAACCCTTTTCGTTCTGTATTTGGGAGTCTGCCCCATGGTGTGTCCATGCCTGGCCTCAGAGCAGGTGGAGGCTGCTTTGAAAAGATCTCCTGGTGTCTCTGAAGGGTGGCTCTTACAGAGGGATGGTTATCCCTGGAGCAGGTGATGTTCCATCAGCTGCTGATTGCCCAGACTGCACTGTGTGCCCACATCTCCTGCCAGAACTTGGCAGAGACACAACACAGAGTCCCAGGATGCTCTGGGTTGGAGGGCACCTTAAAAGAGCATCTTATCACCCTGCCACTAGGAAAAGCAGAAAACCTGGTCTCTTGGTGCCCTTTTTCTGCCTCCTTGCTCCTCTCAGAGATGTTTTCAGGTGCTCCCAGCCACATCAGGCACAGGACAGGTGCAGCCACAAGGCCATGGGGGAGAAAGGTGAAAAGCCTTCACTGGACCAGAACAAGATACACTTTATTCAATATTGGGATTCAGGAGTCAATTCCTTTAGGCTCTATTAAAAAAGAAAGAGGTGGATGTGAGCACAGCAAAGGGTAATGAATTCCCATTTCATGTGCCCTCTCTATTTCCCCACATCCACCTCTCTTTTCAGTGCCCACAGCCCCAGGAATGGGCCCCAAATCCTTTGGGGCCCCTGTGCTCACATTCCCAGATGGAAGAGAGCAGGGAGGCATTTTGCAAACAACACTCCCAATGCGAAGGAAGAGAATTGATCCCGGTGTGGTTAAGCATTAGGTAGAGATAACATGTAATTATCCAGTCAAAGCAAGGTGTCTTCATCTCAAGGAGCTCTGGCTCCCCTCCAGAGTTACTCCCACCACAACTCTGAGCACCCAGCTCCCCGGGGAGATCTGCTTGGGAGACCCCTCCTTCAGCCAGCTCTTGCTGGACACCCCCTTGGCACATGGAGATGGGAAGCACAGATGTCCAGCAGGAGGCACAGGGCAGAGCCAGTTCCCTGTGCCCTGTCACAGGGGCCTGGAGGCAGAGCTGGCCCGAGGACACCGAGGAGCATCACTGCACACCAGGGTCACAGCCCCACGCTGCCCCACGGTGACCTCTGTGTAACAACTGCTCAAACAGCCCAAGGAGGTGCAGGAATCTGCGGGAAGAGTCAGCCCCAGCCCTGTACAGATGTGCTCTCTCCGTTTCCAGATTAACCTTTCAGAAATGTCAGCCAAACAGCCGCTGCCTCCCTGCTACAACCTGGAATTTTCGGGCTTGTGACTAGAGCTTCAATTAACTCCTTCAGTTCTCCTGCTCACCTTCCAGCCCTCTCCCAGGAAATTCCAGTTCCAGGGTCCTTTCTTCTGCAGCTGTTTTGATGCCCTGCACGTCGGTGACCTCTCTCTCCTGCTGCACCACTCGGGACGGTGGAGTCAAAGGGCACTGCTGAAACAGGAGTGCTGGAAGGTGTGTTCAGGAGGGAGGAGCAGTGCTAGCTGGGCTGCAGGAATAGCAGGGCCAGGGTGGGATCATCCTCCCTTCCAGATGTCCATAAACCGACAACAAAGTGTGCTAAGGCAGATTGCACAGGAATGTTCCTTGTCTCTTTCCAGACCTCACCTATCCTGGCATCCCCAGAAAAGCCTTGTTCCTTCAGAGCAGACCTGCCATGGACTGGCCCAAGCACCCAAGAGTGACCCAAGTGGCCCAGCTGTGACCTGTGGGCACAGTGCTCCTCTGGCAGCACGTTCATTAAGTGCTCTCCTGTTCATCAAGTGCATACAGGGCTCCTGGACAATCCAGGGTAGGCAGGATACAGCTGGGATTCACCCAGGGCAAACCCCCTTTGAAGGGAACAGGCAAGGCAGAGGGGGTAGAGAAGGTCAGGGGGTGCCTGAGCTGGGCTGGAGGTGTGGGAAAGAAGAGGATTAGGAAACCACCTCTGCACCCTTGCATTCTGCAGGAACAGAAAGAGAGTGGCCAGAGGGAGCCCCCTGCCCTCCTCAGGTGCCACCTGCCCTCTCCAGGGAGCTGGAGGAAATGGCTGCAGGCTCTAGGCTGTACAGAACTTCACATCTGCACACTTAGAGGGTGTCTGGACAGTTCCCCTGGATCATTTTCAGGTGGGGTTTCAAGGACCTAGTGAAGTGGTGCCCTGTCCATGGCAGTGGGATTGGAACCAGATGAGCTTTAAGGTCCCTTCTAACCCAACCCATCCTGTGATCCTGAGCCCAGGACCTTGGGCCAGCTGAGGCTGTTGGCCCAAACAAAGCCCACAGTGAATAAATCACCTCCATCTGCCACAAGTGTCCAGTTGGGTGCCTTTGGTTCAGTTTTTTTTCCACAGATGATTGTGGGTTGGGTCAGTGTGAGGCCTGTGGGTGTGATGAGAGGGATATTGCACACAGGAGAAGCTGAACCCTGGCTCACCTTGCAGTGATGCCTGCACAGAAAGGTGGAAACTGGGCAGGTGTTGCAGAGACATGGCTGTGACACCAGCCCTGAGGGCAAGCTGGAAGAGATGGCCACTATTGGGCTGACAAACCATAAGTGAGGAATGAAGGCTCAGGAGCATTTCTACAGCTGGTGTACACAGGTAAACAGGCACATTGTGGGATGCCAGAATGGATTGGGCTGGAAGGGACCTCTAAGTTCATCCAGTGCCACCCCTGCCATGGCAGGGACACCTCCCACTGTCCCAGGCTGCTCCAAGCCCCAATGTCCAACCTGGCCTTGGGCACTGCCAGGGATCCAGGGGCAGCCCCAGCTGCTCTGGGCACCCTGTGCCAGGGCCTGCCCACCCTGCCAGGGAACAATTCCTGCCCAATATCCCATCCATCCCTGCCCTCTGGCAGTGGGAAGCCATTCCCTGTGTCCTGGCACTCCAGTTCTTGATGAAAAGTCCCTCCCTGGCTTCCCTGTAGCCCCTTCAGACCCTGGAAGGTGCTGTGAAGTCCCCATACAACCTTCTCTTCTCCAGGCTGAACAATCCCAATTCCCAGCCTGTCTCCATAGGGGAGTGGCTCCAGTCTCCTGAGCAACTTCATGGCCTCCTCCAGACCTGCTCCCAGAGTTCCATGTCCCATATGGGGCATCAGGACTGTATGCAGAGTTCAGAATGGGGTTTCACATGGATACAGACATCTCCACACATTGTCCATGGACCTGGTGGCAGCTGAACCTCTGACTAGCAGGGACAGAGCTGCCACCTCCCCATATTGTGGATGTTCAGCTTTCCCCAGCACAATCCTTCCCTCCTCCTTTCCCCACTGAGCAAATGAGTTCACTTAATAAAAATCCACCTTTCTGCTTCCCAGACGGGACGGCTGCAGATGGGATCTGCCTGTGCAGGAGCCCTCGTCCCTCCAGGACAGGGGAGGCTGCCGGAGGGCTCAGCAGGATGGGAACCCAGCTTCACCCTGCTTCAGCTACAGTGTAACCCTCGTGCTCTTTGGGTAAACTGAGGCAAGCTGCTGTTCTTCCTGCCCGCGGGAGAGTGATTGATCCCAAGGGGCAGGGATGGCGAGAGGGCTCAGCCACAGGGAAGAGTTCTCCTTCGAGCTGTACTCAAAGGGCTGTCTGACATCCTTCCCTCGGGAAAACAGCAGCTCCGCACCCGCAGCAGCCGGACGTGGTGAGGAAGAGGAGGCACCGCAGGTTCGGATGTCTCTCGGCGCCTCTCCGGTGCGCAGATCCAGAGCAGAGGAAAACACCCGCCGATGTCTCCGGTGCCTCCCGACGGGCTCCGAGCCTTGGCCTCGCGGTGCGGGCGCGGCTGCTGCGGGAGGTGGGGAGGAGAGAGCGGGCCCGGTGCTCGGCGCCGCCCGGGCGTTCCTCTCCGCCGCTTCCTTTAGGTGGCACCTCTCCTCCAGGAATGAGGCTCCGGCCCCGCGTAGCCCTGCCCGGGCCGCGGCCGCGCACCGCGGGGGCTCCGCCGCGGAGCCGCCGCCGTCGGAGCGGCCCCTCCTCCCCCCCGCCAGCCTGTGCCCGGCTCCCCCGTCCTCCCGCTCACTCCTCCAGCCAGTAAATCCGATCTAGGCTGATTCCTCTCACGTCAAACCACATGATCCCATAAAACATTCATCGCCTCTCCATCCCCGCTCGCTCGCCGCTCGCTCCCGGGATCCAGCGCAGCCGGCTCCGCTCCCCGCCGCGGGATCCGCCGCAGCCCCAGCCCCGTGCGTGCGGCGGGCGGGCGGGCGGAGGGAGGAGGAGGCAGGCGAAGCGAGGCGAGGCGAGGCGAGGCAGGGAGGGGGAGCCTCGCCTGGATGCTGACTCCAGCTCAGGGGCTGCTCATTCCCCCGATGAGCGAGGGCGCCGGCACCGGGAGCGCCCCCCCCTCCCCGCGCGCAGCCGCTCCCTGCTCGGGCTGAAGTTTGGCACCGGGATCTGCCCCGCTTTCCCAAGGATTGTACCGCTGCCACTCCACTTTGCGCCTCCAGACGTGCCTTCTCCGACCCCTAAGATGAAGAGGGCGATAGCTGAAGGTAGGCGCTCCCCGCTCCCCCTCCGCGGCTCCCCCGAGCAGGGCACGGCGGCCCCGGCCCCAACTTCGCACCGCGCCGGGAACTTCCCTCGCTGCAACTTTTCCTTCCCCCGTGGCGTCTTCGGGAGCGGCCAAGGTGCCACGAGGGGAAGAGAGGCCGGAGGCCGGGTCGGGAGCGGGCGCTGGTGCCGGGAGAGGCGGCGGGGAGGGCGCGGGGGGAGCGGGAGCGCCGCGGCTGCGGGAGCGGAGCGGAGGCGAGGCCGGAGGGGGAAGGAGCACCGGGCACGGCTCGGCTCCAGCCGCGGAGCTCGTCAGCGGGATGGAAGGAGGACAGAGGGATGGAAAGGGAGCAGCGGGATGGAAGGAGGACAGAGGGATGGAAAGGGAGCAGCGGGATGGAGGGGTAGCAGCGGGCTGAGCCCCCTCCAGCCGCCGCCCAGCCTCGGCTTGGCTCAGCTCGGCCTTGGGGTGACCGGGCGAAGTTGGTGCCTCCGGGGGAAGCATCCCGCATCCCGCGGGACGAGGAGAGGGGATGGGGCAGCCCGGCTTTCCCCGCTCGCAGCCCGGCCGCTGGAGGAGCTCCGGCCCCGCACCCCGAGCCCGTCCCGCTCGCGGTGCCTCCGGGCGGGGAAGTTCGCGGAGGGTCCAGGAGACCCGCAGGGACAGCGGGTCCCGGGCTGCGGTGGGGGCTCCCCGCAGAGCCCTCCCTAAGGGTCCCCCCGTTCGTGTCCGGGAGCCAGAGGTCGGGAAGGGCTGGGGTGCAGGGGCTGTACCCCCTTTCACCTCGCTCGCTGCGCCGGGGCAGAGGCACCGAGCTTGCAGCCTGGCACAGCCGGAGCTCTGCCTTAACCAGCTCTTTTCCCTGGATTTCGGCGATAATCTTTGCTTCCCTGCCCCGGTGTGCCAGCTGAGGCAGGGCTGGCACAGGGACCGGGGGCTGCGCCGGCTCTCGGGGACACCGGGGGTATCGGGGGTACCGGGATGCGGCCCCAGCTCGGGAGGGACGCTCGCTGCCAGGCTGCGGGCTCAGCCCGCTAGAGAAGCGTGTGCCACCCAGGTGTGTTTGCTGGGAACCCAGCCCATGGATTGCAGTTTTTAACTGGAGGGATCCATCGTGGGAGCTCCAGGGCGGGCCAGGTGCTGGGCAGGCGAGATTTGGGCATGCGGAGCCTTTGGCTGCTCGGGCTCTGCTCCCGGCTGTGCTGTCTCCAGCTCGCTTCCCGTTCCCGTCGGCGACACAGATATAATTCTCTTTTCCTTTCTATTTTGGAGGGCACTCCGGCTGATTTATTTGTGACGATCAAAGGACACATCCAAGCTGTGATCCACACCGCACACCGCCTCCTTGAGAGGCTTTGTGTCGATCTGAAATGTGAAATGGCCAATTTATTCCTGTTTGGGGAACACCTTGGGAGCAGGCTCGGGCGCCAGCTTCTCCCGTGGCCCTGAGGGGATCCCGCTATCCGAGCCCCCATCTGCCCGGTGCAGGGGGTGCCATGGATCCGAGCCCGGCGGCTCCGTGCCCGTGCCCAGCCCCGGTGCTGGGCTGTGCCGGGGGCTCTCTGTCAGCCCCGGGGCTGGCTCTGCTGGCACAGCAGCGGGCAGGAGCTGGGTGTGGTGCGGACCCCCCGATCCCCCGTGCTCCCATCCCCGCTGCAGCGCTGCTCTCCCCACGCGCTGACATCCCCGGCTGCCGCCAGCATCGGCTGCAACAACACGGGATAATGAAATATAAAAACTGTGTTACAACGGCTTTATTTATAGAACAAGGCTTGGAGGAGTTTGGGGTTGAATTATTTGCTTTTTTGCTGCAGTTTATGAATTGCTCCTGTGAGAGGCTGGGGAGCCTGGCTTGCTGGCAGGTTTGGCAGGAAAGTCCTTACGAACCTGGGGGATTCTGTTTAGCTGAGTGTCCATCCTGCTGGATCTGGACTATATTTCCCACTGTGGGCTGCCAGGATGCTTCAAGTGCCTTGTAAGCCAGAAATAGCCACCAGAGGCAGTTGGACAGGCAGAGCTTTCCCTGTTCTCAGCACTTGCTGCCTTATTAACACAATTCATTTTTAGAGAAAAAGGGCTTTCTATGCTTATTTTTTTTTTTAACCCGAATACAAACCCCTGTAATATGAGAAACTACATCAGCACCACCGATGTGAGAGCATCCTTTTTTTCCTCTTGAGAGAAAACACCATTCATTGCATTATTCTGTATTTCCTGTCTTTATAATGTAAATTTTTTATCAAGGCGCCGCTGCATTTTCTGGGCTTTGTCCCCCCTTTCCCAGCAGGAGGCACAGACCTCAGACCTGTATTCCATGGGCCCATCAAAGGCCGTGTTTGGCGAGGTTTTCTAAAGAGGAATGTGCTTAAAGAGGAATTTTCGGGCAAAAAGGTGGAGGTGCTGTTGCACCACTCGGTGCCTGGGCGTTGAACTGGTGCAGACGTCGCTGTTCGCTGCTGGATCTGGGATGTTCTCCCAGACAAAGCTGGGCCAGAGGAGGAGTTAATGAGAAAGTGTGGAGGGCTGTGGGCAGCACGTGCTGAACCAGCCGGGCCCCTCATTAATTCCCTCTATCCCGAGCTCAGGAGCTCTGGGCTTGGCTTGGGAAAACCTCCTGCGAGCTGCTGTGTCCATAAAGAAGTGGGAAGGAGAGGGAGTCACTGGTGGGAAGGAGCAAGGGGACAGTTTGTTACACAGCGTCTCTCTCTGCTCTGCCCTGCTCCCTGCCCTGCTCCAGGGGCCTGCAATAAAAGGGCAGGAGTGTGGCTGTTGCTCCATCTGCTCATCCTGTGGAGCTGGAAGCTGGCAAGGGCCAGGGGGATGCACAGCTGAGATCCCAAACTCCCCGAGCCAGCCTGTGCCTGCTGACACAGGCCCTGTGCTGTGCAGTCTTCTGATCCCAACAACGACTTTGGCCATTGAACCTTCCAAAGAAATAACCGAAATCCACAAAATCCAGCAGCACAGATGTGAATTTTCCACATTTTTCGGAATCAGCGAGGAGCCTGTGTGCTGGGGGCAGGGAAGGGAAGGATGCTCCGAGGCTGCTGCACCCCTGGAGGCGCAGCTCTGCTGGCTGAGGGCACCGGGGCCTGCCCTGGGAAGGGCTGGGTCTCCTTCCCTTCCCCATCCTCCTGAGCCATGAGGAAGGAGAAGGAAAATCTCCTGAGCCAGAGCCTCCACACAAAGCAGGACAAGGAAGATTGCACAGAGCTGAGCTCTAATCTCTGCTCTGAGCTGCCCTTGGCAGCTCAGCCCCGCCGTGCTCAGAGCCCATCCCTGGAGCTGGGATTCACCCTGCAGGGACCAGAAAGGAGCCACTCTAATCAGGTGTGTGTCCTCTTCCCCTTGGATTTGCAATGCTCTCTGCTGCTGTCACCTTCATTAAGACGAATCTCCGAGTGCCAGGCGCCTCTTTGATGATCCTAAAGAGGTTTTCTCTTTATGCAGGAGGCACAGCCCCAGTGGAACAGGAGCATCCTGCACCACTGCACAGAGGGGCTGTGAGAAGCAGCATCTCAGCGTGGGGCCTGCGAGGGCTGGGAGTTTCTGGGAGGGCTTGTCCCTCCTGGCCCTGTGGGAAGCTCTGTGCTGTGTCCCGAGGCCAGATGGATCCGTCTGGGATTTGGGAGTACCAGGGTGTCAGGGCTTCTCCATCACAGACACGCAGCAGTGTGGGAGGGAGGAGTGAGGCTGGTGAGACACAAAGCCCAGCTTCTCCTCCCCTTTCCTGCTGTGGTTGCAACTCCTGGAGGTTTCCTGAGGCTGAGGGAAAAGGGGACAATTGTACTGAAAAGTCTTAATCAGCTAAAAGAGGCTGAGGGTGGATCCTGCCGTGCTTGCGCAGAGATGCTGAAGGAATTCGTGCAGAGTTTGCTCAAATATGCAAACTCACCTCAGCCTGAGCTGAGTCTGGCTGAGACTGCTGGGACACACGGGCATGGGGCTCTGGAGTTACCCTTTGTGGGGTGTGTGTGCTCAGGGCAGTGGCACCAGGTGACACAGGTGTTTCCCTTGGGCTGCCGTGTGGGCAGAGCACGTCTTGTGGTGTGCACAGACTGACTGCGCTTGCTCTGCTTTTGGAGCACTCCTAGAAGGCCTCTGGAGTCTGGTCCTGGCCCTGCTTCTGCCTTCTTTGTATCCTTGACCAGGTCAATGAGCCTTTCTGTGATGAAGTCTCAGCTTTTCCAGCACTGTCCTCAGAGAGTGATGCTGAGTTATGTCCCAAGAGACCCAAGATATGCTTAAATTCAGCCCAGAGCTGAAATGTGGAGGTCTGAGCAGTCACTGATCACCTCTTTAGCAGTGCCACACTGTCAGGTGACAAGACTGATGATCTCCTGAGGGCTGTTGCTGCATCCACAGCAGGTTTGTGTCTCTGGGCTGGCCCACCTTCCTCCCAGCCTTCACACTGCAGCTGATCAACAGCACCAGCAGATTTTACAGCATTTATTGTCCCTCTCCTGGAACCAGAGGATTAGAAAATCACTTGAGTTTTATTTGGAATCCTCCCTGGTTGTCAAGGAAAGCAGAAACACTCCACAAGCACATGCAAAGCATCCAGGAGACTGGAAACAAGAAAACACAAATACTCCAATGCTGGGATTTTTAGTTCAGTTTCAGGAGGGCTCAGCAGTTTGAGGCGTCACCCTGATGACTCTCAAGTGTTGGGTCCTGTCTGCATGGGTCAGGCAAGGCCAGGCTCAGAATATTTTCTCTCATGAAATCATGGAATATTTTGGAGGAATCACCTGGATACACCTGGAGTACCTCTGCAGGCATCTGAAGAACCTCTTGCTCAAAGCACAGCTGATTTTGAAGGCAGGTCTGGTTGCTCAGGGTCTTGTCCTGCCCAGCACAGATGTCTTTCCCAAGGATGGATGTCTTCCCAAGGATGGATGTCTTTCCCAAGGATGGATGTCTTCCCAAGGATGGATGTCTTTCCCAAGGATGGATGTCTTTCCCAAGGATGGATGTCTTTCCAAGGATGGATGTCTTCCCGAGGATGGATGTCTTTGCAGGATGGAGATACCCTGTCCTCCTCCACAGCCCTGTTGCCTGTCTGGCTGAGGCAGCCCAAGCCCTCTGTCACCTGGCTGGGTCAGCACTGTGGGTGGCCCATGTCCCTCTGGGGAGGTGGGACATGGTTCTGTCCCTGGCACAGGGCTGGCGATGGTGAACATGGTGCTGGCTCCCTGTGAGGTCGGAGCAGGTGCTGGAGAGGTATCAAAGAGGGGGTAAAAGCAGGGGTGACAGCCAGGGGTCATGACAGGGCCATTCAGGATGGCAGCAGGGACACCTGGGGTGGCAGCAGGGACACCCGGGATGGCAGCAGACCCTTGCAGACTGTGTTTGTGTTTTGCTTTGCTGGCTGGGGACAAAGCCCCTGGCCAGTTTTATGTGGACTGGTTCCAGCCACCCCAGCTTGGTGTCCCACATCAATGGTAATTAAATAGAGCTCCCCTGGAGCTCTGTAGTCCTCAGATGCACCCTGTGCTGGAAGCCTTTCCTGACATCCTGCAGGGGCAGGGACCTCTCTGAGGACACACAAACCTGGACAAATCCCAGAATCCTGGAGCTGCTGGTGAGAGGATCCAGAACAGGGCTATTGCACCTCAGGTCAGGTCTGCTGTGGATTTCTCTATCCAAGTTTTGGAAACCTCCAATTATGGAGTCTTGCTGGCCTTTCCCAGAGCTGGAGCTGATCAAAAAGCTTTTCCTGGTTTCTGAACTGAACCTCCCTGTAGCTGTAGTTCTTGGCTGTGGCTCCTTGCTGTGTCACCTGGTCACACACAGGTATTTGGCTCTGCCATTCTTTCAGCTGCCTTGGAGTAGGTGGAGACTGGAATTAAATCTCCCTTCATCTTCTCTTTGCCAAGCCAAACCATCATAATTCCCTCTGCCTGAGCCTCTAAGACATACTAGGACAGATATTGGGAAGGAATTGTTCCCTGGCAGGGTGGGCAGGCCCTGGCACAGGGTGCCCAGAGCAGCTGGGGCTGCCCCTGGATCCCTGGCAGTGCCCAAGGCCAGGCTGGACATTGGGGCTGGAGCACCTGGGACAGTGGGAGGTGTCCCTGCCATGACAGCGGTGGCACTGGATGGGCTTTAAGGTCCCTTCCCACCCAAACCATTCTGGGACTCTGTGGTTCTCTGGTTCTATGACATCCCATAGGCTTCAAGTCATCTCTGGTCATCCTTGGCTGTCCCAGCCCTGGGGGGCAGCAGGAGCAGGGCAGGGCCCGTCCCCTGTGCTGGCCCTGCTGGGGCACCTCCAGTGCTGGGGCAGCTCTGGGACCCTCCTGACAAGAGAGACCTGGAGGGGCTGCAGCGTGTCCAGGGCAGGGAACGGAGCTGGGGAAGGGGCTGGAGCCCCAGGAGCAGAACTTCTGCACTTCCTGTCCCATTCATGACAATATTACTTCTTAATTCTGTACTCACTCACTCACCCACCCACTCACCTCTGACATTTGGGTACCCAGCACATGATTTCTCTCTACATGGTGCTGAGGACTTATTTAGCAGTAGGTCAGAAACATCTGAAGGAGTGCAGGGTTCTCACCCTGCAGATCTCCAGATCACCTGTGGAATGGGATTGGCTCCCTGTGCTGCTGCCCCAGTTCCAGCCCAGACAGCCAAGGACAAGCGCTGAACATTGGTTCCTTCTTCCTTCCAGGATCTGCATTCTGAGAGGATCCAAACCTTTTTACCCCATGGTGCTCCTTTTGTTGGAGCTGACTCACAGAAATGTCCTTGTCCAGCACTTCTGTCCTTGATCCATGGAGGTCTGGAGAGTCTTTGTTCTCAGCTGTGCTCTGATCCCCATCCCCAGCTGCAATTCCACACATGGAACATGGGCATGTGGAACAGTCCAGAGAAAGCAAATGGATACAGCAGTAGAGAGAGATTCAGTGCCTGGATGGGAGTTTCCAGCCCATCCCAGCCTTTTCCATCCCATGGGAGCTGGACACATTCCCTCCCCTGGCTCTGGGAATCCTGGTGCCTTTCCTGCACTTTGTGCTTTGTTTTCTCTCTCCCTGCTGCACCTTCCACTGGAAACAAAGGGGTGTTTGCAATCCCAGTGTGATGCTTCCCTTTCTTCCCTGAGTGCACGGGATAATTACAGTGCCTTGCACTAATTGATCTGTTATTAGTAATAATTCTGATTTACATGGTGCTTTAGGAAGGGGCATTGCTGTAGCAGAGTGATGCTCTAATATCACACTTTGCAGTGGCTTGTGATGTGTCATCTCATTATGGGGGAAACGGGTTCACTTTTATTTTTTTGTTAAAAACCAATCTTTTGCAAGAACCATCTGGCTGCTAAATTCTCCTCCCGGAGCTGTGCGGTTTGCTGGGAGTTCATTTGCGTCTTTAGCTACTAAAGAGGAAGTAAAAGTGACTGATTAGTCTGAGACTGGGACCATTCACATCAAAGTGACAGATTTTGCGAGCTGGATTTGGGGAAGTGTTTAAAACTGGTGTGTTTTCATTAAATTTTGAAGACTGTGGGCAGAACTGTGCTCTCGGCGCTGGGGCTCAGCGCTCAGCCCTGCACCCTGGGTTGTTATGTCACAGTGAATTGTGGGGCTGCTCAGATTTGCCTCTGCTTGTTTGATGACTTTAAATACTGATTTTACTTGTGCGTCTTTCTTAAGGCTGTGAGTGATGGCGGGAGCCATGGACAAGAATCTCTGGCACAACACAGCCACGTGCAGCGGGAGCTGGGGACTCAGCCTGGCCCTTCAGCACAGGGGAGGGAGAGGAAAGGAAAATGTCTTTGGAGCCCCTAAATTCAGCTTTCCCTGCTCCCATGGGGGCTTTGTCAGGGATGTGCCATGAGCTGCTGGGCAAGCTGGGCTCTCAGAAGCCCTGTGTGGTGCTGGGGTAAGGCTGGGAGGATTCCACACCCTCCCCTGTCCAGAGGGTCCTTGGAAAGCCTAAGACAAAGTCCAGAGTTTGGGAATGTGATATTTGTCTCTGCAGGGAGAAATGGTCACCTGGAAGCCACCAGGACCTGTAGAACTTGCACTACAAGGATCTGGAGAGACAGGACACAGGGAATGGCTTCAAGATGACAGAGAGTGAGTTTAGATTGGATATCAGGAAAGATCCTTCCCTGGCAGGGTGGGCAGGCCCTGGCACAGGGTGCCCAGAGCAGCTGGGGCTGCCCCTGGATCCCTGGCAGTGCCCAAGGCCAGGCTGGATGGGGCTTGGAGCAGCCTGGGACAGTGGGAGGTGTCCCTGCCATGGCAGGGGTGGAACTGGATGGACTTTAAGGTCCCTTCCCACCCAAACCAGTCTGGGATTCTGGGATTGCACATCCCTGTGGCACTGATATGTTTTCAGGAGCAGTGGGAGCTCTGGTGGGAGCAAATCCCTTTCCCTGTGCCCAGGTTCCTTCCAAGCACACATCCTCATGGGTCTGGCCCTGATCAATGCTCTCTGTGGCCGTGCAAACATGGTTAGCATTGGCTTTACACTAGAGGGCTGTCTGTGCCTTTCCCTTCAGAGAGCAGCCCCTGTGCCAGGAACCTTCCTATCACAGGATCCCACAATTTGACAGCATCCTGTCCTGTGGGGTGGAGAGTGCTGCAGGCTGGTGTTTGGTGCTCAGCTCTGCTCTCTGTGCTGCCCAGAACATCCCTGCCCTGGGCTGGAGGCACTTTGGAGCTGTTTCTGGGTGAAGTGAGGCTCTCTGGCTCTGTCTCCCTGTCCAGCTCAGCAGGAAGCAGCAGTTTCCAAACAGGTTTCCTTCCCCTCTCGTTTTTCCAGGCCCCTTTTGCTGTCAGGAGTAGAGCACCCTGTGGTAGCACCGGGATGCTCTGGGTTTCCAGGATTGTGGCATTTTCTGCTGCTGCCCTGCACTGGTGAAGAAATTTTTCCCTGCAGCCCTGAACATCGGCACATCCAGCTGTGGGGTGACTCGGACAGGAGCTGCTTTGGAAATGGCCCCTGGGGGCTGGAGGAGCCTTCAGTGTCCCAGAGCTGAAAGAGATTTGGCAGCTTCTGCCTGACAGTTCAGCTGAGACAGCTCCTCTGGCTCTCCTGTCACATGCAGGGCTGGGACCTCTGTGGGGACATTGTCACCATGAAGCCTGGTTGCCTTGGTCCACTGTTGCCATCTGTTTCATGGAATCACAGAATATCCTGGGCTGGAGGGACCACCAGGATCATCCAGTCCCAGCCCTGCTCTGCCCCAGACCCCCCAACAACCCCACCCTGGGCATCCCTGGCAGCGCTGTCCAAACGCTCCTGGAGCTCTGGCAGCCTCGGGGCCGTGCCCATTCCCTGGGGAGCCTGGGCAGTGCCAGCACCTCTGGGGGAAGAACCTTTCCCTGCTCTGCAGCCTGAGCCTGCCCTGGCCCAGCTTCCTGCTGCCTGCACTTAATTATTTGTTTAATTCTGTCCCCACTCACCTTTATCTCAGGTAAGGACAGAACCAGCTGGGTTTGCCTTTGTCTGACAGAGGCATGGTTTGAGCTCAGGCCTGCCTGGAGAATTCCAGCCCCAAACACAACCCCTGCTCCCCCACATTTACACAGCTCTGTGCAGAGCTGCTGAATCCCCACTTGGCTGGGTCCATTTCAGGCCACAAAATGGATTCTGTCCCCCAGCCTTCCTGGGCATGGCAGGAGGAGCAGCTCAGCCCCTTCAGGCCTTGATGGTTCAGATTTGAACCTCGATTTCTGACATCAGGGGGTGAAGTGAGAGGAGACTTCAGCTGGGCTTGGAAGCAGAGCCTGGCTGAGGGGCTGCATGTGACCTTCAAGGTGACATCCTTGGGTTTGGTGTCACCCACAAGGCCAAGGAACCATTTCTCCCAGGTTTTTATCAAGATCTAGTTTCTACCATGACACAAATTTTGGTGTTGAGGCACTGGGGGCAATGTGGGGTGTGGAAATCAGACAGTGATTGTTTAAACATCTTTCCCACTATTCCAGCACTATTCCTTTTTTCCTGAGGCTGCATCCTCTGGGTGTGGTCCCAAAGCCCTGGGAAGGGGCTCTGTGAGGGGCTGGGGGTGCTGCTGGCCTAGAATCGTGCCCAATCCCTGTCCCCTTCTCTCCCAGGCTGGAAGGGAGCTCAGGGGAGCAGCACAGCCAAAGAGAGACATTTGTACCAGTGGCACAATAAATGACCCCGAGCTGCCTGCAGGGAGCCAGCCCAGCAGAGCCTTCCCTTGGCCATGGTTTTTCAGTGGGAAATGCTTTGCTTTTGCTGTGTTTGTTTTTGGCTTTCCTAGAGTTTCTCAAGGCTTACAATTAATCCTGAGCTTTGGGGTGGCCATCTGGGCTTCAGGGACAGAGTCTGCCTCAGAACACTGGGTTTGGTCATTTCGGAGGGACCTTGGATTTACTGAGAGCCTGGGAAAGCTTAACCTGAGGACACCTGGGCACGTGCAGAGTGCTTTGGATGGAGAGACAGCTGGGAGGGACAGGGGAAGGTGTCCTGCCCATGGCAGGGGGTGGCACTGGATGAGCTTTAAGGTCCCTCCCAATCCAGACCATTCCAGGATTCTGTTTTTATATATGTTTTTGTAATGTATATATTCCAGGTCCTGTTTCTATAGTCACGAGAACCCCCAAGCTCAGCCTGTGCCTGCTCCAGCCCTGTCCCCTCCCAGCTTTAGGAGGCAGCTCCTGGGTGCTGTGCACTCTCCTTCCTCTCTCTGCAGCTGGGACAGACCCCCTGGAGGTGTTGGGGCTCTGTTGGTTTCATCTTGGTTTCTGAGCGTTTAACTTGCTCCTCTCCTCCTAAAGCTGAGGCCTCACTGTGGCCCATGTGAGCACCACTCCCTTGCCCTGCCATTTGTGCCCCGAGTGCTGCCCCTGAAGCTGCTCCGTAAGGCTCAGTGTGAGAACGCTGCTGGGGACGCCCCGACAGCTCTGTGGGTGTTGGGGTGTTGGGGTGTGTTCTGAGGGATGTGGTGGCCATGTGTGCAGTGGGGCTGTGCAGTCAGACAATGATTTAGTGAGTGCCACAGCGCCAGCAGCCTCCCCTGTGTGTGACAGAGCACGAGGCCCTCCTGATAAATCCCTGGTAGCTTATCCCAGCCTTTCTGCCGGGACGGGAGGTGCTGCTCCAGGGTCCGAGTGCCCCTGCCCGTCCCCACGGCCCCTGCTGGGGCTGAGTGTCCCCAGGGGAGGAGCTGGGGTGACCTGTGGCGCTGCAGGCACCGAGCCAGCGGCTCCAAACCAGGGGCTGCAGCTGGAAGAGCCCCGGGAGCCCTCCCTGCTCGCAGGGCTGGTGTTCGCTGATCTTGCCAATCCAGAGAGATCCGTGAATTAAAGGAACCAGCCCAACACTCGGCATGGGGAGAGAAGTGATGATGGAGACAGGGCTTTAGTGGCACAGGAATCTCTCACCGTGACGGGAGCCAGAACCTCGCTGGGTGAGTCAGAGAGGGAAAGGAGCGAGCAGGTTTTGACAGGGCACACCCACAGCTCCTGGGAAACAGCCCCGAGCCAGCTCTGGGGCCCCTGCCCGAGCAGAGCCCCTCCCCAGAGCCCTGGGGCCCGCAAAGGAGCAGGGCATGGGCACAACCCCCTGCCAGGACAAGCCTCGAGGGGACCGGGGGGTGGGGCAGGGTTGTGGGGCCAAAATCACCAAGGGACACGGGCCTGGCTGTGGGGCACTGTGCACAGCTGGGGCTGTGTGTGTAACACTGTGCACACACCTGGGGCTGTGTGTGTAACACTGTGCACAGCTGGGGCTGTGTGTGTAACACTGTGCACACACCTGGGGCTGTGTGTGTAACACTGTGCACAGCTGGGGCAGTGTGTGTAACACTGTGCACAGCTGGGGCTGTGTGTGTAACAATGTGCACAGCTGGGGCTGTGTGTGTAACACTGTGCACACACCTGGGGCTGTGTGTGTAACACTGTGCACACACCTGGGGCTGTGTGTGTAACACTGTGCACACACCTGGGGCTGGGTGTGTAACACTGTGCACTCCTGGGGCTGTGTGTGTAACACTGTGCACACACCTGGGGCTGTGTGTGTAACACTGTGCACAGCTGGTGCTGTGTGTGTAACACTGTGCACACCTGGGGCTGTGTGTGTAACACTGTGCACACACCTGGGGCTGTGTGTGTAACACTGTGCACACACCTGGGGCTGTGTGTGTAACACTGTGCACACACCTGGGGCTGTGTGTGTAACACTGTGCACAGCTGGGGCTGTGTGTGTAACACTGTGCACACAGCTGGGGCTGTGTGTGTAACACTGTGCACACACCTGGGGCTGGGTGTGTAACACTGTGCACAACTGGGGCTGTGTGTGTAACACTGTGCACACACCTGGGGCTGTGTGTGTAACACTGTGCACTCCTGGGGCTGTGTGTGTAACACTGTGCACAGCTGGGGCTGTGTGTGTAACACTGTGCACAGCTGGGGCTGTGTGTGTAACACTGTGCACACACCTGGGGCTGTGTGTGTAACACTGTGCACACACCTGGGGAGCAGACTGAGCATGGGGACAGCTGCACTGGGGGCTGCCCTTGATCTGTCATGGGACAGGGGTGAAAATCAGTGTGGGATGGGCATACAGCTCACGAAGGGGAATGGACATGGCTGGTTTGTCACCCAGGAGGGACATGAAAATCAGGGACATGGATCAAAATAATAAAACAAAATAGTTGTGTTGAACAGAGGGTAAGGTCAGTCTCTGCCAGGCATCTGGTCTGTGGACAGCACTGCATGGGCAGTGTGTGAGCCCATGGGTCTGGAGCCGGTCAAAGTTTCTTCTCCTTCTCCTTCTCCTTCTCCTTCTCCTTCTCCTTCTCCTTCTCCTTCTCCTTCTCCTTCTCCTTCTCCTTCTCCTTCTCCTTCTCCTTCTCCTTCTCCTTCTCCTTCTCCTTCTCCTTCTCCTTCTCCTTCTCCTTCTCCTTCTCCTTCTCCTTCTCCTTCTCCTTCTCCTTCTCCTTCTCCTTCTCCTTCTCCTTCTCCTTCTCCTTCTCCTTCTCCTTCTCCTTCTCCTTCTCCTTCTCCTTCTCCTTCGTCTCCTCCTTCGTCTCCTCCTTTTCTCCTCTCCCACATCTTTGGGATGATGTGGGCAGGGGGATAAAACCTGGCTGAGGAGGAAATGGAAGGTGTAGATGTAAATCGCTGCCTCCTCCCTTGGGGAATTACAGTTTGCTCAGCCCCTTCTCTCCTAAAAGACCCAAAATGCTGAGGACACACCGAGAGTTTGGCACAGCCAGGGCTCAAAGGGCTGCAGCTGCAAATGGAGATGGAACAGAGGGACAGTGTGCAGGAGACAGGGTGGTGACAAATGGCACAGGAGAGTGTTCCAAGGGCAGGAGACGCCTCCTGGGCTCCAAGTCCACGGCAGGTGCAGCAAGGGCCACGTGTTTGTGTTTTCAGGAGATCCAGCCTGCAGCTCTCCCACCTCTGGCAGGGCTGCAGGAGAGCTGAGGCTTGGAGAGAGCCCTGCTCCCTGTGGGAATGCAGGAAGAAGGCACCACCAGCGCCCAGCAGAGCAGCTCCTCCTGCAAAAGCAGCAGCTGGTGCCCTCTGCCCCTCTGGGGACCCTGTGCTCTCCTCAGGTGACAGTTCTGGGCTCAGGGGCATCCTCTGCTCCCTCTCAAGCATTGCCACCTCTGTTTGTGTTCCAGAGGAGCTTCCAAGGAGGTGAGACCAAGAATGGGGATCCCTCAGAGCATCACACAAACACCTGGAGGAGCAGCCAAGGCTTGGGAAGCAGAAGGTGATAGGAAATGATGGATCTGGAATGCTCTTTTAACAGTTTAGTGGTGCCAAAGGATTGAAGGACAGACTCCATGAACCTGGAGGTCTTTTTCAACCTCAGTGACTCTGGGGTTCTGTGACTGGTGCTGAGCTGGGGGGTCCTGTGCCCACCTTGGCACCTCCCCCATGTGAGCTGCCCCAGGGGCTCTGCCTGTGCTTTGGGAGCTTTAGGCTGAGCCTGAGTCCTGTCCCAGAGAGCCCTCCTTGCTTAGCCAGAGCCAGCCCTTCCCACCCTTCCCCGCTGGGTGATTCTCTCCTGGATCGTTCCCTTGGATGTGGAACACCCCATGAGGTGTGGAGTGGGAGCACTGTGCTGAGCCTGGGGCCTTTGGAGCTCTGCTGGGCAGGTTTTGTGCCCTTCCTGGACACCCTGGGGTGCTGCAGTCCCAAGGACGCTGTTGGAAGCAGATGTTGTGTTAGGAAATGTGGAGGTGGCTCCATGGCCCAGCCCAGGGTGCAGCCACGCTCTCCCTCACAGGGACAAGGAGGTGATGGTGGTTTCCTCCTCCCTGCCCTGGGCTGTTCTGCAGAGGCAGGGCCACAGCCGTGTCCCCTCCCCTGCCTGTGCTCCTTGGCTTTGCTCCCTCCCAGAGCCAAAGGCTCCTGTGGAGAGTCACAGAATCATGGAATCATTAGGGCTGGAAAAGAACTCATCAAATCCAACCTCTCAGCAACCAAACCAACCATGGCGACAAAGCCATACTGTGAAGTGCCACATCTGGTCATTTTTTGATGGTGATGGGATGGTGACTCCAGCCTATTCCAGGGCCTGACCACTCTTTTAGTGAAGAATGTTTCCCTAATTTCCAACCTGAACCTCCCTTTGTGTGCAGCTTGAGGCCGTTTCCCCTTTCCCACTTACCCAGGAAGGTGCCTGGTGCCACCTGAACAGGTCCCTGAGCACTGCTGGCACAGGCTGTTGGTGCTCCTGTGCCCCAGGCTGGCAGCAGTTCCTCCTGGATGTGTGCCTGGCTCTTTGGAGCAGCACAAGGAATATGCAAATTTAACCTTTGCATTTACTGTGCTGTTCTCTTCCTGGGAAATGTCACTGGGGGCACCAAGCTGGGATTGCCTGCTCCAGGGACTGGGGGGGTGAATGAGCTCCAGCATGGAGCTGGCTCCTCCAGGGAGCACCAGGAGCTGCCCTGCCCTGCTGTCCACAGGGATGGGATGGGATGGGATTTGGGATTTGGGATTTGGGATGGGATTTGGGATTTGGGATTTGGGATGGGATGGGATGGGATGGGATGGGATGGGATGGGATGGGATGGGATGGGATGGGATGGGACGGGATGGGACATTCTGGTGACTGGAGCCGGCTCCTGAGTGACAGAGGGAGGGTTGTGTCCCTTGTGTTCCCGTGGCTGGGGGAGCTGTCAGCAGTGACACATTTTCTGCTGCTGAGAGAAGCTTAGAAGCCAGTGCCGTGCTCCAGGGGCGGATCCAGAGGGTGCTGCTGCGGCAGGAGGGAGCTCCCAGTTTGCTCAGAGAGAGGAAGGGAATCCCAGATGGCAGAGCTGGTGGAACTGTCCCAGCTCAGCCCAGACTGAGGTGAAGAGTTGAGTTTCCTGGGAGGCTCCTGCGGGACAAACAAAAGGGGGGATTGCAGTGGGGGCAGGACTGACTGTGGGAGGGAGAGGAATTTCAGCACTGGAATAACCAAAGCCTTTATCAACCCTCCTGAAGGTGCTGCCACATCACCTCTGTGGCTCTTGGCAGCTCCTGCCAGGGTGGATGTACTGATCTCCACAGCATTTCCACCATTCTCATGGAATAGTTCCATGATTCCATTGAGGAGCGGCTGAGGGAGCTGGGAAAGGGGCTCAGCCTGGAGAAAAGGAGGCTCAGGGGGCCCTTCTGGCTCTGCACAACTCCCTGCCAGGAGGGGACAGCCGGGGAGGGTCGGGCTCTGCTCCCAGGGAACAGGGACAGGAGGAGAGGGAACGGCCTCAGGCTGGGCCAGGGGAGGCTCAGGGTGGATTTTGGAAAAATTTCTGCATGGAAAGGGTGGTCAGGCCCTGGCACAGCTGCCCAGGGCAGGGGTGGATCCCCATCCCTGGAAAAGCTCAGAAAGCTGTGTGGCTGTGGCACTGGGATGTGGGTTAGTGGCACTAACCCTGCTGGGTTAAGGGTTGGACTCAACAATCTCAGAGGCTTTTTCCAGCCCAGACGGTTCTGTGATTCCCCATGGGCTGTGCCAGCTCCAGCTGTGGCTTTGGGCAGGCAGAGCACACCTGGAGAGCCCCGTGAGCAGCTTGGGGTGGGTGGCCCTGGTGCCGAGTCCTCTTCAGCTGCCACTTCAGGTCTGTCTCTTTGTGGGACAAATGCTTGGGGTCAGCAGGGCAGGAGCTCTCCAAGGACAGGCCAAGGCTCTCCTCCAGGAGCAGCATGGGCAGCTCTGGGCCAACAGGACCTGGAAAACCAGAGCAGGTGCCTGCACAAGGCAGCCCAAAATGAGCAAGGCAGAATGTCCACGTGGTGGGTTCCAACAGAACAGATTCAGTTCCCAGCTCCCAGAGGGGTTTTGGGAAGTAGTAGAGAGTAAAGAAGGGTTTGGAAGCAATAGCAGATGCCTTGGAGGTGCCCTTCCGAGCACCCTGAGCTGTTTGGGATTGCACTCACACCTCCAGAGGCTCTGGGAGGAGTATGGGGCCCTGTGGATCCCCAGATCTGCTGTGCTCCTGGTTTTTGGCCGCTGATTAGGAGCAGGTCGGAGCTGTGCTGTGTGTGCTGCAGTTCTGTACAGTCAGACTAGAGCAATTACAAATCCATCATGAGGTGTATCCAAATCTCCTTGATTAATAACCAATAAACTCAGCAGTCCCTGGCAGAAGGGCTGGGAGTGCTGGAGAGGGATGCAGGACAGGGATGGGGATGGAGTCATGGAGCAGTGAGAGGTGGGGGGAGCAAGGCAGTGAAAGAAAGGGAGCAGGGCAGGATCCACATGGGAAAGCTGCTGCTCTGACAGTTCATAAGCAACTCCCAGAGCCCTTGGATCTGCCAGATCATGGAATATTCTGAGCTGGAAGGGATCCACAAGGATCATTGTGCCCAGCTCGGAAGCGAAGGGCCCATCCTGGGGTTGACCCTTGGTGTTGTCAGCACCAGCTGAGCCCTGCAGCTGCTGGGCTGGGAAAGCAGCCCAGGCTTTGTCCCAGCCCTGGGGATGGGAAGGTGGGAGCAGGGCAGGGATGGGTGCCAGCCCAGGGGTGGTGCTGCTCAGGGACACTGGGTGAGGCTCCAGGGGACAGAGCAGGGACAGCCCAGCCCAGGGCCAGGCAGGCTCTGCAAGGGTAGGAGCATTTACACCTTGGGGAATGACCCCAAATGCAGGTGGGGACTGGAGCATTTCCAGCTCTCAGCAGAGGTTGGTGTGGAACATTCCCTGCCCAACACTCACTGAGCAAGGCCTGTGACATCTGTAGGATTTTCCTGGGCCTATCTGTAGGAAACAGTGAGAACCAGGCCAGCTTTTTAATGCCTGACAGAAGAACCTCATCCCAGAGATGAGAGCAAAATTTATCCCTTTTCATGTAAACCATTCTAAGGAGCACCTTTAAGCTGTGTTGATGGGTGGGAATGGCCAAGGCCTGATTTATTCTTTACTCAGGGCAGGCCCTGGCACAGGGTGCCCAGAGCAGCTGGGGCTGCCCCTGGATCCCTGGCAGTGCCCAAGGCCAGGCTGGACATTGGGGCTGGAGCACCTGGGACAGTGGGAGGTGTCCCTGCCATGGCTGGGGTGGCACTGGGTGGGTTTAATGTCCCTTCCCACCCAACCCATTCCATGATTCCATGTTTCACTGGGATCGGAACTGGTCCAAGGACTGAATCAGGGCCTTGATCCCTGGACCAGCTTTGGATTTTGTGTGATCCTTGACCAGGAGTGCCTCTCAGGTCTGAGACACCCATTCCTGGTCAAGTGTTCCTGAAACCAGCACTAATAGAGAGACTTGCCACCATATCCTCATCTCCTGATCAAACCTCACCTCTGTGAAGGGGACTCCTCATTCCCTAAAAAGAAAGGCCACTCAGGGGGTTTGAGCTGCAGGTGTGGTCAATCCATGGTTGCCAGAAGGAGTTGGGTACCTGGGTGGGACCCTCAGGTCCCCAGTTAATGCTGGGATTATGTCCCTGGAACACTGTGCCAAAGGAGTATCCCGATTTTACTCAAGCTCTCCCAGTCCCCGTGTTGGCAGTGGTGGTACAGCTCCTCCCGGAGTGAGAAGGGAGATGTTCCCCTTGCTTGAGGGGCTCTGAGGTGGCTGATCTGATGAGGTGATTCTGGAGCTCCTTGTGCAGTGCTCTTGTCCAGGCTCCCTGTGTGCCCCCAGTCTGTCCCTGCTCCATGCCAAGGCTCCAGTGCTGAGCTCAGGGACCAGCAGGGCTAGAGGAGACCTTGCCAGGCACAGGGACAAAATCTAAACAACATCTGAGAGCTCTGCTGGCTCCAGACAGGCAGAACAGACTCTTTTCCACCTGCCCTGGGGCAGGAAACTGCTCTGTCTTCTGCTGGCCCCTCAGGAACCCCTGCTCCTGTCCTTGCAGCCCCTCCTGAGCCTGTCCTGGGGGAGCTCATGGTGCTGCCTTACAAGGAGGTTCAGTGGCTGTGAATTCCTTAAGGACTGAGGCAGGACCTTGGAGTGTGGCCTGGAAATAGCAAAACAGCCAAATTGCTGTGCTTTTGTAAAAAGCCTGTCTGGTCTGAGGCCTCCCAGTCCCCGTGGATGTCTGCACGTCTGGAGAGGCAGGGGCTGGGTGCTGAAGGTGCTCACAGGCTCCTCCCCAGCTGTGCTGCCCTGGCTGCCCCCAGCTGTTCCCAAGAGCTGTGGGACACACTGAGTGCCATGTCCCTTACCCAGGGTCACCCCAGCCCACCTTTGTGGGCACCTGTGCTAAAGGTGTCCAGCCACCACTGCCACAGGAATGGTTTGAGTGGGATCGTTAAAGGTCACCTTGAGAACCCCTGCCATGGCAGGGACACCTCCCACTATCCCAGGCTGCTCCAAGCCCCAGTGTCCAGCCTGGCCTTGGGCACTGCCAGGGATCCAGGGGCAGCCCCAGCTGCTCTGGGCACCTGAGATTCCATAATGGATGGACCAGTTCTTCTGGCATCCAGCTGAGGGTGGACAAATGATGGGGGAAACCAACTCCTGGCTTGTCCATGCAGAGGCACCTCCACAGGGATCAGACCTCCCTGTGCAGGATCCTGTGGTGTGGGAATGGGAATATTTGTGCCTTCACAGCTATATGTGTGTGGAGGATGGTGGGGTTCCCATATCTGATCATATCTTGTGGTTACACAAATCCAAACCTGGTAGACATTGGAGGGGGACAATTTACAAAGGAATGTACAGACAGGACAAGGAGGAATGGATTTGAACAGCCACAGGGCAGGGATGGATGGGATATTGGGCAGGAATTGTTCCCTGGCAGGGTGGGCAGGCCCTGGCACAGGGTGCCCAGAGCAGCTGGGGCTGCCCCTGGATCCCTGACAGTGCCCAAGGCCAGGCTGGACATTGGGGCTGGGAGCAGCCTGGGACAGTGGGAGGTGTCCCTGCCCATGGCAGGGGTGGCACTGGATGGGCTGTAGGGTCCTTCCCAACCCAAACCAGGCTGGAATTCTGTGATTCTGAGCACTGGGGCAGAGCTGTTGCTTCCTAAATTCCTTCTGGAGCAAATGTGAGCTGCTGGTGCACATGTGGAGCTGCAGCTGGAAAGGGAAGCAGCAGAGGGTTCAGATGGCACTGCCTGTTTTCCCATTCCAGGGAGAAGTGTATCCTCTTGTAATTGCTTGTCTTATTTGGAAAAAAAAACCCACTCTAGTTCCTAGAAATTCAATATCGAAAGGACTGGGTACGACCCTCTGTGGATTAATTTTGAGGGGAGAAGAAGAATGAGGAATTTAATGCTCCCTCTAATGAATGTCAATCTTCTCTCTTAATGAATAGGAATCACAGTTTGCTGCACATTGTTGGGAAATGAAAAGCATCCTAAGTTCCATTCACTTTCTTTTTTTTTTTTTCCCTTCCCCTTTCTTTCTTTCTTTTCTCCCCTCTTTGAGCGAGATAATGCTGTGCACAGCAGATGTGAACATTCATTTGTGAGCACAGAGGATTTTTATCTCTCCCTGTACAAGGCAAGGCTCTCCTTCAGCTGAGCTTTGTAAAATTTCCTGTACAATCCAAACATTGCTATGGAGCTGGATCCTGCACAGCCAGGTGGGGTGGGGTTTTTCCCATCTTGAAGCCATCCTGAGAATCCAAAGCAGAGTGACCCAGCATGTGCTTGATGTGTTTGCTGCTCTCAGCCGTGGGTTTGCTTGTTGGTGAGGTTCTGGTGCCACTGTCCCCCTTGAAGGGACACAAAAGCCCCATCCCATCACTTCCCAAGCCCTTCCCTTGCCAGAGGGATCCCCCAGGGCTGATCCAAAGGGGGTTTCCAGCAAGAGCTCTGGCTTTGGGAAGGCTGGTGTGGTTAGCACGGGGCAGCCTCATCCAGGCTGAGGAGCTGGGCAGGAATCCGGGGTTTCCAGCAAGGAGAGGGAGAGCTCCCCAGCACTGCCCTGCTCCGTGGGCCTCAGGATGTGGCTTTGGGAGAGCGTGGATGATCCAGGACCTCTGGAGGAGCAGAGCATGCTGATTTCAGCAGGGGGAGGATTCCATGGAGCAGCAGAGCCTTCTGTGTGCCAGGAGCTCTCCCCATTCTTGTCCTGCCCCATGGCAGCTCCCTTCCTGGGGGAGAACCACAGGCCAAGGGATCTCTGGGAATTGCTGAGCTCCTGGCTGAGGGCTCCACTCAGCCAGGCCGGACATTTGCCCTTCTCCATGGCTCTGTTTGGATTTTGGGGGTATCTCAGAGCTTGGGAACAGTCTGAGGATCCCTCACCTCAGGCCCTGGCACTGGAGGCAGCAGCAGCAGCCAGGAGAAGGCTCCATGGCTCTGCCTTCTGGGGCTTTGGGAGGAACTTGGGGTGTATGTGGAGCTTTGGGGTGTGTATGGGGGCTTTGGGGTGTATGTCCAGCTTTGGGGTATACATGGAGACTTTGGGGTCTGTGTGGAGGTTTGGGATCTGTGTGGGGGCTTTGAGGTGTGAGTGGAGGTTTGGGGTGTGCGTGGAGGTTTTGGGGTGGATGTGGGGGCTTTGGGGGCATATGGGACCTTTGGGATTCTTGTGGGATATTTGGGGTGTCCATGGAAGCTTTGGGGTGTCTGTGAGGTGTGGGAGCACACACAGAAGGCTCTTGAGGTGTCTGTGAGGTGTGGGAGGACACACAGAAGGCTCTTCCTGCCATTCCCAACATCCAGGGCTCAGACAAAAAGGGATGAGTGGGTGTAGGGGAGGGAAGGGGAATCTTGAGGAGCAGTGGGGGACAGAGCAGAGGGCTTGGCCCCATCATCTGGGAGGAAACCCCAGGAAACCTCTGGGAAGGGAAGTGCCAGCAGAGCCTGGGAGCATCTGTGGCAGTCTGGCACGGGGATACAGAGCTGGGAGCAGGACCTGCAGGAGCCAGGGATCCCTGAGGCCGTGCTTTGGGATGAGGAGAGGGAAGAAGGCAGCTCCCTGGGCAGAGGTGCTCTGCTGCAGCACCTGAGGATCCAGAAGGGGTTTTCCCTCTATTTTCCCTCACGTGCAAATGTCTCCAGCTGAGTGGATGCTGGCTCAGTGCCAGAGGAGTTTAGAGTTCCACTGTTTTAAAATATTTATTAATGTGAAGATGTCGTTAGCACTTAAGCCGAGGCAATACAGTAGAAGTCTTTTTGCTGGAGTGGAAGTTAGCGATGCCGAAAAGCCATTAAGCTGTAAATATAAACTATATTAAGTGCTCAGGAGCAACCTTAAATATCCCTCAGCTGGTTGCTCTGCCTCTGCAAGGCTGAGTGTCTGAGAGCGGATTATTCACAGAGATCTCTCTGCACAGGGCCTGGCTCTGCCCAGTGGCTCCAAGAGGGGCCTGAGTGGATTTGCAGGTGACATTTCCAGCTCAGGGATTGCTGTTCAGTGCCTGATATCCCCCAGAGCCACAGGATGCCATGGGCAGGGACAGGAGGGGAGAGTGTTCAACCCTGCCCAGCCTGGCCTTGAACACTTTCAGGGATATCCAAGGACAGGTCCCTGCTGCTGCTTCACTCATGGAACCACAGAACGGTTTGAGTCAGAAGGGACTTTTAAATGTCACCCAGTGCCACCCCTGCCATGGCAGGGACACCTCCCACTGTCCCAGGCTGCTCCAAGCCCCAATGTCCAGCCTGGCCTTGGGCACTGCCAGGGATCCAGGGGCAGCCCCAGCTGCTCTGGGCACCCTGTGCCAGGGCCTGCCCACCCTGCCAGGGAACAATTCCTGCCCAATATCCCATCCATCCCTGTCCTCTGGCAGTGGGAAGCCATTCCCTGTGTCCTGTCCCTCCATCCCTTGTCCCCAGTCCAGGCAGCCATGGTGAGCCCCGGAGAAGGGCAGCTGTGGGTGAGATTCCAGGATAGTTGCTGTCCCTGGACATGGCTCACGGTCAATGCATTCAGCCCCTGCTGAGAGGCTCCTGCCCATCCCCATGGGCTCCCTGCCCAGTCTGGGATCAGCCCTGATCCTCCCATCCTGGCGGATCAGGCACAGGAGCTGGGATTTTCTCAGAAAGAGCTGCCAGAGCTTGCAGCGAGTGTCAGGGAGTCTGTGAGTGCAGTGGCTCTGAGCCCTCTGCTCACAGGGACAGAGGTGAAGGGGGTGGGTGGTGCTGGCCCTGCCCTGGGGTCTGTGGGGTCTGGTTCTGCTCCCCCAGTGTCTGCTCAGCATCCCCCAAAGCCTGGCAGCAGAAGCCCCTGCACCCTCCTGTGTCCAGGGTCCTGCTGCTGTGCCAGCCCTGCTCTGCTGCCCAGGCTGTGCCAAACCCTCTCATTTTGGGTTCAGGGTTTGGGCCATGGGATGCTCTGAGGGCTGGAGCCAGGCTGGGGGAGCTGGGGATGCTCACCTGGAGAGGAGAAGGCTCCAGGGACACCTCAGAGCCCCTTCCAGGGCCTAAAGGGGCTCCAGGAGAGCTGGAGAGGGACTGGGGGCAAGGGATGGAGGGACAGGACACAGGGAATGGCTCCCACTGCCAGAGGGCAGGGAGAGATGGGATATTGGGCAGGAATTGTTCCCTGGCAGGGTGGGCAGGCCCTGGCACAGGGTGCCCAGAGCAGCTGGGGCTGCCCCTGGATCCCTGGCAGTGCCCAAGGCCAGGCTGGACATTGGGGCTGGAGCAGCCTGAGACAGTGGGAGGTGTCCCTGCCATGGCAGGGGTGGCACTGGATGAGCTGCAAGGTCTCTCCAACTTAAACCATTCCATGATTCGGTGATTCCATGGATTTTGTTAACCCCAGGGGCTGATGGGCAGCCTGGCCATGCAGACCCTGCCTCCCTCTGCTGCTGGACATGTCCTTTTGTGCTCCTGCCTAAGGCTGGCACTTGATTTAGTAAACTCCGTGCACCCAGGAGAGCTCACATTTCAATCTTTAAAACCAACCTGAATAAAGATTGCAGAAATAAGGAGCCCCTGCTCCGGCTGCTGAGAGCACGGAGTGATATGGATTTCTTAGGCAATTAAATTGCACATAATAGAGTAACTGGATTGTACAAATTTAAAGAGCACCTGGAATATGCAGGCATATTCTGAAATTTCTAATCTCATATTTCAGCTCTAGCCCATTAATCTGTCATATTTAAGGCCTTTATTTCTTTTCTATTCACACTGCTCCAGAGTTGGGATATTGCTGGGAAATGCAGCTCTTCCATGTCTGCCTGGATCTCCTGTTCTGCTCCCTGGGCCATGGTGTGAGCACCTTTCCCTCCTCACATCCTGCTTTTCTGAGGAGAATGGAGCAGGGCTGCAGGATGGAGCAGCTTGGGAATGGGAGCACCACCAGCAGGGACAGCCCTTCCTGGGGACAGGGGCTGCAGCCTCATGTCACTGTCCCCATTCCCAACCAGCCCAACCCTGACTTTTCCCTTCTTCCCATTCCCAGGCAGCTCCCCCGTGCCAGCCCCGAGTGCTGTGTGCTCCCAGGTCAGGCTGCAGTGTGCAATCCCCTTTCCTTTGGGCACTTGATTTGGGAATGCCAGCCCTGCCCTGGCCCTCATGCTGGCCCCTGAGCTGCCTTCCCAGCCAGGGGGTGCAGAGGGGTCTCTCTGGAGGGGGAGGATGCTCAGTGCCTGTGCTGGGACCCAGGAACTTCAGCAACCAGAACTGCTGTTTAATCCTCATTATTTGGGGTCTGAGATGCAGGCAGTGGGATCCGAGGGAACACCTGAAGAAGAGGAAATCATGGCCTGGCACAGCTGCCCAAGGCAGGGCTGGAGTCCCCATCCCTGTGGATGTGGCACTTGGGGACTCAGGGGAGTGAGGGCCTGATGGCTTTTCAGCCCCTCTGATTCCATGGTTGCTTGTTTTGTGTTCCCCCTGTCCCTCCCCCAGTGTGGCAGTGGGGTCTGTCCCTGTCTCACCTCCACAGGGCCCTTTCCTGCCTGAGTTATAGATTCCCCTTGTGGAATCATTCCAAGTTTCCCAGCTGCAGGAATGCTGCTGCTGCTGAGGGCCTGGCAGCTCTGAGGCTGGCAGGGGGACACCCCATGGATTTGTTGGTTTGCAGGTTTTGGGTCAGGGAGTTACCTGGGAGTCTTTTTCCCTTTTCAAATCCCACTCCTGGCTGCAGCTGTCCCCACAGAGCCCCGGGATTGCCCTGGGGGCACAGGGGCTGAGGCAGTCCCTGGCCAGTTCTGTGCACAGCTGCAGCCAGTCCTGGGCTCTCAGGTCAGCTGGAGCCTTCGTCCCAGCAGATGGGGGTCTCAAGTCAGGACTGTGTCCCTGGAGGCTGCTCAGAGGTAAAACAGACAGGAATTGCAGCTCTTGCTCATTCCCAAATCTCAGAGCCCTTTGTCACTGCCCTGGAGGTGTTGCTGTGCTGCAGCCTCCACACCCCTCACCCTTTCCATAGGGATTGTGTCTGTAGGACACTGGGCAGGATGGGATCTCACTTTGGTCAGGCATTCCATCTGCTTGTAAAATCATAAAATCACAAAATCATGGACTCATTTGGATTGGGATGGACCTTAAATCCCATCCAGTGCCACCCCTGCCATAGCAGGGACACCTTCCACTGTCCCAGGCTGCTCCAAGCCCCAATGTCCAACCTGGCCTTGGGCACTGCCAGGGATCCAGGGGCAGCCCCAGCTGCTCTGGGCACCCTGTGCCAGGGCCTGCCCACCCTGCCAGGGAACAATTCCTGCCCAATATCCCATTGTCAGGAAAGTTAATCCATGATGCCAGAGGTTTACGTCCAAAAAGGAGACAGAGGAGCCCTGTAACTTTATTCAAATAAAGGGACAGGCCATGGGGCATTTCCCCTGGGGTCTCTCACAGTGCTAGAGGATGCAGCCTCCTTTTTATCCCAATGTAAGATACAGACTTCCCGAATGGCCTAATACATGTGCATCCCCCTCCTTCTTTTTCTTTGTGTCTCTGTTCTTTTTCCCTAAGTCCGGGGATTTAGCACGGCCTTGGGTGAGCAAAAGTCTGAGTCAATTAGTGGAATTCCTATGGAATTTATGGTTCCTCCCATTGCTTCTTTCACCTCTCAGTATCTGGCTTTATCTACCAGTAGGTGCACAGTTTGTTTTAAAGACACCTCATTCCTTTCACCATCTCTCCCTGCCCTCTGGCAGTGGGAAGCCATTCCCTGTGTCCTGTCCCTCCATCCCTTGTCCCCAGTCCCTCTCCAGCTCTCCTGGAGCCCCTTTAGGCCCTGCAAGGGGCTCTGAGGTGTCCCTGGAGCCTTCTCCTCTCCAGGTGAGCACCCCCAGCTCTCCCAGCCTGGCTCCAGCCCTCAGAGCAGCTCCGTGGCCTCCTCTGGACTGGCTCCAGCAGCTCCAGGTCCCTCCTGTGCAGGGCCCCAGGGCTGGGGCAGCTCTGCAGGTGGGGTCTCACCTGAGTGGGGCAGAGGGGCAGGATCCCCCCTGCCCCAGTCACTGCTCATGGGTTAAACAGGGAGCCCCTGACAGTGACTGAGGGTTTAAACTGAGCTCAGCTGCATCCCAAACAGGTCCCAGGCTGCACTGAGGATTCCATGGCCCTGCCAGGTACTCCTGGGAAATCCCTTTCGGGGTATCCCTGAATTAAGGCATCCTCAAAATGCTCTCTCTCGTTTTTTGCCTCTGCAGGGGCAGGAGGAAGGTGGAGCTTGGGGGTTGGGCTGCATCGCCAGGGTGGCTCTGGAAGTTCTGGGAGCCAAGGGCACAGGGGGCAGAAGGTTCAGGAGGCTGTGCACACATCCCACCCTCCCTGGGGCATCCCCAGTGGCCTCTGGGGCTCAGCATCTTCCCAGCCCTCTCCAAGGTACAGCATCCTGCAGCCTCAGCTGGAGCAGCATCAGCCTCTGGGAGCTCCTCTGAAACCCAGCCCGAGGGAAAAGACACAAAAACCGTCCTGGTTTTGTTTGCTGTGCACAGCCCAAGCTGCTTTAAACTCCTGGCCTCGATTAGTAAAAGCTAAATTGTTTTCCTGTGGAATTGTTTGAGAGTAAAGGGAGGTCTGGGGTGTTAATTTGCTCTTTGTTTTTGCTAAAGGAACCGCAGTGAGTTGGAGCCTGGCTGCTCTGTGAGTAAGGCAGGCAGGTTTGTGTTGGTTTGTTTGCAAAACAAAGTTTCAGGGATTGACTTTGCAGAGCAGAACAAGCCAGGATGGAAGAAAAGATGTGAGTGCTCTCTCAGGGGAGCTTTAAAAGTCTGCACACCTCGCAGACGCTTTAGAAATTCAGAGCTGACCCTGCTTGCTTTGTTTAAAAAAAATTAAAATATAAATAAAATTCCACTGCACACCACCCCCCCACCCTCCCCGTGGCTTTCTTTGCGAGGAACTTCTGACAGACTCGGAAATGCTCTGGCTGCTGAATAAATTATAAACCCCATCCTCAGGCAGAGGCTGCACAGCCAAAAGCAAATTAAATCCTCTTCAGTGCAATACCGAATGGAGACGTTTGCTTCAGTTTGAGGACTGTGGATTCAGAGTATTTCCCTTTTTATCAGGCTGCTCAGGAGGGGGAATGTCTGCCTGGGAGCCTGGCTGGACAGGGTGTGCGATGGTCTCCAGAGACAGGGCTCAGGAGCCTGCTCAGAGCCAGGAGAGCCGAGGTGCCAGGGCTGGGCTGTGGGAGGGCTGCCCTGGGCATCCCTTGGGATGGGGCTGGGATGCTGCCGGGTCTCCCCAGAGCAGGGATTGGCACAGGGAGCCAGAGCTGTCACACAAACCCTTGGTGGCTGCTGTGCTTTGGGAGCAGCCAGAAATGGCTCAGCAAAGGTTTGGGAAGGTCTGGCCAAAGTGGTCCCCAGGGAGCCTCTCTGGGGACATTTTGGAGCCCAGCCCTGTCTCAGTGATGGGAAGTCACTGGGATGCCACACTCAGAGAGAGGTGCTCCTGTCCCCGAGCCTGTTCAGCATCCCAGACATCCCAAACCCATGTGGGATGTGATGCTCCAGGGCTGCTGAGCACACAGCAGCTGCAGCAGCAGCTCCTCTGAGCTGGGTGTGAGCTCCTTCTGGGCACCCAAAGCGTGGAAATCGAGGGGAAGAGTGGGTCCAGAGCTGCTCCAGCTGGTCTGATTCCCCACAGGTGACAGGACAGGCAAGAGCCAAAGTTTTATACATTAAATTATGCAAAGATTTAACAGCACTTTATGCTGCAGAGCACTCCCAACTCCAACCCCTTCCTGCCTGCTCCCTGCACCCGGCATGTGCCACTTCCAGCTGGGCCTGGCCCCAGCCTGGTGTCAGCAAAGGCTTTGAGTTCATAGGAAACATAAAGGAGAACAGAATCCCTCTTGTATCTTCTCCACGAGCAGAGTCCTGTCAGAAATATTACAGATTGATCTGTATTTTATCTGGGAGGGAGGATGGCTCCTTAACATCATTAAGTGGTGACCTTTAAAACTCATCTTCTGCTGCCAGTCTGGTCAGGCAATGGATGGAGCAGAGACGGATGGCGGCGGTGGGGAATCAAATAAATTGTTTGCTGAGATCAGTGCGGGTGTGTTTGCAGTGGTGTGGAGGACCCTGGGCCACTGTTCACTGTCTCTTTCTTTTTTACAGCAGAATAAATCCAGTTTGGTGCCCAAGATGAATTTTCAGGGCCATATGTCATGTTTTACAAGGGGCTGACAGCTCAAATTGGGGCAGAATAATGGTGCCCCGCCCAAAATCACCTGGATGGCTTTATTGGATTCCTCATCCTGGAGCAGATGAGCAGACTGGGTTTGGGGGTGTTTTCTGTTGGGAAGCCAATCCTATTTAATTCCAGCTTTGAATGTTGGTGTGTGGGAAATGCTGCCAGGCTGGGTGCCAGCTCCAGGGCCAGGCTGGGCCATGCTGTGGTTCACACCGGGGTGCTCCAGGTCTGGGGACTGTCCCCTACACCCCTGGTGCCACTTCCCCACAGCCTGGGAACGGGAAGGGGTCGATCCCACAGGGATCTGGGCAGGACTGCCTTGGGCCCTGTGAGTTTCTGGCAGCCCATGGTGGTGGGGATCTGCTCCCTCGTGCCCTGGCTGTGCTCTCCTGTGCTCGGAGCCACTGTGCAATCCTGGCACTGGGAAAATACAGTTTTATCAGGGGTGAAAGCTGGATCATGGCAATGTCCTCACCCTCCCAGCTGTCATCTCCCTGCTCCTGCAGCCTGGGATAGTAGAAGGTGTCCCTGTCCCTGGCAGGGTGGTTGGAACCTTTAAGGTCCCTTCCAACCCAAAATCCATTATTCTAGGACTAATTGCTTGTGCAGGACAAATTCCCAAGGAGAAGCAAGAGAAGAGTGGGAAAGAATGAGGTGGAAGTTGAATGGCTGTAACTCCATGAGGGGTTTCAGCTGCCTCAGGGCAGTGGGGGACTTGTGGGTCCTGTTCCCCTGGGGCTGTAGTCAGGGTTGTTATTCCTGCCATCAGCCTGGAGCTGGATCCAGGAGGGTAAATCCCAGTTTGGGTCTGTTTCCATTTGTGCTGCTCTCATCCCTGGAGCTCCCAGCACAGCCTGGGATGGTGTTTGGAATGTGGGGTGGAGGGCAGGATGGGACAGGGCAGAGGCAGCCCAGGCACCCTCGGTGCAGTGAGGGTCAGCCTGGGGCTGGATCCTGAGCTTGGACACGGCACGAGGCCACAGTGACCTCTCAGCTCTGGTGGGGGAAGAGGGGGAGGAGAGGGGCTGTGCTGGCCCAGCACTGCCTCTGCTCCTGCCAGAGTCATTGCAGGGTGAGGGGCTTCCAGAGAGGAGCAGGGAAGTGCTGCATCCTTTTCATGGCTCTTTCCTTGACCTCTGAGAGGTCAGTGAGGACTCAGAGCTTGTTCTGTGCACTCAGTGAGACCAAACCAGGGGCACAGGGACAGAGGAGCTGCATCCCAAGGGGTGACAGGCCCTGGGGTCACCAGGAATAGCTCAGACACCAGCTCTGGTCCTCTCTGGGGACAGAAATGGGGAGTTTCCCCAGGTCCTGAGCCGTCAGCACAGCTCCTCTGCCCCCCTGGGCTGGGGTGTGTTTGTCCCTTGTCCCAGGGCTGTGCTCCCAAGGGAAGTGAGCACAGAGTTCCCATGTCTCCAGCGAGGATGTGCCTGACTTTGGGATGTCTTTGCAGACTCAGACAGCTCTAAAAGCAGAAGGTTACCCTAATTTATGGGCCCTGGATTTATGGGAGGTATATATCAAGCACAGTGTAATAGCTTTCCTGTGGCCTGTCTCCTGGGGGGGACATCCTGGAGTCTCTGGGAGCAGGGATGGCTGTGGGAGCACGCACCAGTGGCACTGCTTTAACCCCACCTCAGCAGCAGAGAAGGGACAATCCTGCCACTACCCCACACTGCCCAGAGTGCCAAACCTGTGCTGGGAGGGAGCTGGGAGTGGGATCCAAAGCCCTTTGGCTTCTGGCAGCGAATGGGAGACTTCCCAAAGAAGGGGAGATTTCCCAAAGCTCCACACACCCAACTCCGTGCCCTTCCTGCAGGACCTTCCTGCAGTGCCCTGTTCCCAGCCCCTCTCCGTGCTCCTGCCCCTACCAGAGGCAGTTTGTCCTTCCTGTCCCTCCCTGCTCGTGCCCAGAGCTGCTGGTGCAGTTCCTGGGCTCTGTCTGCCCCTTGGCCCTGGGACCTGTCCCCAGGTGTCCCTTCAGGCAGTGTCACCTCGCGGTGCTCCTGCCTGTGGAGATGCCCTGTGTCCCTTGGCTGCTGGCACAGGCAGAGGGCTGAAGGGGCAGACTGGTTCTTCTTTCACTTCCCATTCTCAAAGCTCCTCTGAGCAGCTCGGAGCCCTTGGGGGGGTGGGGATGGATGGGTGATCTCTGTCCTCCCCCGTGGTGCTGTGCCCCATTGTCCCCCAGCCCAGAGGGGTGGCCCAGGGGCTGCCCTGGCTGGGGAGGTGCCCAGGCAGGAGAGCAGAGCTGGGGGTGGCTGGAACCATCTGTGGAACATCCAGCAGGCAGGGATACTTGGAATTCCTCTGGGAGCTGGGGGTCCCAGCAGCTGCTGGATACCTCAGCAGAATCCCAGTGGGAGCTGCTGGGTGAGCCTGGAGCAGCCCAGGGCTGGCCAAGGCTCTGCTGGGTTTGGTACTGGGAGCGCTGGAGAGCTGTGGGGACTGAGCTGGACTCGAGCAGGCTGCATTCCCTGCGGGATAAATCCCTTTCTGACTCATTCCCAATGCTGCAGGCAGGGCCTGGAGCAGCTGATGGTGCAGAGGCACTGGAAGGGGTGGGGAGAGGGAAAGGTGAGAGCAAGGGTGGGTGTAGGCAGGGTCCCAGGGACTGGGTGCTGCACACAGGGTAGAGCACAGACCTTCCTCGCATCCCAGAAAGCAGAAATGGCTGGAGCATCTCTGCTCCCTGAGCCTTTGCTCTCACTGAAATCCTGAAAAGCCTGAAATCAGCTGGAATTCCTTGGTTTTCTTCACAGACCCATCAGGGCAGGCTGAGCCCTTTCCCATCCAGCCGCCCCCTCCAGCTGGAGATGCACTTTCAGAGCTGCTTTGTTGTGGCTGTAGGAGGAGGGGGATTGAAAATCTGCTATTCCTGGGTCCCAGGCTCTCCTGTCCTTCCTCCTCCTCCTCATCCTCCTCCTCCTTCTCTGCAGTCCCTCTGTGGAAATGGCTGTGCCCACTCGAGAAGTTGGCACTGCTACTTGAAGATATTCTGCTTCTTTAACAGAGCCTCAGCAGTTACAAAAACTTGTCTTTAAAAATTCATGCTGTTCTGTATCATGTTAAATATTTATTCTAAAGGAACAATGCGTTCTCCCCTCCCCCCTTCTGCTATGATACCTATTTTGCATATGAGCTGATTAATTATTAAGCATCTACATTTTATTTTGACAAACAGAAGATGTGCTCCAGTCAGTTGGATGCTGCTGTGTTCTGCTGAGCTGTGAATTCACCTTCCCTCTCCAGGCACAGAGATCCTCTCTGGTTGTGTCCTGGAGCCCCCCACACTGGGAATCTGAGCTGGCCACGGCCAGTCCTGGACCTTGGTGCCCTGAATCCTGCAGAGCCCTGGCTATGGAGAAAACAGCAGGATGGCCTTTCCCTGCTCACCCAGCAGGGAGCCAGGGTGGTTCCTCAGCCCCAGGTGTGTTTTTACCTGCCCTGTCACTTGGCTGTGCTCAGGTGAAGGTGATGAACTTCTCCCGATGGAGACATCCCCCTGGGCTGGGGCAGGAAAGGTGATGCTGCTCTGGCCGGTGCCCAAGGCAGCAGTGAGAGCCTGGTGCCAGCTCCTTCCCTGGGGGGCAGGAATGGGGGGAGAGCTGGGGTGTGCTGGGCCCGAGGCCGCTGTGTCCCAGCTGCTTCCAAGCAGGAGCTGCTCCATGGCAAATGTGACTGGTGGCACAAGGTCTCAGGAGACATTTCCTGCAGCAGAGCTTTGAGCTCCTCTGGGGAAGCCACTGCTGAAGCCCCGACCCAAATTCCCTGAGTGATTCCAGGGGTGGGAGGGCAGAGCCGTGTCCTTGAAATAGGGAGCTGCCCTGGGGATACAAATGGGGCTGTCATGGGCACTGCTGGGCACTGCTCCTCTGGTCCTGGGACTGGAGCCTCCTCCCAGGCATTCAGTGGGAGAGGGAAACGCAGAGTCTGCAGCTGAGTGAGCTCCTCACTGCAGGAACGGGCCCTTCCCTGGGCAGCAGCTCTGGCACACATGGGATGAGAGGAGAAAAAGAGCTCTGGCTTCCAGGGACCCATCCTGCTGCAGGGACACCTCATGGCACCACTTCTCTGACCCTGCCAAACTCGGGAACAAGGGCTGAGCAAAGAGCTGAGCCCAGGGCAAACTCGACTCCAGGATTATCAGGAATTAATCCTGCTAAGAAAATGGGGTTACTGTTCAGGAAAGACGCCCAAACCCCAGCATTTGTATTCTTTGGGAGATTCCAGTGTTAGCCCCTCTTCTCCCTGCTCCAGATTTCCCAGGGAAGAACAAAAATAACTCTGAAGTTTTCCCATGGAAATGTGATCTCGGCTGCGTTGCAAACGTGGGAGCATCTCTCTCTCTGCACTTCTCAAGCAGGCTTTGCACCAATAAAAACACAGCCACGGGATCCATTTTGGAATTGATGTTTAGGAAACCAGGAAAATGAAGCAAATTGTGTTGAGGTGTGCGTTTGGGGAGCTCTGCCACAAGAGATGTGATCCCTCGCTGTGTCCCCTTGTAAAGGCCCTGCCAAAAACCCCTCCTCTGGCTCCAGCCTTGCGGCTGGAATCGCAAAATGAAGAGATCAGACAAGGTGGAGATTTCCAAAAGATTTGGAGTGGATTCTCAGGGTGTCTTTGTCTCGGGATGAGTTTGGAGGCTCTGGCACAGGGAGCAGAGCCTGCCCTGGAGGCTCTCATTAACAGCTTCATTAGCGAGTGGCAGTGGCCCCGCAGGTGGCAGGAGCTGAAAGTGTCACATCTGGAGGTGAAAGTGTCACATCTGGAGGTGAGAGTGTCACATCTGGAGGTGAGAGTGTCACATCAGCACCATCCCTGGGGATGGAGCCCCGGGAGAGGCTGCAGAACCCGGCACAATGGGAGGTGACAAATGGCCTGGGGCAAACTGGCCGTGGCCCCTGGTGCTCTGTGTGGTTGGAGGGGGTGCAGGGCTCATTTGACACCCCCGGGGTCACTCTCGTACTGGCTGCTCTGGAACTCAGCAAAATCCTGGAAAGCTGTGAGTGGAGAAGGCGTGGAGGCTGAGCAGGGCCCGTGTGCCGTCACTCCAGGAGCTGTGAGCAGGGCTGGGTTTTGCTGCCTGTCCCACCACTGCGTTTAGCAATGAGAGAGATCGTGAATGTTGGGAGGCCCATCTTGAAGGGGGCAGTTTTGGGGTGCCAGGCACTGGCTGGAATAGAAATAGGGCTGTGACATCCCCTGAAGACCCAGAGCAGGGGCAATCAGATGAGGGAGCTGCAGGTGCTGGGTGCAGCCTGGGTCTGACTGCTGCAACCTCTCCTCCCTCCTGAGGGGCTCTGCTGGAAGAGGGATGGAGCAGGGGATCGGCAGTGGAGTGTCCCAGTGGAGCAACAGGACCAAGGACAATGGATTTGAACTGTCAGAGGGCAGGGTTGGATCAGGTATGGGGAAGGAATTGTTCCCTGGCAGGGTGGGCAGGCCCTGGCACAGGGTGCCCAGAGCAGCTGGGGCTGCCCCTGGATCCCTGGCAGTGCCCAAGGCCAGGCTGGACATTGGGGCTGGAGCACCTGGGACAGTGGGAGGTGTCCCTGCCATGGCAGGGGTGGCACTGGATGAGCTTTGAGGTCCCTTCCCACCCAAAGCATCCTCTGATTCTGTGATTCTGTGCTATGGGAGAATGGGAAAACTCTTACAAAGGCAGGAGCAGAGCCTCCCCTGCCTCTGTGCCAGGGCTGTGCATCAGCAAATGCTGTCTTGGAGGGCAGGGCTGCCTGGTTTCCATCGATATGGCTCAGGAGCAGGGCCAGGGATGGGGCTCAGCTGCAGGGATTGGGTGCAGGAATGCAGCTGGAATTTGGACAATGGCTTGAAAGGCACCAGCTGATGGAGCAGCTGCTGCTTCCCCCCAGCCTCTGCTGCCGTGGCTGATCACTGTGACTTTCCCTGAACTGAATTCCCTGGCTGGAACCTGGGCCTTGCTTTGCCGTCTTCTGCTGGATTAAAGAGCCTTTGAGTGTCCACTGGTTTCCTGCCCTAGAAGTGCTCAAGGGCTGTTATCAGGTCACCTTTTATCTTTTCTTCAGGGGACAGACAGATCAGGTGTCTTTACTTCACACCATTTGTCCTGGCTCTTGACATCATTTTAGGCTCTTCTTCACAACTGGTCTCAGTCTTGTGCCTTTCTCTGAACTCCTTTGGGACAGGTTTCCACTGGAGCAATATTCTAATCCTGTCTTCCTTTTGGTGCAGTGTGGGCCATTTCCCTTCTGGACTTGCAGAAGGCCACCCAGGTGGGATTAATCTTGGAGTTCATTCCCAACACTGGAGCTTGAGCTGACATTGGCTGGAAGCTGCACTTCTTAGGAGGAGTTGCTGGTTTTGGACATACCATGCCAGATTGATGGATGTGTGGAGCAGGAAGAGCTGGATCTGCTGTGCTTGGACACAGAAAAGGAAGTTTTATTTTACTTAATTCCCCTCTCTGTGAAGCTGAATCTTGGCTCAAGGCTCATCCAGGAGTGTCCAGTGCAGGGTAGCAGAGGCAGGGCTGAGCTCCATCCCCACCCCTGCACCAAGGAGAGACTGCACCCCAAGCCAGCAGCTGGATCCTGGCCTGTTTGTGGCAGCTGGAGGGAGCTGCATCCTGAGGCTTCCCAGGTGAAGAGAGGGAAATGTCATTCCCCTGGAGAAGCCAGAAATGCTGGCTCAGCTGGAGAGAGAAGACATTCCAGGGCCTTTGCCCACCCCAGAGAGCTGGGGACCATGGCCAAAGCAGGGAACTGCTTGTGCAGCCCAGGCTTGGTGGGACGGTGATCCCTTGGCAATAGGAGCCAGCCCCTCTTCTTTGGCCCAGGACGCTTTCCTGAGGCTGCCAGCACTGCCTGGGACAGACTTTATACATTGGATGGCTTTCCTTGGGGCTTCCAGGACAGCCCTGAATCCCTGAGATCTCCTCCTGCTGTCCCTGTGCCCCTGCAGCTGGGCTGGGCTGTGGATCTCTGTCTGCAGGGAGGGTGCAGAGCTGGGGGCTTTGCTCGTGTCTGAAAGGACACAAAGCTCTGGCAGCAGGACAGGACAGTCTGATTTTAGTCAGAATGGCCTCAAATCCTACAAAACCTCCATCCCAGGAGGGACAGCAGCCACAGACTTGTGGTCCACCCAAGGGTGCCTGGTCCTGTGTCCAGCCATGCTGAGCTGTTTGATGTCTGTGTCCTCGGTGACTCTGAGCTCCACTTTCCCTGTTCCCTGTTTCTCTCCGTGGATGATCTGTCCCCACCAGCAAGGAGAACTCCCTCAGCTTCAGGGAGCTCCACATCTCCTGATGATGGAGATGGTCACATCACATCTCCCTCATCCAGGGGCTCTAGAGGACACAGCCAGTGACACTCACATCTGCACGAACCTCCAAGCAGGCACTGCTTGCTTCCCTCCTTTCCCATGCTTGGCCACATTTCCCACAGGAATGCCCTCCCACACGGGTTCTGCAATATCCATTTCAGGTGTTTCCATGGGGTTTGGGCAGGGGAAGCTCTCCTAGACAAAGTGGAGGGAGGGTAATGACTCCATCCTCTTCCACTGTCAGCTCCAGGCCCTGTCCCAGGAAAGCCCCCTCTGTAAACAGCAGGCTGAGTTCCCAGGCTCCAGAGTGCTTCAGCAAAGAATCACATCAAGGGCTCTTAATGCTCGACCTTTCCCGTCTCCCTGCAGTTCCTGAGTGCGAGGCTCAGGCTGGAAGTGCCTGGGAACACTTCTGAGCCCAGCCAGGCTGTGTTTGGCAGAGAGCAGAGCTGCAGTGGGACCCCAGGGAGTGCCCTGGCACCCCCAGCTGCTGCCTTGAGGGGCTGGGACACCTGGGCCACCCTCTGCAGGTGCTGCAAGACCTGCACACATGGCTCTGCCACGGGCACTGCTCTGGGAAGAGACTGGTGGCTTGTACTGGGTCATACTGGGACATATGGGATTGTACTGGGTTACGCAGGGTTGTGCTGGGTTTTACTGGGTTATACGGGGTTGTGCTGGGTCATACTGGGTGTACTGGGTTTCACTGGGTCATACTGGGTTGTGCTGCTGGTTTGGGTCTCTGAGTTTCCCTGGATGAAGTCAGGGGAGCCCAGTGACCCCAGGAATGTGGCACTGGGAGCTGGAGGAGGTCCCTGGGATCCCTGCTGGGAACTCCACAACTCCCTGCCAGGAGGGGACAGCCGGGGAGGGTCGGGCTCTGCTCCCAGGGAACAGGGACAGGAGGAGAGGGAACGGCCTCAGGCTGGGCCAGGGGAGGCTCAGGGTGGACATAAGGAGGAAATTCCCAATGGAAAGGGTGGTCAGGCCTTGGAAGGGGCTGTCCAGGGAGGTTTGGAGTCCCCATCCCTGGAGGTGTCCTGGATGTGGCACTCAGTGCTCTGGGCTGGGGACAAGGTGGGATCAGCCCCAGATCGGACTCAGTGACTCTGGAGCTCTTTTCCAACCCAAATGACTCCATGATTCTGTGATTCTGATTCCACACTACAGGAGCAGCTCACAGCAGCACCGTGCAGAGGCAGGGGCTGTGTGGGGCAGGATCTCTCTTGCCCAGAGCTGTGGGTCCCATCTCACTGTGGCCACAGCAGCCCCAGCTCAGATTCCACCTCGGAGCTGCAGGACTTTGGAGTGGCTCAAGCACTGAGACACCGGAATGCAGAGAGCTCCTTTGGTCAGGCAGGGCTTGGTTTCAGCAGCTGGAGCTAAAATCCGTCTTTGAGGAGCAGGAGGTGGCTGCTGGGACAAGGTGGGGGTGGGTCTGGGGCAGCTGGGTCAGAGGACAGAGTTGGCATTTCCCTCCTGAACCAGTTGTGAAAGAGAATTAAATCCAGGGAGTTTAGTTGTGTCTGCTTTTGAGGAGGTCAGAGATGCAATTCTCTGCTAGGCTGTGCAGTGACTGCAGGCAGGAATGCTGCTGCAGGGACAGGCTGCTGTCACTGTGTTCCCCTGCTCGCCCTAGCACACAGCAGAGCTGCAGGACAGTGCCCCGGCCCCATCCCTGGAGGGCTCGGGATGCTTGGAGCTGGTGGTCTTGGGGGGCTTTTCCAAGCAGATTCCATGAGTGCATTCCCAGAGGAGGAACATCCTCCCTGAAGGCACACACCTTGCCCTGGAACACTGCTGAGGGATCCAGTGATCCACATCAGCTGCAAAATCCAGCTTTGCACAGAATCCTCTGGGTGTGAAGTGGCAGTGGCTGAGCTGTGGCCCAGGGCTGTTGTGTGCAGAGAAACCAGGGTAAGCACAAAGCAACTGTGGGGGGGGGGGAAATAAAATAAATAAATAAATAAAAGTTTTTAAAATTTAAATTAGTTTTATTTCTTTTCATGTTGCAAGGCTGCATTTTCTTTCCCTCATTTTCTGCTCCTCTTAGAGGCTGGTACTGCTGAAGTGGTTGTTTTGTGCTTGTTCCTTTAATTAGTTTTGTAGCAGCTTCCCAGCTTTCCTATGGAGACTTGTTCTTCTTCTGAAGTTGATTTCTTAAGGTTTCTTAAGGCTTAAAAAAGCTCATCCATACGGAAAGACATGAAGTGAAAGGTAAAGCCTGGCTGTAGGAATGATGCAGACACGTTTGCTGGGCCTCAGTGTCCAGTTCTGATGCACTTGGAGAGATCCAGGGGCTGTGATTTGACCTTACAGGTCACAAAGATTGATCATCATCAATCATCACAGAGATGATTAGAGAGCTGACGCACTTTTCCTATGAGGAAATGCTGAGAGATTGGGATTACTCAGCCTGGATAAGAAAAGGCTCCAGGGACACCTCAGAGCCCCTTCCAGGGCCTGAAGGGGCTCCAGGAGAGCTGGAGAGGGACTGGGGACAAGGGATGGAGGGACAGGACACAGGGAATGGCTCCCACTGCCAGAGGACAGGGATGGATGGGATATTGGGCAGGAATTGTTCCCTGGCAGGATGGGCAGGCCCTGGCACAGGGTGCCCAGAGCAGCTGGGGCTGCCCCTGGATCCCTGGCAGTGCCCAAGGCCAGGCTGGACACTGGGGCTTGGAGCAGCCTGGGACAGTGGGAGGTGTCCCTGCCATGGCTGGGGTGGCACTGGGTGGGATTTAAGGTCCCTCCAACCCAAACCATTCCATGATTTTATATCTGATCAGAATTTCCAAGTTGAACTTACTGGGACTTGGGCACCTCAAGCATTGAAATTCTTCAGCAAACCCTTCCCTGTTCCCTTTGGCTGGAGCACGAGGCTAATTTTATCCTGCTCCCTTTGGAAATGTCAGCCCATGTGCACAGGAATTTTACAGCCACTTTGTGCCTTGCAAGCCAAGATCACTTTTTAATGCTAACAAGGAATCAATTTGTTTTGAATGTGCAAAGATTTTATGCCACTAAGAGAGAAGGGTTTTAAATATGGATATAATAAGCCTTATGCTATGTCCATGGTTTGAATAATCTATGGATTTCTCATTGTCCTGTCTCGGAAAAGATGCTGGAGTAAAGGAAAAGTTGCTGAGAAGGGCAGCAGAGGGCTTGGGGTGGGGAAGGACCCACAGAGTGGTTTTACACTTTTGGAGACCTTTTTGCCAGAGATGTCCAGGGCAGGGCAGGGGGGCACTGAGGAATTGGTCCCATTTCTAACCCTGGTGGCTCTCAGGGAACAGGTGAGGCTGGAACCTCACCACACATCACTTATGGAGGGCTTTGTCCCAGGACGCTGTGGGAGCCAAAGGACAGAGTGAGTTTGAAGAGAGGAAAGGCCAAGTGGCTTTGTGGGAATCTGCTGTGGCCGTGGAGTGGGTGGTGCATGTGAATAATCCCAAATCTGGAACTCTCCAAAGCTCTGCCTGTTCCCTTTGCCTGTGCCAGGGCAGGGCTGTCGCGCTCTGCCCTGCCTCACCTGCTCGGACCCACGTGGAGCCTCTGCTGTGCCTGAGCAGGATGAAAGCCCCATGATCTTTGTACTACTTCGATATTCCAGTGTTTGTACAAAAAAAGAATTTTAAAAGGCTTCACAGGAGCAGCCAAGACCCAGATTCTGAGCTGCTTGGGTGCTGCAGAAACAGGGATTTAACTTTTAGAAGCTGCAGATTTCGTCCTGGCTCTCGTCTGTCTTTTTCTTTTTTTTTTTTTTTTTTTTTTTTAATGGTTTTCTAAAATTACCAAAAAGCACCCACAGATGGTGGATTTCTGATTGGTTTATTGTGTGTGAGTGTGAAAATCCACAGCACGTTGGTGCTCCCTGCTTGGTCTCCAGAGACACACAGACCCTGCAGCTGATTGGTGAAATGAATATCACAGAATTGTGGGATGGTTTGGGTGGGAAGGGACCTTAAATCTCTTCCAGTTCACCCCTGCCGTGGGCAGCGACACCTCCCACTGTCCCAGGCTGCTCCAAGCCCCATCCAGCCTGGCCTTGGGCACTGCCAGGGATCCAGGGACAGCCCCAGCTGCTCTGTGACAGTCACATGGATCACATGGCTAACATAAATATCCTAAATCATTGCAGGCATTCTGAAACACTCAGAGTTATTGAAATGAAAGCTCCCAAATAACATTTTTGACTTTTCCAGTTCTCTGTGCTCTGCTCTCTCGGCTGAATGTTTTGCTGGGAGTGGGATGAGAGCTCCCCTTCCCCAAGTTCACTCTGAGCCAGGGCCTGGCTGTCACCTCCTGAGAACGTTCCTGTGCTCAGGACACCTGATCTCACCAGTCCACAAATGCAGGGTGATGACAAATCTGCCCCAGCTTTTCATCCCCTCTCTGGGTGTTCTGGGGTCAGAGTCTCTCTGGCTGGACCACTCAGCACCTTCAGCAAGATGCTGTCACTGCTGTCCTGCTGTCACGGCTGTCCTGCTGTCCTGCTGTCACTGCTGTCCTGCTGTCCTGCTCTGGCCTGGGATAGGATCCCATCCTTCCTGGAGCTGGTGCAGGGCAGTGTTTGGGGTTTGGTGTGAGGATAACATTGAGAACACACAGAGGTCGTGCTTGGTGCCAAGCTGTGCTCACTCCAAAGCCAGGAGTTCCCAGGATCCCAGGCTCTGGCAGTGAGCTGGGATGGAATGTGGCCGGGACAGCTGCCCCACGCTGGCCAGAGGGATGTTCCACAGCACAGAATGTGTTTGGGGAATGAAGCAGGGGAGGGGTGCAGTCACCATCCCTACATGTGAGGGTGTGGGGATGGAAGACAGTGTGCAGTGGTGGCCTGGGCAGTGTCTGGTTAATGAGATCTGTGCTGGGCTCCATGGTCTTGGAGGTCTTTTCCAGCCTTAACTCTGAGATTGTTCAGTGCCTAAAGAGGCTCCAGGAGAGCTGGAGGGGGACAAGGGATGGAGGGACAGGACACAGGGAATGGCTCCCACTGCCAGAGGGCAGGGCTGGATGGGATATTGGGCAGGAATTGTTCCCTGGCAGGGTGGGCAGGCCCTGGCACAGGGTGTCCAGAGCAGCTGGGGCTGCCCCTGGATCCCTGGCAGTGTCCAAGGCCAGGCTGGACATTGGGGCTTGGAGCAGCCTGGGACAGTGGGAGGTGTCCCTGCCATGGCAGGGGTGGAACTGGATGGGCTGTAGGGTCCCTTCCCACCTAAACCATTCCATGTTTCCATGTTCTGTGACTTCTCACGTGTGCCCTTGGCAGGGAGAACCACAGAGCTCATGTGCAGGATCCAGAGATGTCCTGGGGCCTCTGGAATCATCCACACCAACCCCAGACACCATCTCAGGAGCTTTTTATTCTACTACGATTGGAGCTTCCTTACATTGGCATCCTGCCCCTGGAGCAGCTGAGGGCCTGCTGAGGAAATGCTCTCCAGTGGATTTGAGAAGGAATCTCTTGGATAAGGAAATGAGACCCTCAAGTGCTGATTTTCTGCCCATTTGCCTGTTCTTGCAAGAGGCAGTTGAACTGCAGTGGGAGGAAGGTTTTGCAGCACTTTGCAGCTCTCACACTACACCAGGCCCTGGTGTCCCCACTCATTTGAGCTCATTTTCCTCCTCCTTCCCTTTCCACACAAACCTTTTCACTCCTTCACAAATAACTTGCAATAAGAGCATTTCTGAAATCATTGTTTATTTAATATTTATGACAACCTTGGAATGCAAATTAAGTTGTAACAAACGAGCGCACAGGTGGGTACTTTGCTCCTACACAATTCCTGAATTACCTTCCTGGAGCCCTAATTTTCCATGGTTTCCTGCAATGATCTGGTGGTGCCTAGGAGCTCTGTACTCCAGCACTCCCTGTGAATTCCCTTCCATTCCTGTCCTCAAGTCCTTCAGCAGAGTGGGAGGTGTCCCCCTGACCTGGACTTACCACAGTTTGAGCAGGAAGACAGTGGAATCATGGAATGTTTTGGGTGGGAAAGACCCTAAAGGCCACCCTGCCATGGCAGGGACACCTCCCACTGTCCCAGGCTGCTCCAGCCCCAATGTCCAGCCTGGCCTTGGGCACTGCCAGGGATCCAGGGGCAGCCCCAGCTGCTCTGGGCACCCTGTGCCAGGGCCTGCCCCCCCTGACAGGGAACAATTCCTTCCTAAATCCCATCCATCCCTGCCCTCTGGCAGTGGGAGCCATTCCCTGTGTCCTGTCCCTCCATCCCTTGTCCCCAGTCCCTCTCCAGCTCTCCTGGAGCCCCTTTAGGCCCTGGAAGGGGCTCTGAGGTGTTCCTGGAGCCTTCTCCTCTCCAGGTGAGCACCCCCAGCTCTCCCAGCCTGGCTCCAGAGCAGAGGGGCTCCAGCCCTTGGAGCATTGGGATGTCCTGCTGGTCTCTCCCAGGTTTCTGACTTGGCATCTCCAGCAGCTTGGAGTGCCCAGGATGAGGTAACCACTCTGCCTCAGCCAGGGGGAATTTATTATTTGCATGCAAAGGTTCAGGGTATCTGTGTAAGCTGTCTCAGTGAGAGCTTGGTCTTGACATCCCCTCCTTTAGCCCAGGCCCAGCAAAGCCAGGTGTGGGTGCTTTGCCCTCCCTTCACCTCCCTGGTCTCTGTGAGCTTCTCTTATGAGTCCAGCTGGCTTCTCTTCCTCTTCTCCTTGTGCACACACACAAACACTTCCTTTGGGGCTTCCCAAGGGATCCCTTCCTCATGGGCACGGCACTCTTGGTGCCAGTGTCTGCTCTCCAGCCCAGCTCCGCCACCGTGGTGCCAGTGGCTCACTCTGGGGTCACAGGTGTGTTAGGACATGCTCCCCTGCTCTGTCCTGCCTCGCCTGGCATTCTCCAAAGCAAAGACTCAAACAGCAGCACCAAAATCAAGCAAGAAAAACCTCTGTTTGAAGCATGAAAACTTTGCTGCCTTCTGGGTTTCCCTCCTCTGGCATCTGCAGCATGAACAAGAGCAAGATTTAATTCAGCCTGTGGCTCGAACATGGTCTCTGTACTTGTCCTGCAGCCCCTTCCCTTCTCCATCTGCCTCCCTGCCTGCATCTCAGCATGGATCAGATCCCAGCTGGATGGAATGGAGCTGTTGTCCAGCCAGAAGCCACACCTAGCACTGCTTTATCTTGCTCAGCTGTTGTGGAGAAGGAGCAGCTGTGATGTCCCCTGTCCCCAGCCCATCCCTGGGGTTCCCAGCTCTTCCCTAGATGCTGGATTTGCAGCGTGGGATGAGGTGTCAGGAATAAGAGCTCTGGGCTCCAGCTGGGATAACACTTTGTCCCTTCCCCATGCTTACACTGACCCCAGTGACATTCCTGACACCTGGAGAGGAGCTGGGGCACTCCTGGCACTTCCTGCAGCTCTCCTGGATGAGCCAGGGCTGGGGCTGGGGCTGCCAACCCACGCTGCTGTCAGGAACAAAACCTCTGTGGGCAGAGACTTATCCCTTCCCCTGCTCCTGAGCAAAACCCTTCTGGGCTGCCCGAAGGCTCCCCTGCTGAATAAATCACATAAACATGGAATCTCCTGAGCTGGAAGGGCCCCACCAGGATCATCCAGCCCAGCCCCTGGCCCTGCAGACCCCAAAATCCCACCCTGGACTTCCATGTCCCACCTGAGAGTCTCTCCCTGGGAGTGTTTGCACTGGGAGTGCAGGGAAGCCCAGTGCCTGCAGGAGATGACAAGGGAGATGGAGAGAGACAATGTAGAGGGCCTGGAGTGCCAGGACAAGGGGGGAGGGATTCACACTGATAAGGAGCAGGGATGGATGGGATATTGGGCAGGAATTGTTCCCTGGCAGGGTGGGGCAGGCCCTGGCACAGGGTGCCCAGAGCAGCTGGGGCTGTCCCTGGATCCCTGGCAGTGCCCAAGGCCAGGCTGGACACTGGGGTTGGAGCAGCCTGGGGCAGTGGGAGGTGTCCCTGCCATGGCAGGGGTGGCACTGGATGGGCTTTGAGGTCCTTCCCACCCCAACCAGGCTGGGATTCTGTGATGATTCCATGACCTGGCCCAGTGGGTGGTGGGGCAGCCCTGGCAGCAGGGACAGAGGCCAAGGGGATGCACTCCTCTGTGCTGGTGGATCCCAGTGTGGAGAAGGCACTGTCCCCCTGTCCAGGCAGCCCTGCTGGCCCTGTCCCTTGGCTGTGCTGGGCCCTGAGCAGGGCACGGCATCGCACGGCTCCTGGGAGAGCAGCATCAATTCCAGGCAAATATTAATCCTAACAGGGGGAGGCAGAACCATTGTTTACCCTGCTTTTGTTAATCAGTTTGTTTCCCTTCATGATCCCAAAATGAAATTAAAAGGCTCTGTTTACATTGCTGAATTATCATCTGCTCCAGCAGGTAAAGCACTTTGGTGGAGAATTAATGGAGCCACGGACAGATTTGTGTCAAAAATATGTGCATATTTTCCCAGCAAAGGATTTGTTTAACTGAGCTGGAATCTCATGGCTTTGTGTTTAAATAAAACATCAGCCACCAGCCACCCACTAAAGCTGCTGGAGGCTGTGGCTGTGGAACGAGTTCACCTTTAAAACAGCTGAGCTGGAGGCTTTTCTCCTGCTGCATTCTGAGGTGATGCTCCAGGAGCAAAGACACCCTTGGAGTGCAGCTGAAGGATTTGTAGTCTTCTTGAAGGAAAGATGCAACCCTGATACCAAGGAAACACAAGGGAGTATGCACAGGGCTTGCCCTGAAGCTTTTGTGCTGAATTGTGATGGGGATGAGGTGGCTTCTTCTGTCAAATTCTCTCCTCTTGTCCCACAGCTCAACCCAGCACAGGGCTGGGCCCTTGCACCTGCTTCAGAAGGCTGAAAAATACCCAATTCTGCTCATTTTTGCTCCAGCAGCACTAAATTTATAAGACAGCACAAGGAAGACAAGATCTAAAAACCAATTTAGCAAAAAATAGCCTTTGCAACTAAAAATTAATGCTTGGAAAGGCCTAAATGAAGCTTGAAAATAGCTTTTTTTTCCCTCTCCAGCCGATGATTCACGTGCCTATTTGCAAACAATTCAAACGCAGTAAATTGAGAGGAAATATAAATCAGGTTCCTAAGTGAAGCTGCATAAATCCAATAAATGATTGATGAGAGGATTCTGTTTTCAGGTGCTGCTGTCTGTCTCCAGTGCTGAGGCAGAAAATAACGGGGCCTCCTCCTCTCTGTGCCCCTGAGCTGCCCAGGCAGGGCTGCAGAGCGAGGCTGTGCTCACCCAGGGGCTGGCACAGGTCCCTGAGTGCTCTCCCTGGGGAGGGGGAGCAGGGAACACACACGGAGCCAGAGCTGCCACTGCAGCTTCAGCAGCCCCTAGGAAATGTGAGCACTGACTTCTGACAGGGGCATGGAGTGAGGGGACACAGGGAATGGCTGGAACTGGGATGGAGGAGATTTGGATGGGATATTGGACAGGAATTGTTCCCTGGCAGGGTGGGCAGGCCCTGGCACAGGGTGCCCAGAGCAGCTGGGGCTGCCCCTGGATCCCTGGCAGTGCCCAAGGCCAGGATGAACATTGGGCTTGGAGCAGCCTGGGACAGTGGGAGGTGTCCCTGCCATGGCAGGGGTGGCACTGGGTGGGCTTTGAGGTCCCTTCCCACCCAAACCATTTCATGGATCTGTGGTTCCGTGGAGCTGATCCAATGGGTCAGGAGCCTCTCCCAGGGAAAGGAGCAGCCCTGTCCTGCAGAGGAGCTGCTGGCTCTGCAGTAGGACCATGCTGAGTCTCTCCACTCTTGTGGCAAGTCTGGGGCTGGACAGACCCAGGGGAGAAGCTCTGATCCCTTCATGCTCTTGGGGACACTGGGCTGTGTCTTGCTGGCACACGGGAGCTCCCAGCTCCCTGCCCTAGGGCAGCAGGAAGGGTGGCTGGAGCTGGTGTATTCCCAGAGCTGATGGCTGTGGAGGATGAATGGCAGTGCAGAGACCTGAAGACAGTCTCAAAAATTCATCCTTGCCCTGATCCAGTCAAGGCTCCTGCAGTCTGTCCTGGGGCTGGTGACACGGTGTGAAATCCAAACCTTTACTGGGTCAGGGGATAACCAATGTCCAGCTCTCGTGGTACATCTGGGGGTGCAGGGAATAACCAGGGCATGGCAGCCCAGGTCACCAGGGAGGGGTTGTGGCCAGAGCACTTTTCACATGAAGTTCTTGGTGACAAAATCCCAGCATCATTGAGGCTGAAAAATCCCTCCCAGACCACTGAGTCCAACCTGTGTCCAATCCCCACCTTGTTCCCAGCCCACAGCACTGAGTGCCACGTCCAGGCATTCCTTGGGCACCTCCAGGGATGGGCAATGCAAACCTCCCTGGGCAGATCCTTTCACTGCCCAACTGCTCTTTCCATGCAGAAATTTTCCCAAAATCCACCCTGAGCCTCCCCTGGCCCAGCCTGAGGCCGTTCCCTCTCCTCCTGTCCCTGTTCCCTGGGAGCAGAGCCCGACCCTCCCCGGCTGTCCCCTCCTGGCAGGGAGTTGTGCAGAGCCAGAAGGGCCCCCTGAGCCTCCTCTTCTCCAGGCTGAGCCCCTTTCCCAGCTCCCTCAGCTGCTCCTGGGGCTCCAGCCCCTTCCCCAGCTCCGTTCCCTGCCCTGGACACGCTGCAGCCCCTCCAGGTCTCTTGAATTGAGAGGCCCAGAACTGTCACCAGCACTCGGGGGCCTCAGCAGTGCCCCAGGATCCTCATTCCCTGTTCTCCGTGGGACAGCAGCCCCAGTGACCACAGCTGGACAGGATGTTTGTGCTCCCTCCCGGCTCTGTGCCTGGCTGGAGCTCCCGTGGGAGAGGCAGTGCAGTTGGCAGATCCTGCTCCTCCAAAACTCCTCCAAAACTCCTCCAAAACTCCTCCCAAACTCCATCCCGTGAGCAGGTGACTGCTGGGGTCCAGCCTGCAGGGAGCGATGGATCTTCACTGCTGGAAAACCCCTCAGGACAGAGTGTCTGGGAAATGGAGATTCCAGCTTATTCCAGCTGCCAGCACCCTGCTCCCAGCACCGAGCTGATCCCAGAGCATCCCCAGTGCCCTGAAGTGCCCCGGCTGCCCGTCCTGCTGCAATTGAACATTTCCAGAGGCACTGGCAGAGCGGGATGTGTCACACGCTGCTGCTGCAGCCCTGAGGGCATGGCAGGAACAGCTTTTTCCATCCCCACAGAGATGGGAGCATGGGGAACAGGACCAAGCTCAGAGGAGTCGCTCTGCAGCCACGTGGAGCACAATAATTTTGGGATGCCGCCTTTTCCATGTCTCTCAGAGCCCTCTGAGGGACAGTGAGTACCATGAGGGACAGGGCTGTGCCCCACCAATCCAGAGCAGATCACCATGAACAGACCTTTCATCCCAATGCCCTCGCCCTGCCCCACCAGCAGCACCCCAAAAAGTGAGGGAAGAGGATGAGCTGTTCCAGGAGGGCTCAGTGCAGCTGGCAATGCAATGCCAAGGTGCTGGGAAGAACCTGAACAAAATCCAGAGCCTTGGCATTGGGAGGTTCAACCACTTTTTCAGCATGTGACAGGCCAAGGCAGCTGCCACCAGCTCCTGCTCCCAGCCTGGCATAAATCAGCAGTAGAGGAACAAGGTGACTTGTCTCCACTCCAGGTTGTCCCTTTTTGGAGCTGGCACTGACAGGGTTTTCATGAAAAATTTATTTTGCAAGAAAATGGATTTTCAATCAAAGCAGGCGTTTTTGCATGAAATATTGTTTGCATTGACATTTCCCCATTTTTTTTTCAATGATACACTTCCCTTCCTTCCTTTTCCCACTTTCTTCCAAAGAGACAAGCCCCAAAATAATTCAGAGACAGTGTTAATTTTTCAGTGAAAGTGTCTGGCTTTGGGTAACAGAGGACTGCATATTTTGGGAGAAAATCAAATATTTTCCCTCCAAATGGAGGAAAAGTCAGTTTTCAGAAAATCAGCTGGTAATGGAGTGGGGGTATCAGGACAATCTGGGGAAGGGTTTTTGCAGAGAGGAAAGAGGGATGCTGTGTCCCTGAGCATGGGGAGGGGACAGCAGTGTCCCTGCCCTCAGGTCTGTCCTCCTCCTCATGACCCAGAGCCCACGATATGCCAGAATTCCCTGTGCCCATCTTCTGCTCTCTGCCCAATCCTTGGTTTGATCCTAACGGGGCTGGATGAGGCACCTAATTAAGGCAACTGATGAATCCAGTCTGGTGGCAGACGGTGTTGGGCACAGGAGGGAGGAGGCACTGTCTGGGTCCCTGGGGATGAGCAGATTCCCACAGGTCCCTCGTGGGCTGCCTGCTGCTGGGGCCATGCCAGCCCCTGGTGCCCTGGATTCAGCTTCCCCTGCCCTATTTCTGCCTGGCACATCGAGGCGCCAAGGCAGGCTCAGCTTTCCAAAAGTATTCCACAGGCAAAGGCTTTGCTTCTCCAAGCTGTAGTGGATCATCCCTGGATGTGCCTGGGAAAGAAAGCATCACCTGCGAGTTCTGCATCCTTTGGGTGCTGGGATCCACTGGTGTGGGGCTCAGGGCCAGCCTGGGGCACTCCAGGGGCACTTGGAATGTTCAGCTGGAGCAGAGGAGGCTGAGCTCAGACCTTCACCAGGGGCTGCAGCTCCTCCCAAGGGGCAGCTCCGATCTCAGCTCTGGGACAGGGACAGCACCCAGGGAAGGGCTGGAGCTGGGCCAGGGCAGGCTCAGGCTGCAGAGCAGGGAAAGGTTCTTCCCCCAGAGGTGCTGGCACTGCCCAGGCTCCCCAGGGAATGGGCACAGCCCCGAGGCTGCCAGAGCTCCAGGAGCGTTTGGACAGCGCTGCCAGGGATGCCCAGGGTGGGGTTGTTGGGGGGTCTGGGCAGGGCCAGGGCTGGGACTGGATGATCCTGTGAGTCCCTTCCAGCTCAGGAGATTCCATCATTCTGTGATTCTATGACTCCATAACCTGTGATCCCACAGCAACCCTGATCTGGGTGTTCATCCCCTCTCCCTGGGCTGGTGGGGAACAAAGGTGCTGGATCCAGAGAGGGTCTGAGGCCGTGGCCGTGCAGAGCAGCTGGAGTTGCCGGGGCTCTGCCCCATGGTCCTGCATGGGGGATGCTCCTGGCCACCCTTCCAAGGAGCAGAGACAGCTCCACAGGGGCCTGGGAGATGCTCCCCCTGCCAGCTGTGACTGGCAGCTGGCTGGGCACCCGGCCTTGGGAAATTCTTGCTATTTTCCAGCTCTTGCTCTTTTGCAGGGCTAGCAGAATTTCTCAGTGTAGAGACATTTGTCAATTTGCATAATTAAAGCACTGCAAACTCATCCAGATTCACAGATCCCTGCACTGGCCTCCCTGGAGACTCCCCACTTCTCTCCCATGAATTATTTATGGGCAGTGCTGGCTCTAACAGGGCCCTTTGTCTGTGCCTTTGCTCCACATTTCAGCTCTCCCAGGTGGAGATGAGGCAGAGCTGGGGACAGGAGCAGCTCCATGTCCCACAGCCCTGCCCCTCCACTCTGCTGGGTGGCAACAACGGGAATTCCTGGAAGCTGTGGGGCTGCTGAAGGAGAGGGAGCTGAAGGTGTTTGGTCCAAGGCTGGACTCGATGATCCTGGAGGTCTTCCCGAGCAGGAGGGATCCTGTGAGGGAGATTCCTGTGGAGATGGAGGTGTCTGCAGCAGGGCAGCCCAGGACTGTCCCCACACTGCTTCAGGCTGGGGTATTGCCAGCTCAGGGTGCCTGGCACTGTCCCTGTGTCCCACCCAGTCCCTGCACGGGACCTGAGGGCCGGGAATGCCCCCTGCTGGGGCACCTCCAGTGCTGGGGCAGCTCTGGGACCCTCCTGACAAGAGAGACCTGGAGGGGCTGCAGCGTGTCCAGGGCAGGGAACGGAGCTGGGGAAGGGGCTGGAGCCCCAGGAGCAGCTGAGGGAGCTGGGAAAGGGGCTCAGCCTGGAGAAAAGGAGGCTCAGGGGGCCCTTCTGGCTCTGCACAACTCCCTGCCAGGAGGGGACAGCCGGGGAGGGTCGGGCTCTGCTCCCAGGGAACAGGGACAGGAGGAGAGGGAACGGCCTCAGGCTGGGCCAGGGGAGGCTCAGGGTTGGTATCAGAGAACATTCATGGAAAGAGCTGTCCAGCCTGGCACAGCTGCCGGGGGCAGGGGTGGATCCCCATCCCTGGAGGGATTGAACAGCCCTATGGATATGGCACCTGGGGACATGGGGCAGTGGTGGCCTTGGCACTTGAGCCGACAGTTGGACCCAATGGTCTTAGAGGGCTTCTCCAGCCTTAACGAGCCTGTGATTCCATGAATCCAGGAAGGAAAGGGACAGTCTGAGTGGTCACTCAGGAACCCGTGTGCTCCCAGTCTCAGGGGCTGCTTTGCCTCTGGTGAGAGCACCCAGTGACAACTTTCTCTTTCCAGAAACCACAATTCTCTGGGTCAGGCACAGGAAAAAATGGAGATAAAATGAGGGAGAAGCCAGAGGGAGGGAGAAAGGCAGGAGCAAGTGGTGAGTACACAGAAACCTCGCCTGTGTTTGCAGGCTCTCCCTGCTGGAGTCGAGTGTGTGCTTGTAAATCCCACAGCAGAGGAATACAAATATTTGTGCTGCAGAAACACTTCCCATGAACTCCTGGAGCTCCCCTGCTCATTTCCTTCTAGCCTTTCACTGGGCTGCTGTACTTCTCAGGCTATGCGACATGGAGCTGCTTTTGCAGGGACAGGAAAGCGGAGAAACAGTTTTGAATTTAAATAGGAGAGATTTAGATCAGATGTTAAAAAAGAATTGTTCCCTGGGAGGGTGGGGGGGCCCTGGTACAGGGTGCCCAGAGCAGCTGGGGCTGCCCCTGGATCCCTGGCAGTGCCCAAGGTCAGGCTGGACATTGGGGCTGGAGCAGCCTGGGACAGTGGGAGGGGTGGCACTGGATGAGCTTTAAGGTCCCTTCCAACCCAACAATTCCATGATTGCATGATTTTACTGGTTCCCTGGATCTCTCAGTGGTGTCTGCTGAGCAGTGTGGAGCTGAAGCAAGAATGAAATCAGAACTCAGACCCAGGGCTGAGTAATTCCAGGTAAATCTGGGTGGCAGCTGCTGAGTGCAGCTTTGCTGGGCAGGGGTTGCAGATCCTGGCTGGGATGGATCATGGGAGCAGAGGATGATGCTGGCACATGCAGTGCTCCAGGGACACCAGAGTGGCCCTTCCCAACCCAGTAACCCAGACTGTCCTGTCACCCAGGGGCTGGAGCTGGGCCTGCTGAGGCAGTTGGCAGCTTCAAACTCAGCCCTAAAAATTTACAGTGTGCCCAAATCCCAGGTGCCTATGCAGTTCTCATCCCTCCTTGCCCAGGAATATGGATTCAATAACACAAGCTCTTGTTCCAGGAGCCCCTGGGGCTGTTCCATCCCTGGGGCTGCCTTGGGTGGGTATGGCCCATCCCTGAAGGTGTCCATGGCTGGGTTGGACAGGGCTTGGAGCAGCCTGGGATAGTGGCAGGTGTCCTTGCCCAGGGCAGGGAGGTGAAATGAAATGAGCTTTAAGGTCCTTTCCCACTGAAACCAGTCTGGGATTCTCTGGCTGAACTGGGAGCACTGGGAGCTGGCACTGGCTGGAAAATCCACGGTGGCTTTTTTGTCATGAGCCCTTGTGCCATGGCAGCAGGGCTGAGGGGTCTCCTGGGAGTGCTGGTGGAGGTTTCCCTGGATGTGGAGCGGCAGGCTGGGCCCTGGGAGGCTGGAATGTTTATTTTGGCCAGCCCAGCACTGGCTGTGCTCATCACAAGGTGTGATCACGCCTGCGGAGAGAGGCCCCCAAGAATAATTTTCAGCTCCCATCCCCTTGGTTCCAGCAGACAAGGCGAGAAATGGTACAATGCAGTTGGGGGCTATTGTGAAAAGCCTCTGCAAAGGATTTCTCACAGTGTGATGGAAGCTGGAATACTCATCTGGGCTCCTTTGGTTCTTTATTTTTATTTATTTATTTATTTATTTGGTTTTCCCGGAGCCTGCTGTTGCTGATGTATTATTTATACAGCAGGAAATTAGACTCTGAGGACTCAAGTATTCTTCAAATAAGCTTCCTAATTCTGTCAATTAAGAATGCACAGGCTGCTGGGGCTCTGGCAGGGGATGAGCTGTGCAGGAGTGAAATCTGCCCCTGGTCATTGCTCTGATGTGGTGCTGCTGGAGATCTTCAGCTGGAGGAAAAATCTCTTGGTCCCAAAATCAAAGGTGTGAGATGCTGGGAGCGGCTCTGGCTGATCCCAGGGGGACAGACAAGTTCCCTGAGCTATGGCAGGGGAATGCTGAAGTGCTGAGTGTGTGCTCGCTCCTTGTTCTGCTCTGCAGTGAAATCTGGGGCTTTTCCAGGCTGGTAACAAAAAGCTGCCAGGGCTGGGAGCCTGTCAGGGATGAGTTCAGGGTCATTTACTCCCTAATTAATGCAGTAATTCTTCATATGCTCCCGGTGTAGCTCTAGAGCAAATTAGTTAATGTGTAATTAATACATAAAAGAGCATCTTCCCTCCTTCACTGTCTTTCTTTAACCAGCCATTTGGAAATGACTTTGGAATTCTCCTTCTGCACCAGGGCTGGGGGTCTGTTCCCAGCCCTGGGCTTAGGGCTGCAGGATGGGCTGTTCCCACCTCCCACAGGAAGGGAAATTGATGGGGCAGGGAGCAGGGAGAGCCTGTGTCCATCATCCAGCTGGGAAATGGAGTGTTCCCTTTGCCTGCAGAGCGCTCAGCCCCAGCCATGCCCAGCAATTCCAGAGCCAGGGAAAAGCCCTGGGGTAGCTGGGGCCGAGGGAATTCTTGCCAGCACATTCCCAGTGTTCTGGTGCATTCCTGCACAGGAATCCAGCAGGGGAAGAACTGGATGCTTGTCCTGCCCTTGGGTAGCTGTGAGAAAGGTGGGACCTCTCAGAGGTCACCCTTGTCCCCTCCTGTCTCTCCTGGCCTGGAGAGCGTCCCTGCCACCCCAGGCACTGCCAGAGCTCTGCCTGAGGGAAGGAGCTTTATGGCTGCAGCACAGTTTTTCTTTTTTATCATTGCTGTGGATTTAATGTCCTGCAAATCTGCAAATGCAGATCTGCCTCTGGAGGAGGAGTGGAGGCTGCTGTGCCTGCTCTGCTCAGGAACCCCTCAGGAAGACACGGATACAGCCCTCAGGTCCTGCCCAGGGGACAGGACTGTCACATCTGCCCCGGGCAGGGCTGGCTGGGTGATCCCTGTGCTCCTGGGGGACTGCCAAGGACCAGTTCAGGAGAGGATGGATTCCTGTGTGCCCCTGGGAATGTGGAACCAGCCCCTGTGCAGGCAGAGATGTCCCCACCACCCTCCAGCCCTTCCCAGTCCCCAAAGCCTCGCAGGGGACACTGCAGGGCCTGCCTGGCACAGCCTGGGCCAAGGGAGCTGGAGATCTCCAGCCACAGGCGAGAGAGAAATAATTCCCATTAAGGGTTCTGTAACCCTTTGTGGCTTTGGATCTCTCTCCCTCTCCTCTGTCAGCTGAACAAGGGTCTCCTCCCAGCCCTCTGCAGCCCCATCCTTGTGGAAAACTGGAGCTGCTGGGCGCAGGGCTGTGGCTCTGGAAGCAGTTTCTGATCCTGATGGCAGCATAGAGAGATGAGATAGCTGAGCCCTTTGGAGTCACACACAGAGCCACAGCTCAGCAGCCCCACATCAGCTGGGTGGTGCTCCAGGAGGTGGATGTGGGAAGTGTCCTCTCCCGTTTTCCACACAGCCAGAGCCAAACCCAGGGCTGTGTCCTTGTGCAGGCAGCTGGCACAGGCAGCAGAGGCATTGTGGGGTGGCAGTGGCCCTGCAGTGCCGAGGGGAGCACAGTGTGGCCCCAGGGAGCAGGGTGGGACAGAGCAGAGCCATAACAGGAGTGTCCCACCAGCCCTGATCCAGGGGCTCTTCCCTTTTGTGGCCCTGGACATGCCCAACCCCTCCCTGGGGTTTTCCAGGGCCTTCATCCCACGGCTCTGGACCTTGTATTTCCCTGCCTCCCACGGGACTCAGCGCTTTCGGCCACCTCCATCTGCCCTCAGTGCTCCCACAGCTGCCAGGAGGTGCTGGTGCCTCCAGAGCCTTTTGCTCTGGGCAGGTTTCCCTCTGTGCTTGGGGGGCAGGAGCAGCCCATCCTCCCCTGGGCACAGCCTCGGCTCCTTCGGGAGAACAACAAATCCATAAACCGGGAGCAAACTCAGCTCGGAGCCACAAAGGCTTCAAGGCCTGCCTTGAGCTGGAGAGAAACGCCGCCAGCAGGCCCTGGCTCACGGGCCCTTCCTGCTGTGAGGACGCTCATGGACTCTAAAGCACACGAGCCATCGGAGCTGCCGGTGCCCTTCGTGCCTGTGGGGGAATAAAGGCTTTTCTTCTCAGCTCTGCTGAAGGGGCTGAGCCTCTCCCTCTGCAAGGGTTTGCTATGGAAACCAGGCCCTGCTCCGGCAGCTCCAGCCCCCAGAGCTCCAGGGTGGGCAGCAATGAGCAGGAGAGAGGCTCTGAGCCTGTGCCACAGCTCGCCGGGACACACCAGGGGCAGCTCCACCACTCTCTGGCCTTGCTCCCAGTTTGGGAGGGCAGGAGTAGAGAGGGGAGGATAGGACAGCAGGAATCTCCCCATTCTGCTCATTTCTAAATGGATCCTTTTCTCCTCATTATTGCTCTTCTCAGTGTTTTCCAGCCCCTCCAGACAGGGAAGCACAGAAATACTAGGCAGTGTTTTTAAGAGGCAGCATACTTACAAACTAGGGGATGTGTCATTAAAAGTTTGGATTATTTCTCCTTTTCTGCCTTTGCCGGGAGCATGGCAGGGACCTGCCAGGCAGATCCTGGAATGTAGAGGCCGTGGCTGAGAAGGAAGGGCTGGACAGTCCTGGGTGTGAAAAACGAGGTTCACATAATTTTTATAGAATTTAAAAGTTTAATAAAAAAAAAAAAAAAAAGACAATTAGGAGAAAAAAATAAAGTATACAGATACGGCCGGGTGTCTCTGCATTCAGCTAAGAGAGCACACCTTACTAACAAAGGATTGTCCCTTAAAAACAGAACCCTACTACATATCCATAAATTCTCATACATATTCATACATTCTTCTTAGGATCTTTTGTGTTCTTCTGTTTAGTTTTCTATTGCCCCCTTCCCAATAGATCAATCCTCTTGGCGCCATTGAGATTTACATTCTCTGATACCAGAAATGCAATAAATTCCTCCCCCAGAGCTCTGGTCACTGCTGTCTTCATCTGAATAAGATAGTTTACAAATGCAGGAGTTCTCCAGCTATTTTTTTTTTCTCAGTCTTTGGGTTATACAAACAAAAGCAGTTTTTATTTTAATACTATGCCATAGCCTAACATATATGTATTATACTACTATTTCTAAATTTCATCAATAACAGAAATAAAGAAAACTATTTTAATACAACAAAATTTCTCATTCTTATACACATAACATTCATTTTAATATTTGTGAAAAGCCAACAATATAAAATGTATCTATAACATGGGGATCATTTTCCTGTCATTCTCAGACACCTCTGTCATGGCAGGAATGTCCTGCAGTGCTCAGGAATGGGGGAACCCATCGGGACTTTGCCTGCCCATGTTCCCAGCCTCCGCTGCCAGGGCTGTCCTGAGTGGAGCAGCTCCCTGCAGAGCCAGGAGACCAGGGAGGAGGCTTTGTGAAGCCGGGGGTCAAAGCCTCCTCCCCTCAGGGCCCACAGGACCTCACTGGAAGCTCTTGCACGGATGTCACTGCAAAAAGAAAATAAAAAAAGGGGATCAGGTGGGGATGTGTACATCCAATCTCCTTGTCCCGTGATGTTTATTTGGTCATTTGAAAGTCCCTTGCAGGTCACCTTTGCACTCAGTGGAGCCCAGGTTGTGGTGCTGCCTCCTGAACAGCAGTTCCCCAGAGTCTGGAGCCCAAACTGATGCCCTGCCCCAAATCTGAGTGGTGAAATGCAGCTACAAACACCACCTGTCCTCTGGCATCTGTAGGGCACAGCAAATCCGTGCTTGAACCACAGCTGGCCCTTGAAATGGGGGAAAAGAATTTATCCTTCCTGTGGATCAGCTCCAGGACCCTTCCTGGGGAGTCCCTGGCTCTCCCATTCTCCAGCCAGTCCCACATTTCAGGCAGGAACGCCTGAGCTGCCTCTGCGGCTACACCAGCTCTGTAAATCACCTCCTCCTGCCTGCCTGCCCTCCCCAGGAGTGCTTAAATCAACCCTAAATGAGCTCTTTTAAGGAAATGCCGGCAATCAGTGCTGAGTTATTGCAAGGCACAAGGGCTTTCTTAAAAGCAACGAGTACTTATTGGTCATCTGCACTCCAGAAGGCACAGCCCTGTAAATCAGAGCCTGCGGCCAAGCCTTGAGCTCAGCCTGTGCTGGAGGATTGTCAGCATTGTCCTCCTTCCCTGCTGGCTTTTCAAACCATCCCCTGTCCTTCCACTCCATCCCCTGTCCTTCCACTCCATCCCCTGTCCTTCCACTCCATGTCCTGTCCTTCCACACCATTCCCTGTCCTTCCACACCATTCCCTGTCCTTCCACACCATCCCCTGTCCTTCCACTCCATCCCCTGTCCTTCCACACCATGTCCTGTCCTTCCACACCATCCCCTGTCCTTCCACTCCATGTCCTGTCCTTCCACTCCATCCCCTGTCCTTCCACACCATGTCCTCTCTTTCCACTCCATGTCCTGTCCTTCCACACCATTCCCTGTCCTTCCACACCATTCCCTGTCCTTCCACACCATTCCCTGTCCTTCCACACTGTCCCCTGTCCTTCCACACCATTCCCTGTCCTTCCACACCATTCCCTGTCCTTCCACACCATCCCCTGTCCTTCCACACCATCCCCTGTCCTTCCACTCCATCCGCTGTCCTTCCACACCATCCTCTTCAGTGCTCAGGCTGTGGTTTTGAGCCCTTCTCCTGCTCTTTCCACACTGCCCTGCTTGAAACCTGCCCAAAATCAGAAAATCATGGAAAATGGTGCCCTGTTCCTGAGGAAGGGGTGTTGCTCTCTCCAGGGGTGATGTGATTTGAGACCTTGTCCCTGAGCCTTTCCTCATCCACCTGTTGGCAAAGAGCTGCAAACCTCACCAACAGAGAAAAGAGATTCCCAGAGAACACAGTTTGGGATATTTCATACTCCTCCATCTCTCTGAGGTTTGGGTAGAGTTCATGTTTTCATCTTCTTTACCAGAAAAATGAAGTAACATTATAAAGCAAGTTGTGAGGTGCCCCCTAATCCAGAAGCTGGCAACCTCAAAAAATTTGCTTTGTACCCTGAGATCAGTGGCAAGCTGAAATGTGGTGAGAGCTGCAGCGTGGGAGTACCTCACGTCCCCTGCCTTTGGGCTGAGCTCAGGGGGGCTCCTGCCCTGTCCCTGCCTCTCCTCCTGTGCCTGAGGAGAGCCAGGGATGGAGCAGCCTGTGTTTAACAGGAAGAAGGACACTCCCCAGCAGCCTGAGCCCATCATTTCCCTCTCGGTGCTGGCAGTGAGTGACAGCTCTGTAATCTCCCTGGGGGAAGTCATCCCGTGGGTCAGCCTCTGTCAAGGAAACCACAGGTAATATTTGGAGCTCTTTCTCTGATTTCTCCTGCTTTAAAAGCATTTCAGAGTTCCCTCTTGTCTGTAATATCAGGGGAGTGATAAATGTCATCCCTCCCCTGGGATATTGTACCTGCAGCCACATGTGGGTTTCCGACAGGCTGAGCATTTTTAGGGTGCAGAAAGGGGAGCAGGAGCTGGAGTTCAGCACAGGGAGAGGCTGCAGGAGCAGTGGGAGAGCAGAGCTGAGTGCCAGCTGTCAGGAAAACAATGTCTTGGGATGGCAAACCCTCAGTGACCTCTCTCTCTCCAGAGCTTGACACTTTTCACTCAAATATTATTTTTCCACACTGGGTGTGCCCTCTTGGGTGCCCAGTCATGGTCACCCAATCAACTCCTAGGCCATGGAAGGGGCTCTGAGGTGTCCCTGGAGCCTTCTCCTCTCCAGGTGAGCACCTCTAGCTCTCCCAGCTTGGCTCCAGCCCTTGGAACAGCTCCGTGGCCTCCTCTGGACTGGCTCCAGCAGCTCCAGGTCCCTCCTGTGCAGGGCCCCAGGGCTGGGGCAGCTCTGCAGGTGGGGTCTCACCTGAGTGGGGCAGAGGGGCAGAACTCCACCCCTCCCCTGTCCTCAAGCTCAGGTGTCCCCAGATCCCAGCTGCCATCTCTCCCTGATCTGATCCTGATCCTGGGAGCATCTCCCTGGGCTCCTCTGGACTGGCTCCAGCAGCTCTGAATCCTTCTGCTGTTGGACCCAGGGCTGAGTGCAGTGCCCCAGGTGGACCAGGGGTCAGCAAAGAATGAACTCCAAATAATTCGTGACACCTCCCTGTGCTTTGCCACCAGGCTCAGAGGTGGGGCAGCCAAGGCAGAGGCTGGAATCTGTGGTCCAGGCTGCTGCCAGCGGCCACCCCAAGTGATGGACAATTGGGAAGGGAGAGGGGAGGGAAGTGGTGCTGTGCAGCTGGTCCTGCCCATCCCAGATGCATCCATCAGTGCAGGGATCCCGAGGGAGCGAGCAGAGGACGGCAGGAGCACACAGTGGGGGAAGGAACCCTTTCCCCCTGCCCTTCTCAGCAGAGCACTTCTGGTTTTTAATTCCCAGCTGTGTCATGTCAGATACAGGAACAGCCCTCAGAGCAGGACCTGAAATAAACCTTCTCCGTCTGTTCTCTGTCCTGCTCTCGGGTTCATCTCCTGCCTCATTTTGTGCAAGCTCTGGTTGTATTTGTCATGGCAGAACTGTTTCAGTTTCCAGTCCTTCTTGACAAGGTTCCTGACCCAGCCCATTCGCTCCTCTCAAATCCACTTGGATGTGGCTGTGAGCTGGAGAGTTCCATGCCTGAGTGCCCCCCTTTCCCTGGAGCCTCCCACCAAGCACTGAGATGCTCAGGGATGCACAGGCACAGCTTGAGGCTTGGGAATTTGCCTGGGAAGTGCAAGTAGACACAGACTTTCACAGGACACCAGGGTGTGGAGGAGCCTCTCCTCGCGCTGTAATGCTCCTGCATCAACATTATCACTGTGAATCTGCCTTTTGCAAGAAACTGGTGATTTTTAACCTGCACATGGGATCTGACAGCTCTGCTCCCAGTATTTATGTGCCTTGGAGGGCACCTGAGGGATGGCTCTTCTCTCCCAGCAGTTTTGAGAGTGTGTGAGAGTGTGTGTGCAGAGTTTCATCCTGTGCTGCTGGGACAGAGCTGCAGCTGATTGTCCAAGAGGGGCTCGGTTGTTGAAAGATCATGAGTTACACCCAAGGGCTTTGCTTTCCACCCTTTTAATTCACCTTCCCATTTTTGTGGGATCTGTCCCATGCTGTGCTGCTGTTAACAGGATCTGAAATGTTTAGATCTCTTCATAAGCAAGAATTTCTCTATTTACAGCTTCATTTTTGCTTAGGGAAGGAGCCCATCAGCATCTGGGTTTGTTTGTGCTGTGCCTGGCCCGTCCAGGCTGCCACACCAGCTCTGGGACTGTGACTGGGCTGGCACCAGCCCTGGGTGTTTCCTGTCAGCCGAAGTTTCTGCAGCTGATGTAAACTTTCCTCGCAGTCTGAAGTTGTTTTCTCTCTGTGTAATGTCAGAGTCGCCGCAGAGGCCGTGTTCTGAAATGTCACATTGTTTGTGCTTCCCCCGGGGGATATCGGGGCAGGGATTGAAGCTGAAGGTCAGCTCGGACCATTCCTCTTAAAGGTTGGGCCTTCATGCAAATGTTGGTAATGATCTCAGGCAGAGCTGTGGCCCCTTCCCTCCCCCTGCTGTCATTCCAGACAGTCCCAGGGACAGGGTGAGGGATGGAAAACTTATCCTGGGCTCCAGCTCCACACCTCAGGTGTGTAGGGAAATGCAGAAGAGACAGAGATGGGGATGTGCTCCTTCAGCTGATATCCCACTCTCTGGAAAGCTGAGTGGGATCCTCTGCTCCATCAGAGCCCATTCGAACGTTCTTTAAAGTGCCACACATTGTCTGAATCTCCAAAATCACAGTTACAGGATCTGAGAGTGGGTCAGGCTGGCAGGGAGCTCAGAGGGTCACTGGTGCCACCTCCCTGCTCCAGCAGGGCCATCCCAGAGCACGGGGCACAGCATTGTGTGCACACAGCTCTGCAATATCCCCAGGGAGGAGACCCCACAGCCTCTCTGGGCTCTGCTCAGGGCTGGCCACTGCCCAGGGCACAAGTTCTGCCTCCTGTGCAGGGCAGGGCCTGGGCTCAGCCCCTGCCCGTGGTATGCGGAATAGAAAAGAGCTCCATAACTCACAGAGTAGTTATAAGAGTAGGTATGAATTCATTCAGCACTGAGGTGCAGGGGGGATATCTCCTCCAAAAAGCATGCACACCTTTGAGATTTGGCTTTCTCTTTTTATAATTTACAAACTAGGGTCACACAATACACCTCATACATATTCATTTCTTAACTCTGCCTGTCTTCACCTCATATTGCAATTAGCTCCAGGTCCCTTTGCAGCAGAGCACTGCTCCTTTCTGGTCAGTTCCGTGGTGCTCCTGGGATGAGGTCAGCAATTTTCTCCTTGGCTGAACTTTCACCTTGTCTTCTTGCTCATGCTCCTTTCAGTCCTTTGACCACCTTTTGGACTCTGATACCATTCCTTCCTTAGGGATCCAAGGAATCCCCTTATCCTGTGGTGCCTTTGTCTTTGCATCCTGTTTGTGTATTCTAGCTCTTTATTTTATCTTGCACTCTCACTTTTTCCCTGCTCTTGTGGAGCAGGGTATGGTTTTTGTCAACTCCCTTCTTTAGTCAAGCATTTCTTTATGTTTAATTCCTAATTCTTAATTTCTCTGTTTCACCCGTGGCTCTGCTGCCATTACTGGGCCTGGAGCAGAGCCTGGCCCTGCTCTGCCCCTCCTGCACCCAGGGACACTCAGGGATGGACAGGGACACACAGGGACACACAGGGACACAAAGGGACAACCAGGGACACACAGAGACACACAGGGACAGCCAGGGACAGCCAGGGATACCCAGGGATGGACAGGGATGGACAGGGACACACAGGGACACACAGAGACACACAGGGACACTCAGGGACACACAGGGACAGCCAGAGCTGAGTCCCCTCTCAGCTGGGGCTCCTCTCCAGGCTGAGCAGCCCCAGCTCCCTCAGCCTCTCCCAGAGATGCTCCAGGCCCTTCCTCAGCTCCAGGAGCTCCTCCCCAACCCAGATCTCAGTTGAACTCAGGGACTTTGGTCTGTCTCTCTTACCCTGGAGGGTTTCTCCTCTCAGTTTAGGGAGTTTAGAAAAAGCTCCTAAGTCAGAAATGCTGATTTCATGCTTTTTGTCTTTAATTTCACTCTGGTGCTGAGTTGCTCGTGCTGGGTGGGATCTGATCGGTGGTGACACAACATGGATTCAAATGCGTGCTTGGAAGCTGACAACCTCTTGTTTATATGTGGGTTTAGATTTTTAATCAGAGCCCTACACCACTGATTTATTAATTTCTGCACGTCTCAGATGCACCAAGGCTTACAAGCATCTCAACAGAAACCTTTTGTGTCCCTGCTTGCCAGGGCTTTTCAATTCTCTCTTTCTCATTTAGATTTTCTTCTCAGTCTCCTGTAAATGCCACTCAGCCACGGGCTTTGCTCCTATTGTGATTGTCTGGAGTGGTTGAATTCCCACCCCCAGGCAGGAGGGATCCCTTCCTTCTCCAATTGTGGGGCTGCTCCTCCCAACATCCAGGGATTGTTTTGACAGCTTAGAGAAATTGCTTTGATTTTGTGCATTAATGCTGCTCTCAAGCCTTAACACCTTTTCTTTTTTTTTTTTTTTTTTTCCCAGAGCTTGCTTTGTTGCCTCGTCTCTGCTCTTCAGGAGCTGTTTTAAGTAGTCAGACTTCCACATTTGCCTTGAATATCTTCTCCCTCTTGTTTGAAGTCCCTGCCTTTAGAAAAGGGTTTAAGTCATTTAGTCTTTCACTGCTGTGGTTTCAGAGAGCACTTGGACTGCAGCTGGTTTAAGTTGAAGGATTCCAGGGAAGTTCTGACTCTGGGGAGAGCAGAACTTGGGACAGACACACTCTGCCCACATTTCTGCCATGGAAACGCAACATTTTATTGTCCCCTTTTCTCCAAGCATTTTTTCCTGAAATATTCCTTTTTGGAGAGCACCAAATATCCTTTCCTTCCTTTTCCTTGGATAGGGATGACAAAAAGGAGGCCAAATAATGCTGACCTCTGGTGCTGTGCTGGTCTGAGGGATGATTTGACAGCCAAATCACAGAATCCCAGAATGGTCTGGGTGGGAAGGGACTTTAAAGATCATGGCAAGGACATCTTCCACTGTCCCAGGGTGCTCCAAGCTCGGTCCTACCTGTCCTTGGACACTTCCAGTTGCTGTGTCCCAGTGTGACACAGACTTTAAGCTGGGATTATTTTGCTCATAATTTCCTGGGTTTTTCTGTTTTCCCAGCTTTTTGCAAACTGCCAGGGCTTTTCCTGGTATGCATTTGCTGTGTCCTTATGGAACCATCCCACATGGGGCTCCCTGCCATGGCACAGCTCTGTCAGGAGGTAAATTTGAACTGGAGAGGTCACACATTTTTCTCTGCTCTCTTTGCATATCTCTTTGTTGATAAACCCTGGAAAGCCTCGAGCTCCTCCTCCTCCAGCTTAGTTAATTCACTATCTCACACTGTGTCCTCCTGTATCTCCAGGTTCCTCCAGCTCTTTGGACACACAATTAAGACATTTCCACCTGTGCTGCTCCAAGTTCACCTGTGGATAAAGCTCTTTCTCTCCCCATTTCTCTGAGTTTCTTGGTGTTTTTGTTGAGGAAGAACATCAGCCCCTAAGAGCTGTTGGAACCGGGATCAATAACAATTGGATTCTTTCTGATCGACTCCAGGAGCCCCAGGCAAGGAGTAACATTTGGCAATACAAGCTCAGAGCAAAAATTCCCTCCAAGTGCCCCTCCTTCCCTCTCTCATTATCAGGCATCACCTCTCAGCTCCTGGCAGCTCCTCACACACAACTCTTTTATCTCCAGCCTTTCCCCATCCTGATGAGGTGGAAGGAGGCTCATTTTCCCCACAAGGAGCAGTTTACCAGCCTAGAACAATCTGCCAGCTCTTGCCACAGCCCTCCCTGTCATTTATCCATCCCTACTAAAGCTGAAACCTTCCCCAGCTCAGGAGGGGCAGATTTAATTAACCTGCTATTTTCTGCCCTTCTCATTAGACCATTAATGAGAGTTCTAATGAGTCTGGCTGTGAAGGTGGTCCCAGTGGCCTGTCACAGCACATGCCCTCCTCTCCATACATCAGCCACTGAACACTGAGTTGGGATCTGCCAGGCAGGAGCAGGGATTCCTCCATGGAATGCTGTGAGAAGTCATTCCCTGGTCCAGCAGGAGCTGTCAGGAATGAGCTGCTTGATGCTGCAGTGTGGTGTGGTCCTGCCTGTGGGGTGAGGGTGCAGGGCTCTCCCTCCAGCCAGGCTTTGGAAGGCTGAAATGAACAGATCTCCCTCCATTGTGCTCCTGGGTGCCTTAGGAATGGTTAAGGAATGGTGACACACCCCTGGACACCTCTGGAAGCCTCCCAATGCCCAGCTGGCCAAGCAAAACCCTTCCATCAGCACCTGGGGATGCAAATATGCTCCCTTGTGCTGCTGGGTGGCAACAGAATTCACGTGCCAGAAAAGTGCCTGAAATTTCATCTGAATTTCACACCTAAAATTCCCAGGGAACTGGGATGAGTTTGAGAGGTGCAGTGGCAGATGCAGTTCAGGAGCTGGCAGCTCCTGGGAACATTTGCCACTGCAAGAGCCCTCTTGTCCCAAGGACAGGTCCCTGCTGCTGCTTCCCTCATGGAACCACAGAACAATGACCCAGGGATCCAGGGGCAGCCCCAGCTGCTCTGGGCACCCTGTGCCAGGGCCTGCCCACCCTGACAGGGAACAATTCCTGCCCAATATCCCATCCATCCCTGCCCTCTGGCAGTGGGAAGCCATTCCCTGTGTCCTGTCCCTCCATGCCTTGTCCCCAGTCCCTCTCCAGCTCTCCTGGAGCCCCTTTAGGCCCTGCAAGGGGCTCTGAGGTGTCCCTGGAGCCTTTTCCTCTCCAGGTGAGCACCCTCAGCTCTCCCAGCCTGGCTCCAGCCCTTGGAACAGCTCCGTGGCCTCCTCTGGACTGGCTCCAGCAGCTCCAGGTCCCTCCTGTGCAGGGCCCCAGGGCTGGGGCAGCTCTGCAGGTGGGATCTCATCTGAGTGGGGCAGAGGGGCAGAATCCCTCCTTTGGTCCCCCACTCTTTGGGATCAGCCCAGGACATGCACAGAACAGAGCAGAATTCGTCCCTGGTTCCTTTGTCACCCTGATTTGCTGGTGCCTTCCTCCAGAGCTGGTGCTGCCCCGTGTGGGTCTGACCAGGCTGTGCATGGGACGAGGGTTTGGGCTGTTTTCCAGAAGCAGGGCTGTGTGAGGGGGGTGTCACCCCAAATAACAACTAAGGAGGGAAATAGGAAGGGAGAGGCCATAGGTGGTAAAGCAGAACCAGCAGCATCACATCCTGGGAGGAAACATTTCCATGAGTAGTGATGTAGGATTTGGACTCTGGAACTGAGGGGAGAATGGTTGAGTTTGCTCTGAAAAAGACCTCAAGGAAGGGATGGCAGAGGCAGAGGCACCACAAGTAAGGACATTTGGAATTGCCAGCTTCACTCCAAAGCATTCCTGGTTTTCCTGTGAGAGGTCCTGGCCTGATGCCCCACATGAGGCTGGGAGGGGATTTGCTGAGCAGTTTTTGTGGAGTTTTGGGGTTGGGAGGTGGGAATACTGAGCAGGTTTGGGAACCAAGGCTGGCACCAAGAACATTTTGGGAAGTGATGTCTGGAGAGTTCCCGCTGGTACCAGCAGGGTTTTTGCTCCGTGTCCTTGCTCTTGTCAGAAGCTGCATAAATGATCTCCCCAGGGAAAGGAGAGTTGGCTTTCACTTTTCTAAGAAAAAAAAAAGAGCAGGAGAACATGAGGAAATGGTTTTTTCTCTCTTCAAATCCACAAGGTTTACTCTTCTTTTTCCTTGACTTGCATTATATGAGAAATCCTCCCCAGAAAACCCTGTGAATATGCTGGGATGAGGCTTTTCCAGGCTGAAAGAGATGGGATATTCTGCTTGGAAATGAATATATTACCCATGAGGTGTCATTTGGGTGCCTGATGCTATTGTTCCTGCAGGTTTGAGCTTTCCAGTGACATTTCTGTGATTCTGCTGTAATTGCTATTCATAATTTGACCAATTTCTTCCTTTTTTTCACTTGAGTTCATTCCTTTGACAAGGTGATTCATATTTCCCCCACATCAGCAGCTGGTCCTTGGTCTCCCTTCCATGCTGAAGGAGGTGAATTAAACAAAGATGGCAAATGAAACGGAAAGCAATTCACTTAGTGCCATGAAATATTAACAGGCACTTATGGGAAGTGAGCCCTGCTGCTCGGGAAGGGCTCTGCTAGAGGGAGGGACCTGCAGGGTGACAATTCCCCCTGGACATTTGCAGAGCCTGGCTGTGGTGATTGTCTTCAATCAAATTGGTGGTTTGGTTCTTTCAATTACGAAATGAGCCCCAGGGACTGCGCTCAGGGACAGCCTGACCCTGTGTGCTTGGTGTGGAAGAGGAAGGAGAGGTGGCCGTGCCACCAGGGCGTGGTGGGGTGACAGGAACACCCAGGCCTGGTGACGAACAGCTCCCATGGAAAGGAGAAAATGCTGTTCCTATTTAAGGAAATCTTTTCTTTCCTCTGCAATGATCCTGCTTGAACAACTTGTCTGTGGAGAGGGGTGCCCTGCTGGGAGGAGAGCCCACCCACCAGGATGGTTTATGGACAATAACCCATGGATGGATGCTCCAGCCCCTTGCTAATGAGTGTGTATGGGAGCATGGCCAGAACTTGCTGACCAGATCCTGGTTCTTATAAATTCCTTATAAACCTGAAAATCAGAGAATTCCCAGAGGCAGGGAAGGCCAGGGAAGGTTGGAAGCAGCAAGTGTGAAAGCCCCAGAGGTGAGGAGAGGCTGCTCAGCTCGGGATCTGTGCTGTGGAGAAAGAGGAGATATTAACAGAGCTAAGGATCTGGCTAGGATAAAGGATAAAGGGATAGAAATAGAGAGAAAAATACCTGGAAAAGCACTGAATCGTGCTGTCAGGGAGTCACCATCCCTGGAGTGCTCCAGAAACATGTGCCTGTGGCACTTGGGGATGTGGTTCAATGGCACTGGGTTGACACTTGGACTTGGAAATCTTAGAGGGCTTTTCCAGCCTTTCCACAATTCCATGAAATACCAATAATTTCCACTACTATATTTCCCAGATTTTTTTTTTCTAAACCCAGTTGTCTTTTTTTTTTTTTTTTTTTTTTATTCTAACATCCTTTTTAAAGATATTGATGTCACAATTATTTATTGATGGTGTCACCTTGATGTAAGCAAGCCCTGGGCTTGGACCAATGTCCTGGTGGATGAGATGTGCACAAATTCCCCCAGCCTCTGCTCATGGATCTGGATTATCATAATAAATTCAGATTTATGTCAGGCACTTGATTTCCTTGGTGGAGAATATCCTGTCTATGGAATCAATGGGCAGTTATTAAATGGATTAAGAACCAGGAAACTTAAAGCCCTCAAAATGCGATTGTTGGTGGAGGATCAGTGCAGAACAAGCTGCTTGCACAGGAGCTTTGCAGGGTTCAGCTTCCACCCTGCTGGATTTCCCTATTTTCATGAATGATCTGGAAAACATCTATAAATGACTGGCTGTGAAGTTGGCAGGGATTTTGACTGGCTGACTGGGATTCTGCCCTGACAGATAAAGCTGAAGGCTGGGCTCTAATGCAGAGCAAGTACAAGTGCCTGGGAGGCTGGCAGCAGGGAAACAAGGATCTAAATCCAGCCAGGTGCCCGGCCATCCGTCTGGGAGCAGGGAATGGGGGCCTCTCCGGCAGCCTGGGAGCTCCAGGTCTAAAACTGATTTAAGGCCACGTTGGAGAACAGGTGATTATGGACATTATGGCCCTGTAGTGGGGAAATGGATGGACACAGGGAAGAGGGGAGGCTGCAGGCGGAACAGGAGCTTTTATCCGCCTGGAAAGAAAAGCAGGAGGGGGCTCTCATTTCTCTGCCTGCAATAAGACCTTGAACTGAGGACTTTGGGCATGGAAATGTGGTGTGAACTCCTGGTGGAATTCTGTGGGATCTCAGGGTGGGCATGAGGTGAGGGCAGCTCAGCCCAGCACCAGGGGCTCAGACCCTGCTGGGCTGCAGGATCCTTTCCCCATTGCTCACTTCCCGATTTCCAGGAAAGCAGGAAGCTGTATCATGAGCAGCCTGTTGTGTCCTTGTTCAGCTTGGCTTCACAGAGCTGCACATTTCAGAGGAATGAGTTTGTCTGTAGAGCTGTGGGTGTCCTGCTCCTCACCTCGGGAGAGTGGCTGAGTGAGCTGCACTCACCTGAGACACACTCACCAAAAACCAGTCCCAGCTTCATCTGGGAATGAAAGGACGAGCCAGGGGTGTGTGCCAGGAGCTGGGAGAGATGCTGAGGGGAAAGGGGAAAGGAGGGAGAGGGTGAGCATGGCCCTGGAGGCTGGAGGGGCTGTGTGTCCCAGAGGGATGAGGAATGTCCTGAGCCTGCTGAAGGCCACGTTCAGGTAGAGACCTCACAGATCATGGCAAGGCTCTGGTCCTCCAGGCTCGGCAAGGGGAACAAGGTGTGAGCAGGGCAGAGAAATCTGATCTCCAGTCCCATGTCTGCTCTCTCCTGTGGCCATTTCCAGCTGTTCTCGGGAATGGGGCTGTGGCTAAGGTTGGAGTTGGAATGTTCTCCCCCTTCCTGTCCTGCCTGGGGCCGTTTGCTCACTCTGCATCCACACACACAACCAAACTGAGGCCATAGGGGATGTTTAGAACAACTGTCCCTTCCAGGCTCTCTCCTAAACTTCATCCCTGCACTCCACATGATGCAGATGCTGGGCTGTGAGCAAAAACTGAGATAATGTTATTTTAGAGGAAAACAAAGGAAAATGCTGCCTTGGGCAAGGGGGCTTTTCCAGAAGCTGTGGGGGTGGGATTTGCAGCTGGCAGGGGGTGCAGTCCCAGATGGCTGGGGAGGAGCAGGTGTAAATTCCATCTGGAGCTTCACCTCTCCTCTCCCTGAGTCATTCACAACCAGAGCAGCCACCAACGCCAGGTTTGGAGCTGCAGGAATCTCTCCTTCTTCCTGAGAAGGTTTTGAAGCATTCTTGAAGTTCTTTGTGGCCCATGGGAGACCTAAATCATCACAGGAACCCGTGTTTCCTTCCTTTCAACACCTGTTTATCCCTGATTTTTCACAGATATGGCACAGATAATCCCAACTTCTGGAGGAGCTGCTTGTGATTCACAGTGAATATTTTGTCACTTCATTCTTCCCAGCGTGGGGATGGAATGGTGGCAGGATCACACATGATCCTGCTCGTGCACTGCTCTGGATGCATCCCATCTGGAGAGGATGGGAGTGAGGATTGGGACCACTCAGGATGAGGTGGCACCAATGCAGTGCTGAAATGAGGAACAGTTTTTCTGGTCTCATTCTTTGGGATCTGCTGGGCTTGGCTTTACTGGGCTGGGTGCAGGTTTTGGCCATGGGACTCTTGGCAAAAGGCAGCAGGACAGGGACAGATTTGGGGAAAAAATCCTTCCCTGGGAGGGTGAGCAGGCCCTGGCACAGGGTGCCCAGAGCAGCTGGGGCTGCGCCTGGATCTCTGGAAGGGTCCAAGGCCAGGCTGGACACTGGGGCTGGGAGCAACCAGTGGGAGGTGTCCCTGCCCATGGCAGGGGTGGGATTGGATGGGATTTAAGGTCTTCCCCGCCCAAACCATTCCATAATCCTCTGACAGCTGTGACAATACCATGGCTGTTGGTGGCTGTCACTTGGAGAAAGTGCAGCTGTGACATTTCATATAACCCTGGAATGGTTTGGGTGGGAAGACACCTTAAAGATGAATTACTTCCAAACCATCTGGTTATCCCAGGCTGTAAGGAAGGAGCCCTTCCTCCTCCTCCTCCTCCTCAGCTCCCTGTGCTCGGTGTGGCCAGGCCTAGCCTGGCAGGTGCCCAGTGCAGCCCTGGGAAGTGGATCAGGATCACAGCAGCTACTCAGAGCTGCTCTCCCAGATTAATTCAGTGGGATTTGGAGAGCTCAGCAAGTGCCTGCAGGCTTTCAGGGATCTCCTCCTGTCCTGCAGCCTTCCTGCCTGTTCTCTTCCCCTTTTCGTGCCCATTTTTCCCAGGAGTGCCTCAAGCTGTCTACATGCACATTCCAGGCCACATGTTTTCACCTTCCCTTTGGGCACTGGGCATTTTCTGCCTCTCATCCAACTCCCACAGCCTTGGGTCCCTGCCTTTGGCACAGCCGGCCCCTGCTCTGTGCATCTCCAGGAGATTTTGCCCTCTCATCCCTCTGTCGCTGTGAAATTTGGTACCTAGCAAAAGATCAAGTCAAAGTCACCTGCTCTGAGCCAAATCCCCACAAATCCCATGTGCTCCATAGAGTCCAGAGCCTGCTGCTGCCGTGCTGGGGCTCTGTGGTGTCACACTGGTGGAGAGGACACCAGGACAAGACTTTGAGCTGTGTGTTCAGGAGAGCTGGACATATCCGTGGTTATTCCAGCTCCAGACATGATCACACCCTGAGGAGCTCCTACATCAAGGGGGGAAACCAGTTCTGAGGAGGTAAAGGGGACCACTGGGAGTTTGGATGGGCCAGCAGCATCTGAGACCTGCACTGTCTGCAAGAGAGGACCAGGGTTGGACTGTGTCAAGCCCAGGACTGGAATAAACCCACCTAAGAGTCTTTTCCACAGGAATTCTCCATGTTTCACTTCATAATCTTCTCTGTTTAAAAGGTCAGGAGCTTTCCCCTGCCAGATGTGCCACAAATGGAAAGAGGACAGGTGGCAACCATGCAGATTTGTTCTGTATTACATGAGAACAGCTGAAAATTCTCCTTGTGCTGATTGACCTGGCAGGGAGAGCCCCACCAGATGAGGGGCAGAGCACAGCACTGGCAGGAGCACTCACTGCAAAATGGACTGCTGTATCCATAGGATTTTCCAGTGCATATCCATAGGAAAGAGGGATAACTAGGTCAGGTTTTCAGTGCTTAAGAACCTCAAATATTATTCCTGATTTCATGAAAATAATTTTAAATACCATCTTTAATCTGTGTGGGGTTCGCCAAGTCCTTATTTATTGTTCCCTGTGAGGGAAGGGAGGTATTAAAATGGAATTTCTAGAGAATCTGTGGAACTTCTGTAAAAGTCCTTCTGAACCCCTGCATAAGTTTGTTTAAACCTCTGCAGCTGTCCATCTAAATCTGTGCAAAATTCCATCTGAATCTCTGCAATAGTCCATCCAAACCTCTGCAAAGTCCATCTAAATCTCCTCAGATGTCCATCTGAACCTCTGCCAAACTCCATCTGAACCTCTGCAGAATTCCATCTGAACCTCTTCAAAATTCCATCTGAACCTCTGCAGAATTCCATCTGAACCTCTGCAGAATTCCATCTGAACCTCTGCAGAATTCCATCTAAACACCTGGAAAATTCCATCTAAACCTCTGCCATGGTCCCTCTGAACCCCTACAAAACTCCTTCTAATCCTTTGCAATTTTCCATCTGAACTTCTGCAGAATTCCACCTAAACCTCTGCCCAATTCCATCTGCACCTCTGCCATGGTCGAGGCTGCCCCTGCACCCCAAGTACTGCCCTCCCACCCCAGCAGTGAAGAGAAAAAGCTGTGGAGTACAGCAAAAACGTCTGGAGCAGCATTCCTACAGGCTCCTAGAACTTGGAATCCCCAAGAGGGGAAGGAAGGTTTTATTCCATGGAAGCTCTGCCTCAGGCCACTGTTTGCCCAGGGCTTGGTTAGAGAAGGTGCCAGGGAAAGGCTCCCACTATTTAGAGCTGCATTCCCACCCCTGTCTGCTCCTGGATCCCACCTCAGGCCAGCCCAAATGTCCCTGGCCTGGCTCCCTGCAGATCTTCTCACCTTCTTTTATTGGAATCAGGACTTTGCCCATTCCCTGGCCTCCCAGGGCACTCCTGGGCTGTAATAATTGATAATTGTTATTGTTAACCTGGGCCCTGATGACTCCCATGGTATTTCCCCTCAGAAGGGTTCTGGTGACCTTTTCTCTGAGCAGCTCTCACACCTCTGTGCCTTGCAGCAAGCCTTGGGAATTCAGCAGGATAAAAACCCTCTGGCTACAGAAGAAACTTTAATTTCTCTGCTCCTTGTCGAGTTCTCATTCAAATGGGCTGAAATGCAAACTGTTCACTCTCCCCTTCTCCTTCCTCTCCCTGCTGCTGCTGAGGGAGATGCTGGCAAAGCACCAAAAGCATAACCCTGACCAAATGTTTTTAGGCTAAATCCAGGCTGCTGCCAAAATTTTGGGAGTGAGGGAGAGCCACTGGCAGGGATGGGGAGCCCCACATGTGGGAGCTGTTTTGGCACATCCAAGGGAAGGATGGAGCTGTCCCAGGGGAGGTTTGTTCTGCCCTGAGCTCCTGGAATGAGCTGTGGAGCTCAGCCCCCAGCGATGCTGAAGAATCAGTGTTCAAACTCCCTGGAGGTTTGGGAGGATGGAGTGGAAGAATTGCACAAGATATAACTCGTTTTTACCTTCTTCACTTCAAAATATCCCTGCAATATTAAGTCCAAAAATTGCATTAAGGGAGTGTGATTTAAGAGGAAAAGATGAACACCAGAAGTGAGGAGATGGCACATCCACTGCCTGCCTCCCTGCCGGGATGCATTACAGAAATGACCTTTCAGCCCTGACCATAGCTGGGATTTTCCCTGCTCAAACCCCGTTTAGGGCACAGCCTGGATGTTCCAGAGGGGCTGTGCTGCCAAAGGCAAGGAAGAGCACCTCAGTCCCCAGGTTAATTGGTCTGGATGCAGTCTCAGAGGATGTGGGATCAGGGACAAGTCAGGGCTGGGGTTCAGGTGCCTAAATTGCTGCCCCTACTGCTGCTCACATCCCAGCAGCTCCAGGTAGGGCTGGCACAGGTCTCACACAGAGCTGTGCCAAACCTGCTTGCACCATTCCTGCTGCCTCAGGCCTCCAAGGATGTCCCAGAGGGAATTAGCTCTCTATTTTTAGTCCACTGGGATTCATCACCGCTGTTCTGGTGTGAGCTGGGGCTCGAGCTCCAGCCCCTGGACATGGAGTGATTCAGAGCCCCAGAACTCACCCACCCCAGTGACCTTGCTGATTGTCCCACCTAAGAGGAGTGTCTGACACCCAAAATCCCCACCGAGATGCAGAGGTGCCTCGGGACCTGCTTTGGCCCCAGAATGTTGTGCTGCAGCTGCCTGAGGGTAGCAGGGACCTGCTTTGCCCCACAGCTGTGACTCTGGTGCCTGTCCCAGGTGTTTATGGTGGCAAAGCTTCACCCCATCCTCTCCTCCCAGCTGGAGTCGCTCCAGCTGCACCATCATGCTCCATCCTTCCTCTCCGCTGCAGAAGGGAGGGAACCTCCAGACTACACCGAGTCCATCGCCCTTCCTCACTGACCTCTCCATTCACCTCCACCTGGAACGCATCAAAGCGCTGCCCTCTTCCCCGTGGCACAGGCACAGCCCCACCTTTGGCCACAGGACAAAGCAGGAGGCACCAGGAGCAGCCAAGAGCGGAATTTCAAAGGATGCCCCTGGAATTTCAAAGGATGCCCGTGGAATTTCAAAGGATGCCCACTCTGAGCGGGGAATTCGGCAGCTCCAGTGTGTCCCTACTATAAACAAAGGCAAAACGCTGTGTGCATCAGCAAAAGGCTTTGTATTGTAAAGTGCTCCCTTTATGTCCGAGCAGGAGAGAATTCAGATGATTATTGACCCTCCTCTGCAGGAAAGCCACATTAGAATATCTCCAAATCAATGGAAACGGGAGCAGAGCAGCGGGGAGAGGCCGTGGCTCTGCAAACGGCACCACACTGCTGCTCGCTTTGGCCTCCTGAAAAAAAGTTTGCAAAGCATCTGCTGGAGGTCCCCGGAGCCTTTTCTTTCTAATTGCCACGTTTGACAAGGCGATGGCCCGGGGGAGCAGCGGAGAGGCAGATAATGGACCCACTTTAATTGCTTCCAGTTCCATGAGTCACAACACTCGGGGATGGCAAAAGGGACGCGCTGCAGATTCACTGAAGGAGCTTCCTGGCTTTTAAGAAAGCTCTGGAGGAACAAATGCTAAACTCAAAGCCAAAGTCTTGGAGGGACTGAAGGTTCCAGGTTGTGGAATTTCTTTCATGTTTTGCTTTTGACAGGAACTCTCGAGTTAAGTTTTAATCGTGTTCTGAAAGAGAGAGGGATGGTTTCTCCGCTAAGAGAGGAGGAGACAGGTGTCGTTCCAAGAGCCTTTTCCTCAGGGATGGGCACTGGGATGGGTCCTGAGGTGAAGGAGTCCAGCTGGAGATGGAGGATCCAGCATCCAGTGTTGGTGGGAGCTCAGTGCAGACACAGAAGTCAGGATGGATTTATCTGGAAGGTGAAGGGAGGATGCTGCTCCCCACTGGGAGCTGAGCATGGCATGTTCTGGGAATGGGCAGACAGGGAACCTTCTGACCTCCTTCATCCCTGACAGCCCTGAATCACAGAATCCTGGAATGCTTTGAGTTGGGAAGGACCTTTAAGTTCATCTCATTCCACCTCCTGACACCTTCCACTGCCCAAGGTTGCCCCAAGCCCTGTCCAACCTGCCCTTTAATGTCTCCTGTCCTGGCCTAAGGGCAGGGGGTGTTTTTCCTGGAAAAGGAAGGAGCCCATGACCAGAGCCGAACCCAGTGCTGCAGGAAAACAAATTAAAATACACCAGTGCAAGGTCTGGGTGGCTCAATGCACTCGGTGGCCGATGGGGTCTGGGACACACTGAGACCAGGCACAGCTGCTGCTTGGACACCAGACACTGCAGAAGGATTTTGGAGGAGCAGGGAAGTCATGCAGGGTCCCTGGGGTCTCTGTCACAGCACACCCAGCCTGGCTGGGGCCTAAAGGGTCACCTTAGCTTCCCACAGCTTCATCCACTCCTGCCCTTCCCCTGGCCCTGCCCTGGCTGGGGACTGACAGCGGCTGGGCTGTGCCGTGGATCGGGCAGGACACGGCTGAGCTGCACGGCAGCAAAGTCACTGGAAAAAGGCTTTGGGGGATGATTGACAGGAACTGTCTCTGTGGAAGGAGCTAATCCGAGCAGCTCATGAACACCAGGTCCCTAATTAAAGCGCACAGCCTGGCCCTGCTGTAATTAATTTCCCGGTGCTGCTGGCTGGCAGCGCTCTCAGTGCCACTGACTCACTGCTGCTGGCAGCCTCCGGGGCATTGGAGCGGGACAGGAGAGCCGAGCCTCGAGCCTTGGAGCGGAGCAGGATGTGCCCCTTCCCCCTGGAGCCACAGAACTCCACAGGAGCTGGGACAGGAGCCTGCTGCCTGGCCCAGGAGCTTCCCACGGCAAGAGAGATCCTGTGGATCACCTGTGCCCGCTCAGCTGTCGGGATGGGCGGCACAGGGCAGGGCTCATGGCTCATCCTCTGCCAGCTGCTTCCTGTCCTCTCCTCTCTCCTCGTGTAAACGTGGATTTACATGGATTTATTGTGCCCTTGGCTGGAGCTGGGACAGAATGATGTCACTGTGATTCCTCTCGCTGGGGAAGGGGTTTTTGCATTCCTTCTGCTGTTTCCCATTTATTCCTGAGGCTGTGGGATGCACCTGGGCTGTGGCTGGATTTTCCCCAGGCCGTGGCAGGGAGAAGCAGTCTGGGGACAGTGGGACCTTGCCCCAGTGTCCCAGTCTGAGCTGTTTGCTGGAGTGGGAGGTGTTGCATGAGGAGGTGATTCCCACTGCTCCGGTGTCACCCGAATCACAGAGCTGCCGAGAGAGGCTCCAGAAAGTCCCATTTCTCTGCCCATGGGGTTTCATTATCAGCTGCAGAGGGATGGCCAGAGAGTCGCCAGCACTGTTTTAATTTCCCAGGAGGCTGCTCTTGCTGTGCCATGGCTGCAGCAGGGAGTTTCATTTGTCTCATTTTTCTGTGCTTCATGCAATGGGACGTGACGTGTCAAAACATGACAAGGCAGCCAAAATGTGTCACAACACTGCACTCAAACTCTGCCTTGCAGGGTTGCTCAGCAGCTGATAGCATCAGGCTCCAATTATCTCTGCATGCTGAGCTGGGGTTTTTATCCCTTGTGGAATTTGATATATGGGAGTGTCCTGCCTGTATTGGCCTATTGGATCACATCAGATTTATTAACCACATATGGTGAATCATTCTGACCAGACTGACACCCAAACCTGGGATCTCCACCTGTTCTTGCAGGAAAGAGACTTTCCCACCTCGGCTTTTCCAATTGTTATTCCTTCAGTAAATATTTGGTGAGGTTTCCATGTGATTTAATTTGTTATTATTGGTGTTTGATGTGGTTTTATTTGCCACAAGAGCATCTGCCAAGCTCTAAGGGAGGTGCATCCACTGCCTTCAGATTCCCCCTTGGGAATTTGCGAGGCTGGATGTGGCTCCAGTCTCCCCAGTTCATCCCATTCTGCACTGCTGGGCTTTCCTGTCTGGCTTTTTGAACTCTGCTTTTCCCCCTTAATTTTAATGAGGCACCAACATTCTGGAATGGTGTTTTGAGTTTTTCAAAGGAAAAACCCTCCCACAACAGCAGCAAAACCCTCCCACAAGAGAGGCAAAGCCTCTCTTTCCCTGGGCTGGAGATTCCCAGTGATGGGGAGGATGTGCCCTTTGGCCAGATGTGCTGTGACGAGCTGGGAAGAAGTCACAGTGTCCCTGCTCACATGTGGCATTCCCAAATGGAGCCTCCCGCTGCTCAGGCTGCTGCCCATTCATTTTATCTCCTGTTTGGAGGAATTAGACTAATTAATGGCTGCTAATTGCTGGGAAAGCACTGCTGGTACTGCCTCCCTTCCCAAGGGGAGCAGGGAACAGCCTGGCTCTCCTCAGGTCTCTCAGTGGGACCTTCAGGGACCCTCGAGGTCCCTTTGGAGAAGGTGTCTATCCCCTCCCTCCCTCCCTCCAGGCTCATTCCCAGCTCCCCAGCTGGGGAACTGGGTGAACCAAAATGCTTCCTTGGGATTCCAGAGTAGCCAAGCTCCTGGGGAAGTGGGTGGGCACCACCAGGAAATAAATGTTCCTCTCTGGGGTATTCCAGCCCCATGGAGCTGGCCAGCATGCTTGGGCCGTGTGGAATCTGTTCCTGCCTTGTACACTGGTGGGGTCCCTGAATGAAGCCTTGCAAAGGACTTTCTCCTACAACAGCACAATGGAAAATCCTGCTGTTTCCTCTTCTTCCTTGGTGGCTGCACAAGTTTCAAAGGAAAAAATATGGGGAGAGAGGAAACAGGAATGTGTGGCTTAAAATTTTGAGCAGAAGAAGGAAAGGATCCTCTTGGCCCTGAGACTTATCCAGGCAGGTCTGACCTGAAAGTTATTCTGGGAATGTCTCACAGTTATTTCTCCAAGGAAGATGAAATCAGTCCAAAATTATCTGTGGAAAGTCACAGGTATGTTTTGAGAGCAGTGTGGGGACACCTACTTGTTTGGAGGAGTTGTTCCATGACCCTGCAAAGTGAGGAGCTGGTGGCACTGCTGGGATGGGATTTGGACTTTCCTGGTACATCCCTGGTGCTTTTCCAGTGGCTGAGCTGTGCCAGGCATGCCCATGGCAGAGGGAAATGCCACAGAATTTGTTCCCTTTGCTCACAGGTAAGATATTGGGAACAGGGCTGATGTTGGACATGCAAATCCAAAGTGTTGATCCCTCTCTTTCACCTCCTGAGGGTGCAGGGCAGACGAGGTGCTGGGACTCCATCTCTACAAGTGTACACTGATTTAAGCTCTTGAGTTGAGTGGCAGAGTCCCATTTGTAATCCTGCATTTTAATCGCTGCCTGCCCTGGCATCTGTTTGTGGTTGGTGGTGCCGGACTCAGAGGGGGAATTGCAGGCTCCTCTGCAAAGAGAAGCTCTCTCCGTGACCCTGCCTAATTCCCACCCTATTTCTGTCATTCCTCAGGAAGCAGACTGCTGATTTTGGTGCTTTGCTTGAACATCCCATCAGAAGTGGAGTCCTGCCCCGGGGCCTGTGTATGCTACAGTGAACCCAAGATCACCATCAGCTGCCAGCAGCAGGGGCTGACAGCCATCCCCACGGAGATCCCCATCCAGAGCCAGCGCATCTTCCTGCACAACAACCGGATAACGCTGGTGAGGGCCACCAGCTTCACCTCCTGCCGCAACATGACCATCCTGTGGATCCACTCCAACAACATCAGCCTCATCGAGCCCGGGGCCTTCTACGGGCTCACCAAACTGGAGGAGCTGGACCTCAGCGACAACACGAACCTGAAATCCATCAACCCCGTCACCTTCCGGGGGCTCGTGCACCTCCACACCCTACACCTGGATCGCTGCGGGCTCCTGGAGCTCTCCACGGGGCTTTTCCGAGGGCTGTTCTCCTTGCAGTACCTCTACCTTCAGGATAATAACCTCCAGATCCTGCTGGACGACACTTTCATCGACCTGGCAAACCTCACGTACCTGTTTTTGCACGGGAACAAAATCAAGAGCTTGTCGGAGAACGTCTTCCGCGGGCTGATCAACCTCGACCGGCTGCTGCTGCACCAGAACAGGGTGAGCCTGGTGCACCGGCGCGCGTTCCACGACCTGGGCAAGGTGATGACCTTGTACCTGTTCAACAACAACCTGACCGTGCTGACGGGGGACACCATGGCCCCCCTGGTGTCCCTGCAGTACCTGCGCCTCAATGGCAACCAGTGGATCTGCGACTGCCAGGCCCGCTCGCTCTGGAATTGGTTTAAGCAGTTCAAGGGCTCCTCCTCAGAGCTGGAGTGTCACCTGCCCCCTCGCCTGGCAGGGCGGGACCTGAAGCGGCTGCAGAGCTCTGACCTGGACAGCTGCGTGGACTCCTTCAACCAGATCCGCACCAGCGTTTTCAGCACTAAAACCAGGCTGGGGAAGCTCCCGACGGGGCTGCCCCCGCTGGGCTCCCACGACGGCTCCTCCAAGTGCTGCCAGCCCGAGATGGACAAGTCTTTTATTTATGAGGCTAAGGGCAAGTCAGGGCCCTCCTCCCACAGCAGCCGCTCGTCCAACAACCACCTCAAGGAGAAGGAGAACATGTCCAGGCCCAAGTACATGGAGACGGACCCTTCCAAAAATGGCAGCAACAAGCAGATAAACGATTCCCCCTTTGGGACCTTCCCCAGCATTGTAGACCCTCCTTTGACCAAGTTGAGACCCGAATTTCTAGAGCCCATTGAACCTTCCACAGTCCCAACCAAAAAGAGGCAGGGCTGCTCTAAAAAGAACAGATCAAAGGCCCAGTGCCGCCTCACCCAGCAGGGGAACAGCTCCACGTTACAGCTCAGCCTAAGCCTTTTGATCCCCCCCTTGGTGTGGAGCTTACTGTTATTCTGCTAAAATTAACTCTTTTCCTGGGTTGATGACACTTTAATACTCGACTTTTGCTGACCTCCATAAATGTTGCAAACAAAAGCAGGACTCCCATCTGCCCTGAGAAAGCTTTGTTACACAAAACTTAACTGGATGCCTTTATTAAAACAAACAAACACAAAACAAAACAAAAAAAGACAAATACTGAGATGTACATAATTTATTTGTCCTGAAACCTGTGAATTATACCTTTGGTCTTCAGAACTGCACTTGCCCACAAAGCAGCTTTTGCTACACCAGATGGTAAAGAAACATGGTTTATTTACAGGAAAAAAGAAAAAAAAAAAAGAAGTGTAAGAAATGCTCTGAAAAGAATGTCTAAAATCTGTTTGTAACTTGCCATCACACTGAACAATGTTGCAGGTTTCCATTTGCAGAGGTAATGGATTTGATGCTGTTTTAATCCTATGTTGATGACTCTTGCAGTTTTTCCATCTCCATTCCATCCTTCACACCACGTTTACGGGCAGCATTTGTTAAAGAATGCTGCCTTCCCCTTCACAAGATTGCAGTATATATAGATATGCATTTTATTTTACTTGTGTACAAGTATACAAAAAAGACTATAAAATAAAGATTTCTTTTTCCTAAGTGGTTGTCATCTGCGAGGGGTGAAGGACTCAGAGCAGCTAAAAAGATGAAGATTTAAAAGGATGTGGAGTGTGATCTGAGCATTTAACACCACAGTGATAAATAAGGCATTTTTGGATGGTTATGCAACCTTTAACTGGTGCCAACAAAGGGTTTGGTTGTGTGAAACATGCTCTGCTCATGCTCCTGTTTCCCTTCAAAGCGTCCCACCTTCTCCTGGCATCATTCAGGTTCCAGGATGATCAGAAGAGCAGGAAACGCTGGCCCAGCCCCTCGGAGCTGGGGTAGAGGAATGTCAGGAACAATCCCAAGATTTGGGCAGGGCCATTTTTCTCCTGCTCTGCACAGATGAGCTTGGCCCTGTGGTAGGTCCTGAGTGGAGCAGCACTGGGATTTAGGAAACAGGGGGGACCTCCCCAGAAACACAGCTCAGATGCCCATCCCTGGAGTCACCGTGCCAGTGGCTTCATCTCCAGGGGGACCTTGGGATGCTGAGAAAATAAACCATTGGGGTGTGTGCCACCCCATGGGACCCAGTGCACCATAAAGTGGAGCTGGCTGTGCCCTCCTGGCACTGCAGCCTCCCCCTGGGCCAAGCTAGGAAGGGTTGGGCACGGAGCTTCCCAGGAGGCTGCTTTTCCTCTCGTTGCTTTTCCTCTGTTGCTTTTCCACAGAGATTCTGCTGTGCCACTCTCTCCTGCTGGTGTTTGGAGGTCTCTGAAGGCAGGAGCAGCCTGTCACACACAGCTGGAAGGGGATGGGGGTCAGAGAAGGGGAATGGCCCAGTCCCATGGGAATGTGCATTCCAGGATTATGTGTGGAAGTCAAACTGGGGGGCTCCAGGCTGCACCAGCCCTTGGGCTTCCCAGCACTGGGACTGGTGCTGAGCTTCCCAGGAGGAGGAAGGCACTGCCAGACAGGACTGAAGGGCATCAGTAGGGACATGGTTTCCTTCCAGCCTTGTTCTAGGCCTGATGGCTCATGAGGAGTAGAGAAGCAGGAGGATGCTTGTATGGCCAATGTCCCACCCTGGGCTGCTGTGGTGCAGGGTCTGTGCCCCACTCTGGGGTGCTGCTGGATCTCAGCTCAGCCACAGCTAGCTCCCACCTGGGTGAGTGACAGGCAGTGCCCAAAGGGCTGCATTTGTGATCTGTCTCCAAATCCATCCCTGTGTGGCACAGACCCCTGGGAGTGAACACCTCCCTCGTGTCACCGAGATGGGGACAGGCCTGTCTCTCCCAGCTGGGCAGAACAGCCCTGGGACCCCAGCAGATCCCATTCCTGCCAGCCCAGCTCCATGATCCAGCCTTCAGGTGTGTTTGGGTGCAAATTCATTGTCCTGCCAGAAGGACGGAGCAGGAAATCAGTGCCTGTGCTGGGACAGTGCTGGGGTGAGCTGGCCAGCCCTTCCAGCCCTGCTGTGTGTGCCCAGTTTAGTGGGCACTTGTCCACACTCACAGGACACTGACTGGGACCTCACCAGCCACTTCCTGACATTCCTGCTCTGATTTGTCCAATCATGCCAGCACTGAAGGATTTCCCAAGGTCCTGCATTCTCCATCTCATCCCAAAAAACATCATCAAGCCTCTTGAAGGATTCAAACCTACACTGGACTCTGAAGCTCAAGAGCAGAGAGCAGCTTGGTCACGGGATCAGCACCACCCCAAAGCCCATGGAAAAGCTGGAAGATTTGCTGGATGCTGCGACAGGCTCCCATGGAACCTCCTGTTTGGGTCATAGGCTCAGTGTGACTTCCTTGTACAGCAATTAGTGACTCTTGTGGTCCAAATTCCTGCTCCATGGGCATGAGGAAGCCAGTCCAGGTGGCAAAAATGCAGGATGAGCCTGGAAAGGAAAATATTGAGAAAGAAGAGACCATTTTGGCCCTTCCCCCAGCAACTGAAGGGCAGAGCTGGGAGCTGGGCTTGCCCTGCCTAAAGCAGGATCTCAGGGAGTTTGGCTCCCTGTGCACAATGCAAAGCAGATGAGGAATTCCTGTCACTTACCCTGAATGGAGCAGGAGCTGCACTCTGCCAGCCCAGTGACACCATTCCCGCTTTCTAGAGCGTGGCTCTGCTGTGCTTTCAGTGGTTCCTAGGACTATACATTGGCCACAAGCCCAGAAGAGTCCCTCGTGCTAATTTCCTAGATTTCCTGCTGTCCAGATGCCAATTCCTGTGTTTACAGCCATTAGAAGGCCATTGGAATGACAAATATTGGAGAAGGGGATGCAGTGGGCAGCAGGAATTCTCATAGAAGCTTGGTCTTCCAAAGGCTGAGCTCTGGTATTGGTGAGGTAGCAAAGGAGTTCACATGAAGGGAGTTTGACTCCTGCTTTGTGCTTTGCTGGGGTTGGCACAACTCTTCCGGATATTCCCAGACTTGTTTTACACTCGGATGTCACTGAGTTGAGTGGGATTCACCAAGCAGGACTCAGGACCTTACTGGCTGTTCTCCATCTCAGGATCCCTCCTTTCCCTTCCTTTCTCACCATGCAAGTCACACTCAATCTTCTGCTCCTGTCACTGATGCCAGCAGTGAAATCAAAGAGACAAAGTCAGCAGCAAGGAGCCAGGAGGGACGAGGGAGAATGGGCTCCCCATCACCAGCAGAGAGTGCAGCACTCAGCACCCACTGTCCCCTGGCACTGTCCCCACACAGAGCCCTGGCAGGGCTGAAGAGGCAGAAACACCACAGGCCTCCAGCAGTGGTGGGAACACACCGTGTTCATCCCTAATTCTCCAGAATTTGTCTCCATGGATTGCTGGCTGGTAGTTCCATGCAGGAACAGAACCAAAATGCTTCTTCTAAGTTTTCAGGTCCATCTGGAAGGACAACCCAAGCTGGCAATGAGATGATTGTGGCCCTCCTTGTCGGGGTCACATGGAAAGGTGTTTATCCTCTGCCCCTCCCTCACCCTTCCCATCCTCCTGCTCAGGGATGGGGCTGTTCCTCTGCCTGTGGATGGGGAAGAGGATTCCAAAGGCCTGTGCAGGTGGGGATTTGTCCCAACTGAATGGGGTCCCTGACACACAGGTGTGGTGACCCCCATTACAGGGAGCCCCATCTCTGCTGCCAAGCTACAACACCTGATGTGGACAGATTTGATGGAAGAGAAATTTCATCCAACTTGTTTTGAAAGATTTTTTTTTCCTTTGTGAAAGGATAGCTGTGATTCACTGGGATGAAAACTCCATGGAAGGATCTTGTGGCTCTAATGTAATTTCCATCAGTGAGATCTTTCTCATCAAAGCTGGAGTCAAGAGAAGGGAAATGCAATGTGGAAGAAGCTCCCTGTGATGGCCTTGTTCAGCAGATGTCCTGGCCATGGATCAGGAAGGACTGAGCTGCTCTGGCACCTGTGGCTCAGGCAGTTCAAGTGTTCTCTGTTCCCTTGAGGATCCCTCCCTGTTCCTGCCCAGAGCCCCTCCAAGCCTTTGGAATATGAACAATCTGAGTCTGGGCAGTGACAGTGCCCTGTAGGGCTGGAGCTCATGGCTGCAGCCGCCGAGTCAGCCCTGCTGGGAACAGCCAGCAGTGACTGGGAGAGACTGGGAGAGACTGGGAGCAGAACAGGGCAGCCAGAGGGATCATGGGCAGGCAACTGGGGCACATCCTCTGCCCACAGCAGGCTGTGTCCCCAGGAGCGTTCCAGGCATTTTGCTCCATGCAGAGCAGATGGAATGATGGAATGATGGAATATGCTGAGCTGGATAGGACAAGGATCTTGGAGTCCCAGCCCTGGCCCTGCCCAGACCCCCCAACAACCCCACCCTGGGCATCCCTGGCAGCGCTGTCCAAACGCTCCTGGAGCTCTGGCAGCCTCGGGGCCGTGCCCATTCCCTGGGGAGCCTGGGCAGTGCCAGCACCTCTGGGGGAAGAACCTTTCCCTGCTCTGCAGCCTGAGCCTGCCCTGGCCCAGCTCCAGCCCTTCCCTGGCTCCTGTCCTGCTCCCCTCTGTCCTGCTCTGGTGGTGTCTCTTGGCTTCAGACCTGAGGAATCCACAGTTGCCTCAAATGTGTTTGTTTCCCCACTTCTCTCTTTCACTGGATGCAGGAGGTGCTGCCTTTGCCTCTCCTGCCCTTCCCCTGGGACAGGGAGCTCCCATTCCCGAGCTTTTCTCCCCAACAGCAGCACTGGGGCTCTCCCCCTGCTCAGCTTCCTGAGCTGAAATCAGCTCCTCAAGGAAGCTCACCTGAGTCCTGCTTAGCTGCATTCGGGGTCTGGATACCCTTTTCCCAGGCTTTTTTGCTCATCTGAGGCTGGAGTCTCCCCACTCCTCCTTGGAGTTGGGGAGCCAAAGGAAAAGCCCCAGATCCCACAAGAATGAGGAGAGCAGCATTGAGAGCTGTGTCAGGGAGCTCCTGTCCTCACCTCTCCGTGGAGACACCTGGGCTGCAGGCAGGCATCTCTGCTCCCTCCTTCCCCAAAAGATTATCCTGGGGCAAAGTCCCAGCTGGCTGTGACTCCACAGGGATGAGATCTCTGCTCCTAAAGAGATTCCCCATGACCATGTCAGCAAGCCATGCTTCCCCATCTCTGCTCTGACACGGAGCAGATGATCCGAGCTGCTGAGTTTTGCTCCAAACAAACATGATGCATAGAAATAATAAAGGCTGGAAGGGTTTTTAATTCCAAGCTGTGTTTCTGGATTAGTTCCCCATCATTAGGCAGTCAGGGAGTAGAGTTACTGCTGTTCTGTCTCCCTCTCAAAATCAGGAAAGGATAAAAAAACCCAGAGTCATTGAGACCTGGGGGCGGGCAGGAGAGCAGAGAACAGGCAGGAGAGACAGGATTTTTTTTTTAGGGATGATGTTGGACCACATCTTGGGTGCATGATTGCTGGTGGGAAGCTCTGGAGACAGCAGGAACTCTGCCTACGACCATGGTGAGGGTAAGGAATCTGTGAAAATCTTTCTTATAAATCCAAAGTCAAACATTTGAGTCGGGCTTGGGCCAGAAACTCTAATTAGAGCCCCCTTGATTTGTGCCATAAGTAGGACACCACAGGGGGAACTGCTGAGGCAGGTGAGACTTATTGGAATTGCATCCCAGGATATCTATAAATAGGGATAACAGAGGCTTGGCAAAAAGAGGCACAATGAAAATAACCGTGCACCCTGCCCACTCACTGAAGGATGAGGCACTTCAAATCTCAGAGTGACCCACCTTCCGTGCCGGTGGAGACTTGTTCTAGGTCAGCAGGTACCAAAAAGGCCCAGCTGTCATCAAGCACAAAAACAGGGCCGTTTTTGGGGATGAAATCATCGCTTTTGATAGCCTGCTGCACTCCACATGGCAGCGACACGGGCGCTGCTCGCATGACTCACGGGCTGGGCTCCTTCGCAGCCTCTCGCTGGTGGGCGGCTCCATCTGCACTGATTTACTGGGGTCAGGGTCCTCCTGCAGGGCCCCACTGCTGTCAGTGTCCACCTGCACTGATGTACTGGGGTCAGTGTTCACCTGCACTGATGGACTGGGGTCAGTGTTCACCTGCACTGATGGACTGGGGTCAGTGTTCACCTGCACTGATTTACTGGGGTCAGTGTTCACCTGCACTGATGTACTGGGGTCAGTGTTCACCTGCACTGATGTACTGGGGTCAGGGTCCTCCTGCACTGATGTACTGGGGTCAGTGTTCACCTGCACTGATTTACTGGGGTCAGTGTTCACCTGCACTGATGTACTGGGGTCAGTGTTCACCTGCACTGATGTACTGGGGTCAGGGTCCTCCTGCACTGATTTACTGGGGTCAGGGTCCTCCTCCAGGGGTTTGTTTTGGGTCGGGGCTGTGGGCAGTGCTTTGCTGACTGCTCAGCTCCTCTCTGCTGGTGTGGTCAGGGCTGGGTCCTGCTTGCATTTGTTGTTCTGCAGCTGGTCTGGAACGTTATCCCTGGAATTTCAACTAGGAAGGGAACAGCTGCAAAGTCTGGTGTGAGGAGGGAGTGCTGGACTTTTCCATGGGAGAGGGCAGCTCATGTTTTTGAAGCAGTGAGGCTGCACCTCTTGGGTGGTGGTGGTGGTTGCTGAGGTTTAAACTGGAATTCCTGCAGCTCCCTGCTGAGCTGGGACATCCTGCTCTGCTTTCTGCACCAGCCCCTCCAGTGCAGGTTGACCCAGCACCTCTGGAGAAGGAGCAGGAGGTTCCTGGCACGGGCAGCAGGAGCACAGCAGCACCTTTCACCAGGTGTCCTGACAGGCTGGAGACCCTCCTGCTGCCCTGGGCAGGGGCTGTGCTGGGCTCTCCTGCTGCCAGAAGGGGCCCAGCACCTTCCTTCCAGAGCAGCCCCCAGGGGCAGTGCCCCCAGACCCACAGACACCATCCCGAGGAGCTCTGTTTGCCTCTGAGCGCTGGGGCACGGCCAGGGAGGTGCTGCAGGGTCACCGGCACACGGTGCATCCCTCAATCCCCTCCCAGGGCCCCTGGGCTGGCTCTCCAGACACATCCAGGCTTCTCCCGCAGCAGGACAAGGGCAGGATGCTCGGCCGCTCTCCCTGCGGCCCTGCAGTGGCTGCCTGAGGGCTCGGATTGAGCTGCACGCTGCTAAATAAGGGCAGAGCTGCTCTTTTCTCCCCGGTGTTTCCATTCAAACCACAACAACAGCGGCAGCTCCCATGGAATATTTATGAGCTGTCTGCAGAAATGTTAAGAAGAGCCAGCGGTTGTATGAACACCCTCTCGGAGCAGCGGGCTGGGAGAGTTCTCCTGCCTGATCTTTACTCCGAGCCTGCGTTGGTGCTTACAAGGGCGTTCCAAATCCCTGTGGCATCCCCATGTCCTGACACCAAGCCAGGAGCCGGTCACCATCGCTCCATCACGGGCACCTTCACCCTCTCCCCATCCAGCAGCGGCTCCTGGGGCTCTGCTGGCCAGGGAGGGCCCCAGGAGCTGTGGGGGGAGGCTGGGCAGCAGCAGCTCCTCACCCCCGCCAGGCGCTCCCACCAATTCCAGGTTCGCTTCACGACTCCAGGACTAAATGTTCCCGTTTGCTTTGGGCAGTAAAAGCTGGAATTCTAACGAGGTTTCCGAGCCAGGCTGTTACATCCTGTATTTCACTAAATGCCTTTTCTTTGCTCTTTTCCTGCCTTGCTGCCAGGCTGACCTTGCTGGGATGTGGGGATGAAGGAGAAGCAACTTGAAGTCTGGGAATGAATTCCCACACACACCTGACCTCTGTGATTTAGGGGTGGGAGTGGAAAAAACCCAGGATGTTTAACTTTTCTCTGTGTGTTTTAATTTGTGTGTCACTTTTAGGAATTTCCCAACAATTCCAGCTTACCAGAGGTGTTCAATGCCAGCTTTCTCCAGGCTCCATGTGGGTAAGTTCTAAACTGTTGGTTTGGTGGGACCTGAGACGTGCTTTGGACATTGCTCTTGGCCAGCTCTTGTCAGCTGGAGGGGTCAGGAACATTTAGGTAATGTCAGAGGACCCTTCAGTTTTTGATTCGTTCCCTCCCTTGGAATATATTCTCTATTTCCAGCAGATTTGTGAGCTTTAAACAACCTAAGAGATGATTTCCTTGGGGGAAGCAGAGCCATCCCAGAAGGAATGGAGGTTTTGTAGAATCACAGAATATCCTGAGTTGGAAGGGGCCCACAAGGATCATCAACCCCTGGCCCTGCACAGAGACCCCAGCAACCCCACCCTGGGCCTGGCTTTGTGGGAGAAAATATTTGGGAGAAAAAGTGGCCTGAGAGTTCAGGGGAGGAGCAAGGTGACCCTCAGGAGCCCCGTTGTGTTGGTGGTGCTGCTCCCACCTTGCCCTGCTCTAACTCTGGCTGCTCCTGGTCCTGGCCAGCCTGGTTTGGTGTTTTTCCCCCAAACCCTGGGCCCTGGAGCTCCAGTTTTGTCCAGCCTGGTGCCTCCAGGCCACACTGGGCATTGCTGGTCTGCACTGGCCATTGCTGTGTCCCTCCTGCCTTCTCCAGGGGCTCATTTCACAGCTTCCCCTTGGAGCTGTGTGGGCTCCTGGCTGGACCTGGCCACCATCCCTTGGTCCTGCTCCCTCACCCAGGTCCTGTGGGAGAAGCTGTGGCTGGAGGGGCCTTTTCCAGTCATGACATTCTAATCCTGGCCTTCCCTGAGGGAGCAGCTGTGCTCTTGCTGCTCCCTGACATCCCAAACCTCAGAGACTCCAGCTCAGAAGGGATAAGCAGAACAAAAAGCCACCCAGGTGGCCAAAAACTGGATTTAAAGCAGCCTTAGCTTTCCCCAGAGCTGCTAAATTTTGCTGCCTGCAAGACCTTTTGTGGTGCTGGAACAATGCATGTGTGTATAAGGGGAATCTAGGCAAGATTTCTACTTTCCAGGTTATTTTTGATTTGCTTGGAAAAAAAAAACAAGGAGGAGAGTGGTCTCCAAACCATGTTCCAAAGGCTGGAAAAGAAGCATCTGGTGTGCCCAGGGGTTGTCATAGTGAAGATGAGTGACACATAATAATGATGAATCCAGAAACTTTCACCTTGATTTCCCTGCCTGGTGGAGCTTTGAAGTGAGCCTCTAATATTATGTTAGCAGTTTATTGTGTGTGCTTCATTAAAAATACATCACAGGCCTCTCAGAGCTGGAAGGGACGCAAATTAGGTCAGCGAGTCCAGGCTCCTGCTGCTCTGCCAGGGCTCTGATCCTGCTAATGACTCCAGCCCAGCCCTGGCAGGTGCTCGTGTGCTGCCAATTCCGGCTCTAGGCTGACAGGGAAAACACGATTTCACTCTTTAAAACTTTCAGTTCTTGTTAAAAGGGGTTTATTTCATGTTCCGTTCCTGGGCAGTGTTTGAGTGTTAGGGGGGCAGCTCTGCCCCAACCCCAAAACCCCCCCTGCCCTGGGCTGAGCCCCAGCGTGGGCAGTGGCTGGGGGGGGATTCTGCCCCTCTGCCCCACTCAGGTGAGACCCCACCTGCAGAGCTGCCCCAGCCCTGGGGCCCTGCACAGGAGGGACCTGGAGCTGCTGGAGCCAGTCCAGAGGAGGCCACGGAGCTGCTCCAAGGGCTGGAGCCAGGCTGGGAGAGCTGGGGGTGCTCACCTGGAGAGAAGGCTCCAGAGAGAGCTGAAATGTACTGCAGCTCTCTCTGCACTTTCAGCCAGGCAGAACCAGGCTCTGGATTCAGCCCTGGAGCAGTGCAGGTGTTGGGGGTGTGACATGGAGCTGCTCTCCTGTGGGACATCTCCTCCAGGCTGGAAGCACTTTGGTGGAGGAGTGAATCCAGGGATGTGACTGTGGTAGTCCTTCCTCGTGGCCCTCCAGCCCTGCTGTTCCCTTGGCTGCTCCTTTTGGACATGGTGCAGGTTTAGGGAACCAAGGGAACAAGAATCCCTTTGTCTGAGTTCTGTGACACCAGAAATGAAGGTCTGCCTCCAACTCTTTGTCAGTCTAAGCTGGAGGACATGAGGGACTGAGGAACCCCAGGGTTTGCTGCCACCCCATTGTCCTTCTGGGCTGACTCTGGAGGGCTGAAACTCTTGGGGGTCGGTGGCACCTCAGGCTGGGTCTTTGTGTCTAGCCTGGGCTGCTGGTGCTGTGACTGAGCCCAGGGCTGGATGGGATATTGGACAGGAATTGTTCCCTGGCAGGGTGGGCAGGCCCTGGCACAGGGTGCCCAGAGCAGCTGGGGCTGCCCCTGGATCCCTGGAAGTGCCCAAGGCCAGGCTGGACATTGGGGCTTGGAGCAGCCTGGGACAGTGGGAGGTGTCCCTGCTGTGGCAGGGGTGGCACTGGATGGGCTTTAAGGTCCCTTCCCACCCAAGCCATTCCATGATTCTGTGATTCCATGACCCACCAACTCCATCAGCCTCCTGTGTGCATCCCAGGGGATCTGGGCACCAAGCCCTGCACCGAGAGCTGTGAGTCCTCCTGATGTGGTTCTGGCTCTCAGCAACCTTGGAGATGCATCTGAGATGTTCAGGGAGGAACAACCTGACCCAGAGTTTCCTGCTGCTGGAATAAGGTTTGGCTGGGGTTGGTGTGGGGCTGGCACAGAGCGGATCTGCAGCACTGGGGTTTGCCCTGAGGGCCCATCACACTCCAGAGCTGTGTTCTGCGCTGAGCTCCATGACCTGGGATTGATCCTGTGGGGAATTCAGAGCCCCTGAGAGCTCAGGGACCCTTCACTCACCGCCTGTCCTGCAGGACCTGGCAAGTCCGAGCCCCCTGAGGTGTCCACCCTGGTCTCTGGCAGAGGACACTTATTCCAGCTTGAAGATGCTGCTGTTTTCCACTCTGGCTCCCCGGGGGAAGGAGAGCACAGCCCTTCATTAGCTGTAATGAGTGTCTGGCTTGGGCTGGGGCCACGGGCTCTGGGCTTTGCCAGAGCTGCACTGAGCAGCCCGGCCTGACCTAGAAAAACCCCTTAATGTGGTGTTCGTTTTGCAAGGGGCAAGGCTCTTATCTAATCACCAGCCATCCTTGAGCAGCACAGCCAGCACAGCCCCCTTAACTCGATTAGGAAATCACCACGCCGAGCTATTTACAGCCTGTGTTTAATGGCTGCAGCAACAGGAGGACGGTACCACGGAAAGGAAGGGCACAGTGTGCTGGGATCTGGGATGGGATCAGGGGCATCCCCCTGCACCCCTGGGCTGTGGCAAAGCTCTGCTGTTCCATGGGGCTCTCTCCTTCCCACTGAGCCCCTCTCCCTGGGGCTCTTTGTCATCTCTAAGGCTTAGAGAAACTCACATTTCTAAAGCATTTCAGCTGGAGAGGGAACATGGTGTGGGGTTTTTTGCCTTTTTTTTTTGTTGTTGTTGGGTTTTTTTCCCAAGAATCTGATTTTAAGGCTTCCTCTGCTCCAGGTCTGCTTTGCCTTGTGTTGGCCCACTCAAGATGTCACAGCTGTCCCCAGGGGTGCCACCTCCTGCCTGGGGGATGGAGCCCAGGTGCTGTGCTGGACACAGAAGGGTCCCCAGGGAATGGGGTCAGTCCCTGGAAGGTGTTTGCAGCCTGGGAGGCTGCTCCTTTAGGGCTCCTGGGACCTCTCCTTCCCACCTGCAAGAGCTAAATGTAGCCAAAGCAGAGTCACTGGAGCCCTGTGTGACAGGAAGTTCCCAGAGGAAGGCAGAGCTGCTCTTCCACACCTCATTTCCTTCAGGAAGGGCTCAGGCCTGTGTTGTCACTGCTCATAGGGCAGTGGAGCTCTGGGTGAGTGAAGTGCCCCAGGTGACCTCAAAAGGGAGAAGTGAGATTTGGGCACAAACTGCTGTGTCTTCATCCGGGGCTCACATAATATTCAGAATTCAAATCCTGAACTGAGCAACAATCAGCATATTTCCCAAATATATAAATTGACTTATAATGGTTTCTCCTTTGCATTTCCTCTCATGTCTCACTACCAGAGGAATATATCAGGTCTGAGTGGATTTTGGAGACATTTCCCCCCTCAGGATGGGTAGCTGGAGCTGGAAGGCCTGGCCTGGGGAGCGACCTTGTGGTGGGATGAGGCAGGAATTCCAGGGCTGGCAATCATTCCTTCAGATGAGAGATGAAATGATCTCATCATTTTTCCCGTGGCCTCACCTCACTCAACCTCGAGAGCACCGGGGGTGGAAGAGCAGCTCTGTTCTGCTTCCCACAGGCACCGTTTCATGTGTGGCCTCTCTCCTCAGCCCTGCTCTGGGTACAGCACTAAAAATGGGCTGCAGCTCATTGCTGTGGTGCCCAGGTGCTCCCCAGCCAGCCAGGAAGGTTTTTGAACGTTGGGAAACAGGGAATGTTTTATCAGCATTGTAGGCAGTGTTTTTTTCCAGGTGCTTGGACAGCAGGGTTGGGGTTGGTGACCTCTCCTCTGCCCAAAATGCACCTGGGTTGTCGGGTTGTCAGAGCAGCAAAGTGCCAGGAAACTGCTCCCAAACTCCTCCTTTTCAGGAAAAACAAAATATCCCTGATTGGATGGCTCTGAGGATGACATACAAGTTAAAAAAAAACCAACAAAACCCACAAGAATAACAAAAAAACCCTCAAAATTATGGCATTTCTATTCTTTTAATCCCAAACATTCAGCTAACAGGCAGCATTTATAAATCATGGAATGGAATGTGTTGGGAGAGGCCTTTACAGGACATCCATTCCCACCCCTGCCATGGGCAGGGACACCTCCCACTGTCCCAGGCTGCTCCAGCCCCAATGTCCAACCTGGCCTTGGGCACTGCCAGGGATCCAGGGGCAGCCCCAGCTGCTCTGGCCAGATTTCCCAATTGTCTCTAATGAGAGCTCTTTGGGGTGCAGGTTCATTCCCTGAATTTGGACCCCACACCAAGCACTTCCATGGCCACATCAGTGTCTTGAAGCTTTTCCAGCATTTTTTGTGTTCCCAGTGCCACTTCCCAGGGCAGTTTGGAAGTCTCAGTGTTCCTGCCTCAGTCTCAGCAGGAAGCTGAGCCACCCAACATCCCACTAACCCTTGAGGCCAGAAGAGTTGGACCCAATGGAAATATCAGCATATCAGCGTTTTTCCAATTTTTTTTTTTCTTTTTTTTTTTTTTCCTAAGGAGGACTGGAAAGACAAAAACTGTGTATTCAACAGAAAAAAAGCTGTGGGATGAGTTCTATTTCTTCTGGAAGCAGAAGCTCAGTAACAGCAGCCTGCAGTGAGGTTCCAGTCCCTGAGAGAGGTGGGTGGAGGCCACCTCCTGTCCCTCAGGCCAGCCCTGGGAGTTCTGCCAAGGGTGGGGAGCAAAGGCCTGGTCCCTGCTCTGCTTCTGCCCCTCTGAGAGAGATCTCAGCAGTGGCCAGGCAGGAGAGAGGACACTGGAGGTGAGGGGAGGTCCCAGGGCATCCCCTTTTGCTGCTTCTCGTGGTCCTCGTTGGGCTTGGTGTGAAATCCCTCAGCTCCCTTCTCCACTGGGGTCATTTCCTCGGCTGCAGCACCGTGCCAGGCTCTCCCCATGGGAATGCAGGTGAGCAATCCCACCTGTCCCTGCGCCCTCTGCAGCACCTTGGTTTCCTTCCCCTTTGTCCAGAGCCCTGGTTTCCCACGTGAGCAAGGACAGGGTTTGTGCCTCAATGTCCCTGTGGTGCCACATCCCACACTGGACTTCCTGGGCCTGGGGTGCCCAGCACAACCCTCAGCATCTCCACATGGTGCCCATGGGTATTGTAGAATCATGGAAACAATCACAGAATCACTGAGTTTGGAGAAGACCTCCAAGACCATCAAGTCCAACCTTCAACCGTGCCCAGTAGTCCCCAGGTACCACCTCTGCTCATTTTTTGAACACTTCCAGGGATGGTGACTCCGCCACTGCCCTGCCAGCCTGTGCCAGTGCCTGACCACCCTTTCAGGGAAGGAATTTTCCAGATATCCAACCTGAACCTCCCCTGAAAGCTGGAAGCTTTGCAAACATTTTTGTGCCCAGTGTCACCACGCATGGAAGCTTGGAAGGCTCAGTGCTCCCACATCAGTCTCAGGGAACTGAGTCACACAAGGACTAAAATGTCTCCAAAACATCTCAATTCCTTTCAGGAGCTTCTTTTTTTTTCAGCCTCAAGAAATGTTTTGCATGTTGAGAACAGCCTGGGTGCCTCCTGCCTGAAATCAGTGGGCTTTTGGTCAAGATGGAGCTGAGGGAAAAAATCCCCCCTGAAAAATGGGCTTTTGCCCAAAATGCCTGTGGACATCTGTTAAGATGGAATCTGATAAGAGTCTGGATTCCTTTTCCTCAAGTTTTTGCAGGAAACATTTGCAACAGGAACATGCTGACGGATTTCTCACAAGGGCACAGAGTGCCAGGACAGGGGGATTGGATTTAAGCTGGAGGAGAGGAGATTTATATTGGATAATTGGGAGGAAATCCTTCCCTGGGAGGGTGGGCAGGCCCTGGCACAGGGTGCCCAGAGCAGCTGGGGCTGCCCCTGGATCCCTGGCAGTGCCCAAGGCCAGGCTGGACATTGGGGCTTGGAGCAGCCTGGGACAGTGGGAGGTGTTTCTGCCCATGGCAGGGGTGGCACTGGGTGGGCTTTAAGGCCTTTTCCAGCCCAAACCATTCCATGATTCCACTAATCCACTGTCACTGAAAAAAAACCCAAAGACAACAGCTTTAAAAAAAAGAAAATTTTAGTGGAAAACTGCAATCCCTGGGTGATTTCCTTTCCCAACACTAAGGGGAAATGTTGAAAAAAGTGGAATTTTGCTGCGAAGGAGTGGGAGCTGTTGCTGTTCCTCAGGCAGCTGGAGCATGAGCTCATAGAGGCAAAATAGAAGTGGAGCCTGTGCTCTGGGGGCGAAGGCGTCTGGGGAACAGGAGCAGATTGTTGCACCAGGGAAAGGCATTAGGATTCAACAAGTGCAAACTGACAATCACGAGGAAGAAGCAGGGAGGGAGAAGATCAGGTTAATTAGCAGCCCGGAGGAATTGGAGGCCACGAGCTCAGCAGAACTTTGTGGAGGAATTAATTAAAGGTTTGTTTGGAGCTGAGCTTGACGATAAAGAAAAAACCTAAAACTCCCCTGTTGCATGCTGACACTCGGAGCTGGTCCTGGAGCGCTGCCAGGCACTGGCACAGCCCCTGTTTACACCTCCAGGAGCCGGTGGACAGCAGGGAGAATTAATTGCAGTGAGGCAGACGAGGCTGTCAGAGGAAGCCCGGCAGAGCTGCCTCATCCCTGCTCCCTGCTGGTGGGCAGGATGGGGAGAGGGAGCCGAGCAGCAGGAGGGGATCATTCCAGGGAGGCTGCGATGTGCCAGGCATCACTCGGTGTGCAGCGCCATGGGGACAGGGACAGCGGGGCTCTGGGGACAGGGACAGTGTGACACTGGGGACAGGGACAGCGGGGCTCTGGGGACAGGGACAGAGTGACTCTGGGGAAAGGGACAGCGGGGCTCTGGGGACAGGGACAGCGGGGCTCTGGGGACAGGGACAGTGTGACACTGGGGACAGGGACAGAGTGACTCTGGGGACGGGGACAGCAGGACTCTGGGGACAGGGACAGTGTGACTCTGGGGACAGGGACAGTGTGACTCTGGGGACAGTGACAGCAGGACTCTGGGGACAGGGACAGCGGGGCTCTGGGGACAGGGACAGTGTGACTCTGGGGACAGGGACAGCGGGGCTCTGGGGACAGGGACAGTGTGACTCTGGGGACAGGGACAGAGTGACTCTGGGGACAGGGACAGCGGGGCTCTGGGGACAGGGACAGTGTGACTCTGGGGACAGGGACAGTGTGACTCTGGGGAAAGGGACAGTGTGACTCTGGGGACAGGGACAGAGTGACTCTGGGGACAGGGACAGCGGGGCTCTGGGGACAGGGACAGTGTGACTCTGGGGACAGGGACAGTGTGACTCTGGGGACAGGGACAGCAGGATTCTGGGGACAGGGACAGTGTGACACTGGGGACAGGGACAGTGTGACTGGGGACAGGGACAGTGTGACTCTGGGGACAGGGACAGCAGGATTCTGGGGACAGGGACAGTGGGACTCTGGGGACAGGGACAGTGTGACTGGGGACAGGGACAGTGTGACTCTGGGGACAATGACAGTGTGACACTGGGGACAGGGACAGTGTGACTCTGGGGACAGGGACAGTGTGACTGGGGACAGGGACAGCAGGACTCTGGGGACAGGGACAGTGTGACACTGGGGACAGGGACAGTGGGACTCTGGGGACAGGGACAGTGTGACACTGGGGACAGGGACAGTGGGACTCTGGGGACAGGGACAGTGTGACACTGGGGACAGGGACAGCAGGACTCTGGGGACAGGGACAGTGTGACACTGGGGACAGGGACAGTGGGACTCTGGGGACAGGGACAGTGGGGCTCTGGGGACAGGGACAGTGTGACACTGGGGACAGGGACAGTGGGACTCTGGGGACAGGGACAGTGTGACTCTGGGGACAGGGCAGGTGCCAGGGGGATTCTGGGGCAGGGCAGGAGCAGAGCTGCCGAGCACAGTCCCTGCAGGTCTCCATCCCCTGTGGATAATCCACTCACTGTGCTGGAAAAAGCATAAGGGCAGGGTCTTGCAGAAAGGTTGTGCTGTTGCTGGGGCACCACAAGAATTCCCTCAGGAGGAGCAGTGGGAATGCAGCTGCTGGGCTCCTGTCCTCAGGGCAGAGCAAATTCCTGGCTGGACTTGGATCAGAGAGTCCCAAAATGGTTTGGGTTGGAAGGGGCCGTAAATCTCATCCAGTTCCAGCCCTGTCTCAGGGCAGGAACATCTTCCACTATCCCAGGTTGCTCCAAGCCCTGTCCAACCTGGCCTTGGACACTTCCAGGACCTCAATTTTTGCTTCTGAGCTGCTGTGAGGTTCAAGGACCTTGTGTGTGGTGTGACTGAAGCAGGACACAGAGGCACAATACTGGACTCCAGGCCACTGAAGTCCCTCTCAGCTTGGAGCTGACAGATATAACCATGAAAGGGACCTGACATCATCCTCAGTTTTTAAACATTAATATTGGGCATTACCTAATCCATGTGAAATGGGTTGGGAAGTGACAAGAGACTCCCAAACACAAGTAATCAACACAAAACTGTCACTGAATGGGGACATTTCTGCTGGGATCGCAAGGAAACACTGAAGCCTTTGTACTTTTCAACTTTTCTATCAATTATCTAAAAATAAATGTGAAATTTGCAGATAAGATCGGGCCTGGCAGGATGGATGTACAGATAAAAGGAGGCAGCTCTGCAGCCTGAGATAATTCCTGGGAGCGGGGCTGCTCCATTAAAATGTGTTTTCTCACCAGCAGATGAGTGTTGGATGGTTTGGGGCAGGGCACCTGGAGCTCCAGCAGGGAGCAGGGGAAGGCTGCTGGATGTCATTGCCAGGCCAATGCCTTATGGGGGGATCTCACAGCATCCAGGACGGGAAAAAGGTGATCTTGGCTTTACACAAGGCACTGGTGGGACTGGCAGAAAGATGCTTTTCCTTTGACACTCTCTGCTGAGTGAGTTCCCAGGAATACGGATGCTGTGGGGTTAACTGGTGCAGTAACTGGTGTTACTGGTGGGCAGTGTGCTGTCAGCTCAGGCCAACCTGGGGCACTCCCTGTGCCCTGGGGTCATGCAGCTCCCCTCAGGCAGCAATCACAGGGACATTCCATCCCCAAATTCCTGAAGGATGTCCCTGGAGGGGTGTTTGTGCTGGGCTGTGTGCCACGGAGTGCTCAGGGTGCCCCACACGTGCCCCACACGATCACTGGAGGTGTTTCCACCAGGCCTGGATGCACCAGGACAGCTCTCCCAGAGCCCAGCCAGGTGTGACACCTCTGTGGACCCAGCTCTGGGGTCCCTCTGGACCTCCTGGACTGACAGAGGAAAGAGTCAAACACGACTTTTCAGCTTCTTTTCTCTTCCCAAGGGATGTGTGACAGGTTGGACCCCAGTGGACACCAGCGTGGGATCCCTGAGGAGCAGCAGGAATTGGGAATGCTCCAGCCTGGTGGTGTGGATGCAAATGACTCTAAAAATGTCCCTCAGTGCATCATAGAATCATGGAAGGGCTTTGGGTCCAAGGGACTTGAACGAGCCTTTGGGATGATTTATTTTGTCTCAGCTCTGTTGCATTTAAATCATTTCAATTTTACACCTGAGTAGGAACAGCCCTGGCTGAAGCTGTGTCCCAGGGGCTCCTACAATTCTGTATTTAAAACCTGTTCCTGCTCTGTGGCAGGTTACAAATGTCCTGTGAGGGCATTTATGTGACATCAGGCACAGCTTGTCCAGCTTTGAGGCCAGAGCTGGACCTTCCCTCTGCCTGAGCAGCACAGGGATGGAAGGAAACTGCCATTTCCATGGATGCAGGCTCCAGCACAGGCAGGTGCCTGGAAAAGAATCAGCAAAGTGCTTCTGGAAGAGGAATTTTAGTAGGAATATCACGTTTTGCAGGATCTGTCCATGCAGCCTTAGAGGTTACAGAGGAGGGGCAGGGTCTGGCTGCAGCCACTGCCATGAGAGCTGGAATCCTTCCCCAGCCTGCCCAGAGAGATAAATGAAGGGAGCTGAGGCCAGAGGAGAGGAAGGTGGGAATGCTCTGGGATGCTGGGGTGGTTTCAGCTCTGCAAGGAGGCTTTTCACAGTCATCTGTGCAGAACTAATGAGAGATGTAAAGAGGGAGCTGGAATGTTACAGGAATCCTGAGATCAGAGGGAAGATAAGCAGATGTAAACATCTCAAATTCCTACAATAGGGGGATTCTTTTTCTGGAGGTGCTGAAGAGAAAAGAAGAATTTTACCAGCAGCCCCGGAGCTGATTGGGGGTGAGACAGCAGCCCCAAGCCTCCTGAGAGAGGGGGATTTATTTAGAAGACAACCACAGGCAAATATGTTCTTTTTTCTTCCCTTGCTTTTTGATGAGGAATATTGCTGGAATCAGCTCAGGGGAGGGAGGCTTTGATCATCCTTTCGGAGAGTGAAAAAGCTGCTTTGAATTCTGCTGCAAAGCAGGTCCCAGGAGGGGCTGTGGGAGAGATGCTCATCCTGGGGCACAGCCCCTGGGCAGGTGTGGCACTGTCAGGGAGAGGCAGCGTCCCCTGGCCCCATCCTCCCTTCAGATACACCTGCAGGGGCAGAGAAGCCTTGAGAGCACAGAATTATGGAATTGTTTGGGATGGGAGGGTCCTGAAAGCTCATCCAGAGCCACTCCTGCCATGAGCAGGGACACCTCCCACTGTCCCAGGCTGCTCCAGCCCCAATGTCCAGCCTGGCCTTGGACACTGCCAGGGATCCAGGGGCAGCCCCAGCTGCTCTGGGCACCCTGTGCCAGGGCCTGCCCACCCTGACAGGGAACAATTCCTGTCCAATATCCCATCTAAATCTTTTCTCTTTCAGTTCAAAGTTATTCCCCTTTGTCCTGTTGTCATTCTGTCCCTTGTCCCCAGTCCCTCTCCAGCTCTCCTGGAGCCCCTTTAGGCCCTGGAAGGGGCTCTGAGGTGTCCCTGGAGCTTCTCCTCTCCAGGTGAGCACCCCCAGCTCTCCCAGCCTGGCTCACCCTCAAAGTGCTCCTAACAAGGTGAGGAACTAAAGGTGCCACACAAACCTGAGCTGCTCCTTGAGATGAGCCCAGAGCACCAGGGACTGCCAGAAGACAACACAGACAAACCACCTTAGGCCCTGTTTCAGGACAAAACCACACAGAATCCAGTCCTGGAGTGGGGGAGCCCAAGGTGAAAGTGGCCAAGGCTTCCTTGGTGATAAAACCAGTGCCTGGATGAGCTCCTCAAAATGGGAGGGAAGGAAAAATAAAGGTTTGGGAACAGATTCCTGGCAGGGGCAGTTTCCTGCTCTGCATGGAAAAGTTGGGGCATCAGGGAATATCCCAGAAGAACAGAACTTTGGTTTGAAGTCTTTATGACCCTTCTCCCAGGACAATGCCCTTGGGATTTTTAAAGAGTGGCTGAGGACAGAGAGGAGCCGGATCCAGGTCTGTGGGAATGTAAAAAACCCAGTATTTGTGGATTTGCCTGCTTTGTCCTGCGCTCAGAAACAAGTGATTGTTTCGATGGTGCTAATCAGAGGAGCATGAAAAATTCCCCAAATAAATGTCTTTCTTAATTGAAGAGCCAGTGTTCCTCTGAAGGAAATTGCTTTGAGGGACTGAAACTAATTTTCAATTTTTTTTTTTCATTCTCTGCTTCTATTTTAAGCAAACAAAAAGAAAACTTCACAAGACTTTGAAAGTGCATTTTGTTGAGTGGGGGGTTTTTTATTCTCTTTGGCCACTGAAAACCCCTGAGAATGGAGAAAACTCAGTTTCTCCCATGTGGGTATTGGCTCCCACCTGATAAAATAAGCTTTTTTCCAAAGGCAGCTTTATGAAATCATGAATATTTAAACTCAAAACGTCACTTCTTAAACACGAGGAGCTCTCCTCTGCTTGCCCATGGTTTTGAAGTGGACAAAATTCAAATGAGAGGGAAACTCCACATGGGTAAATTAAATCCTCCTGTGAAAGGAATTGTAAAGAGATTTCTTTGCTTCCCAAAAATGCCGTAATTGAAAAAACAAACAATCAGAGGCCACCTTGGTTCTCTTATCAGTTTCAGTGTTATTATTTCTCTGAACCATTTTCCAAGATTTTTCTCTGACTGCTGGTGGAGACAAACCAAGGAAAATTTATTCCCAACACCTGCACAATGTGGCAAACTGATCCTGATAAGTATCCCAGATAATTGCTATGGAATGCCTTCCTTTTGGGAAAAGCCTGCTCTGGCACCACAGCTTTGAGCATTAAATCACATTTATCTCCCACCATGGGATTAAACCATAGGAAGGGTGGTCTAGGAATAATCCTGGGAGCAGAGCTGGGAAAGGGGCTCAGCCTGGAGAAAAGGAGGCTCAGGGGGCCCTTCTGGCTCTGCACAACTCCCTGCCAGGAGGGGACAGCCGGGGAGGGTCGGGCTCTGCTCCCAGGGAACAGGGACAGGAGGAGAGGGAACGGCCTCAGGCTGGGCCAGGGGAGGCTCAGGTTGAGTTTTGGGAAAATTCTTTCCCTGAATGAGTGGTCAGACCTTGGAAGGGGCTCTCAGGGGGTGGTGGAGTCCCCATCCCTGGAGGTGCCCAAGGAAGGAGCAGATGTGGCACTTGGGGACAGGGTTCTGTGGTCGAAGATTGGGCTTTCCAGCCTTAATGACTCCATGATTGTGTGATTCCAGTCCTTGTGGGGTGGGAACCGGCTGGGCTGTGCCACCAAGGCAGTCCTCACCTTCCCACAACAACCTTTGCTGGAGCTGATCCTGGAGCTGCCTGGAAGTGTGGGAAAGAAGCCAAGGACACATCAGGGAGCCCAGGAATTGCAGCCCCACGGATGCTTTGGGTCCAACCCCTCTGATTCACCCTCTGCTTCCAAACTCAGCCCTTCCCCCGGGATCCTCCTGGGCCTGGCTGCTCTGCTGGGAGCTGGAGATGCTGTGTCCCCAGCTGTGTCCCTGGTTCTGTCCCCAGCTCTGTCCCTGGTTCTGTCCCCAGCTCTGTCCCCAGCTGTGTCCCTGGTTCTGTCCCCAGCTCTGTCCCTGGTTCTGTCCCCAGCTCTGTCCCTGGTTCTGTCCCCAGCTGTGTCCCTGGTTCTGTCCCCAGCTCTGTCCCTGGTTCTGTCCCCTTGTTCTGTCCCCTTGTTCTGTCCCCATCTCTGTCCCCAGCTGTGTCCCTGGTTCTGTCCCCGGTTCTGTCCCCATCTCTGTCCCCATTTCTGTCCCCAGCTCTGTCCCCAGCTCTGTCCCCAGCTCTGTCCCTGGTTCTGTCCCCAGCTCTGTCCCTGGTTCTGTCCCCGGTTCTGTCCCCAGCTCTGTCCCCAGCTCTGTCCCTGGTTCTGTCCCCAGCTCTGTCCCCAGCTCTGTCCCCAGCTCTGTCCCTGGTTCTGTCCCCAGCTCTGTCCCTGGTTCTGTCCCCATTTCTGTCCCCATCTCTGTCCCCATTTCTGTCCCTGGTTCTGTCCCCAGCTCTGTCCCCAGCTCTGTCCCCATCTGTTTCCCTGGTTCTGTTCCCAGCTGTGTCCCTGGTTCTGTCCCCGGTTCTGTCCCCATCTCTGTCCCCATTTCTGTCCCTGGTTCTGTCCCCAGCTCTGTCCCCATCTGTTTCCCTGGTTCTGTTCCCAGCTGTGTCCCCGGTTCTGTCCCCGGTTCTGTCCCTGTTTCTGTCCCCAGCCGTGTCCCCAGCCCCATCCCCAAACCCTCTCCCTCGCACTTTGCCGCTGTCTTTGTTCTCCCATCTCGATTTCTCCTCGCAGCCAGGCAGCGCTTCCAGCCCGGCAATTAACAGCGCCAATTAAGAGCTGCCGAGGTAGGTGTTTCCCCTCCGAAGGGACCTGATGTTTTCCATGCTGAGCAGGAGAGATTCCCACCGAGGGAGCTCCTTTGTGCTGATTAGGAAATGTTGTCCTTGCTGGAATCAGAGCTCAGGCTAAAAAGTTGCAAAGTATTAAATTGGTTTTGTGGTTTTTGTTTTTTTTTTTAATCTACTGCCAGTCCCAAATCCCTGTCAAAATATGAAAGCATATGAAATAAATTTCAGGTGATTGCTGCCCAGTCTGTGCTTTTGAGAGTTCAGAAAATCAGGTGAACAATGAGGAAAAGCAGCAGTTACCCAGGAAAGGCCTCTTTTCCCACATCCATTGGAAAGGAATGGTTGTTATGGAAAGGGAGGATATTAGAGTTGTCCATAGGATGCAGCCACTACTAAGTAAATGCTGCCTCAAAAAGTGTCTGTGGAGCCTCTCAAACCCTTTAGTGAATGATAAAATGGAAAAAGCTGGGAAATAATGGGAAAAGATAATCTGGACCCAAATGGAAAAAGCCATCTGCAAAAATCTAATCAAGCCACCAGTGACACTGAGCATTTCCAGTGACTTTTAGCTCGGAATTCAAACACTCCTGGTGTCCAATAATGACGTTTTATGTCTTGTGCACTGAGTGCCAGTGTGGAATTAACCGGGAAAATATGGATTTTTATAAATAAGGCTGGCTTTCGGTGCCAGGAAAATAAGTTTAGGTCTCACCCTGCTTGTTCTCAAAGTGATCTAATGTTGAAAGGGAAACAAGAACAGCCTCCACCACTGTCTGGGTGCTGATGAGAAATGATTAATCCAGTCCTGCCTGGAATATCTTCTTAGGCATCCCCGGGACAGCTGGATGGATGGGGCACTCCACGGAGACGAAGCCCTGTGCAAATAAAACAATGAGGAAATAAGGGAATGTTATTGATGGAGATTATTTCTCCCCTTTCTCCATCATAACAGTTTTATATCTGTGTAAAAATGAATTTTGCTTGGTAATGTGGTCTCTGGGAGTTGTATTTATCCTGTTTATTGCTATCAGGAACTTATTCCTTTGCATAAATTATTCATGGGAATTAGACATGCTCGGGAGGCCTCATTTGTGTGGGGAGGGATGGGGAGCAGGCAACACAAACCTTCCTGCTTTGGCTCCTGTGGAGCAAGAGCGCCTGGAAATCGGGAGGTGAGGAAAGCCCGGCGGGAATGGATCACGGCACCAAATTCTCCTGGGCACAGGAGCCGTGGGGCCCACAGCTCTGTGTGGGCACAGAGGGGCCCCCAGAGCAGCAAAGAGCAGGAGAGGAGGAGCTCCCCCCTCAAAGTTCATCCCCAGGCTCCAGAGGTGCAGCATTCTGTGCAGACAGAGCACTCAGGGGGAGATCCAACATCCTGCTGGAACATCTGTTCTCCCTCGGCCACAACATGAGGCTGGCAGCCAGGGGTGGGCAGCAGGGCATGGGAACGCAGCACCAGTGTCCCCTGTGGGGAGGAGGGTGGGACAGGGAGCACAGTGCAGTCCTGGCTCTCCTCCGGAGCTGCCAGGCAGGAGGAGCCGTGGGATGAGGGACAAAACCCTGGATGGTGCCCTCAGCTCTGCCCACCCGGCCGGCAGGACAGGGGCTGCTCCTGGCCTTGGCCACGGGGGCTCTTGCAAACCAGTTCTGTTTTAAAGTACATTATTATGCTTAAAAGCAAAATTCTTCCCCAGTGTGATGGGAGCATGATTTAAATATTGTCCCAGTGTGGTTTTGGTCTCAGGAGCTGGGTTTGTGGGGCTGCTGCAGCTGCAGGGGACGGAGCTGCACCTCTTACCCCAGATCTCTCCTCCCCTTGGTTGTTCCTGTAAAAACCTTTCCCACGTAGCTGCCGTTTCCTTGCCTCTTTCCAAGTGGTAATTCAGGAGGCCTGGCTGATGTGTGTGTTTTCTGGGAGAATTCCTGGCACTGCTGGTGTGTTTTTGTGCCCACCTGAGCCCCGTGTGTGTCCCAGCACAGCTGGCCCTGCATGAATCAATCCCCAAGGGCGATGCTCTCAGCAAAGCTGCACAGCCTGTCTTGATATCCCAGCTGGAGCAAAGCTGGGAATTCCTCTGGAATTTCTGCAGCTGCTGGCTGGATTTTCTGTGCAGCATCCACAGGGTTGTGGTGCACACCGAGCCAAGACCTGGTCTGGATGAGCAGCAGAGCCCATGCTGAGGCTCCCATGGCTCCAATCTTGGAAAAAAGCAGCTCCCTGTGAGCCCCACAGATGGCAGCTCCAGGGCCTGGGTGTCACTTCTGAGCTGTCAGGTGGCTCATTCCTCCTCTGGAAGCCTGGGATGCTGTGAGGAAAGCAGCCAGGTGCTCTGGGACTTGCTCTTTAGCATTGGCAAGGGAAGAATGGAATATCCTGGCAAAAGCCATGATGGAAAACACAGAACAGGGCAGGAGGAAAGTGTGATATGACTAACTGGCAGCTTCTTCTCAATCACACAGGAATCACTTAAAATCCTCCTCTCAGTGAGGAAGAGGGTGAGGAGTTCTTCCCCATGGTGTCATTCCACATGGGAAATCTGGTGAAGCAAATCCCCACCGAGCTGCCCAGCCCCAGCTGGGAGCTGCCCCCCACCCGCTGCTGCCTTGGGGATGTTTCCAGCCCAAAACCTTTCAACTCCTTCCCAGCTGAGCTGGAGTAAGCTACAGGAAAAACACTGGGAGGTCCAGGTCAGCTGGGAAGGGTCAATTCCTGATGGAGTAGCTGAGGACACTTGGAATGTTCAGCTGGAGTGAGGGGTGACTTCACAGGGGCTGCAGCTCCTCCCGAGGGGATCAGAGCTGAGCTCTGATCTCAGCCCTGGGACAGGGACAGCTCCCAGGGAAGGGCTGGAGCTGGGCCAGGGCAGGCTCAGGCTGCAGAGCAGGGAAAGGTTCTTCCCCCAGAGGTGCTGGCACTGCCCAGGCTCCCCAGGGAATGGGCACGGCCCCGAGGCTGCCAGAGCTCCAGGAGCGTTTGGACAGCGCTGCCAGGGATGCCCAGGGTGGGGTTGTTGGGGGGTCTGGGCAGGGCAGGGATGGGATGGATGATCCTGTGGGTCCCAGCTCAGGAGATTCCATCATTCTGGGATTCCATGATCGATGTGCATCAGAACCCACCAGACTGGCAAGAGCCTCATTCAAGGCACAGACAGCACAGATCAGAGTGGTGATAAGAGAAATGATAAAGCCGTGACCCCACAAATGACTGGGAGATGAGCAGAGAAAACAACTTAATGGGAGCTCACTCTGAGATAAGGAAATGGGATGATGAGCAGGAGCCAGGAATTTATTCATAGGGAAATGCCAAGTGGAGAGAAAGAGGTGCTGTGATTTCTGCATCCAACAATGGGGATAGATAAACTGTGCCCCTCGAGCTGATATCCACATTGTTAAAACACGTGTTGTCACGCTACAAAAGGGAGACAAAGCCTCACAAGGATGAGTCAAGGCTCGGAAAACCTGAGTGTGCCAAACAGAAGCAGCTCCATCCTTCAGTTTATTAAAGTGAAGTTTGTGAATAATAGCACAGCACAAAAATCCCCCCAGAGGGTGCAGATTCCTGATAGCAAAACAATGTCTAATTTTGCAGATAAGCACAGATCAAGATCCAGGGGTAGGAAATTGCAGGCATGGGAGGCTGAGGCTGGGAGTGACGCAGGGACTCCATTCCTGATAACAGGAGCTCTTTGAAAAGCTCGGGATCTGTTCTTAGAACCTCTGAAAGCGAAACACGCTCTGCACTGGGGGTCCAGGCTGAAAGGGCTGGATCTTGCAGAGAAATCCAAAGCCCTGGGTCTACAAAGAGCCCAAAGTGAGAGGGTTTTTAAGCATCAACTTGAGCTGGCATTTTAGGAAATTTTGGATATTCCTGAATTACAGCCCGAGGCAGGGCCACCCACGTGTTCCTGGGTGTTGCCTTGGTGGACCCCAATCCTTCAGTTTTCTCAAGGAAGGAGGGAATTCTGTCATAAATTCTCATTTCAGGCAGAAGGAGCAAGGTCATGCTGTATCAGATGCCGGGCTGCTTCCCTAACTCTGAATCCCAAATATTCTCTGCTCACTGGGGGCATCCTGCTGCCAGCATTCCACAAACAAGGAGGAATTAGCTCCTGATCATGGATATAAAAATAAGAAGATGCTGCTGTCAGTCCCCCCTTCCAAGGTGTGATTTGGTTCCTCAGACAATCCCTCTCCATGGAGATGGAAATGGCACTAAAAACCCCAGGGGATACAGTGGAAACCACTGGAAGTCAATCCAAGAATGACCAGTGAAAAGGAAAACCCACCTTCCATCCATCCTGCCTGGAATCTGCATCCCCATCATCACTGCACAGGTGGCAGGGCTTGAACAGACATGGAGCTTTCTCTGTGCTCTCTGCACTTGGGAATTGCCCCATGGAAAGAGGGATGTGGGATTTGCTAGAAAAAAGATGAGACCTGCAGCTAAAATCCTTGGGAAATGTTTTTCCTTTTTTATGTTGAACTCACAATGTAATTTCTCCCTGTTTTCTGAATTTCTGAGATTTATGTGCTCTTGTTGGCTGAAAGCAATGGTGGCAACAAGCACAGAGCTGTCCTGCAGTGGAGAAAAATCCCCAGGATGTCGCTAAGAAACTGCAAATATTTAATTATCGATAGCTCTGGGCCAGGATCAGTCATGATTAGATCCCCTCTGTAATCAGTCTAATTGGGAACAGTCCTGAATGGAGGTGCTGGGCTCTCACTGAGAGCTGCTTTGCCTTTCCTGGAAACATCAATGCTGCCTGTGACGTGGGCTCTGCTTGCATCTCATTTCCCTTCCCTCACCCCGGCTTTTCCATGAATCTCCAAACCACATCCATTCTCTGAATCACAGCCCCATCCCACCCTCACTGCTCCGGGCGAAGGAGCTCAGAGAATAATTCCCTTTCCTGTAAAAGCCCTTGGTTTTGTGGGCCCTGGGAGCGGGAGCTGGCAGCAGTTGGGCTGTGCTGGTGACAGCTCAGATCTTCCACCTCCTTCTGCTCTTTGCAAATGAGGGGCAAGGCTGCCTTGTTGGATTGTCAGGAGCAGGGATCTGCAAGGAATTGTTCCCTGGATTTGGCCAGTGATCCAGAAAAAAATAATAGCCTGACCCAAAACTATTTTACTGAGTTTTTTGTGAAGTGAAACTGCTCCTTTTGGGGTAAAATGACAAATGAAACAGCTTCTCTGACAAGAATTGGGTTGTTGTATGTTGGGGGGGTTGTTTTTAATATGATTTGTAGGAAAGGGGGAATTTTAGTCCCCAGCTGTTCACCTGGCTTGTGTTGGAGCTGAGATGGGAATCTAGAGGCTGCATGGACACTCCCTACACTGTGATATGGGGAAGAGACACAGAATCCTGGAATGGTTTGGGTTGGAGAGGACCTTAAAGCCCATCCAGTGCCACCCCTGCCCTGTCCAGGGACACCTCCCACTGTCCCAGGCTGCTCCAAGCCCCATCCACCTGGCCTTGGGCACTGCCAGGGATCCAGGGCTCCACAGCTGCTCTGGGAACAGGGAGGGGGAGTAGGGGGGCAGGGAGGATGGGATGTGACCCTCAGAACTGGGCGAGGATGAGGCTGCCTCTGGATGCCGGTGGGTGCCAGAGGGATCAGCAGGATCCATCTGCACAGACACTGGGGCAGAATGGAGAAGTCTCCATCCCAGTAATGATCCAGAGTCCCGTCATGGTCAGCACTGAGGGATCCTCCCTGCCAGGAATCCCCCCATCCATCCATGCTGCCAGCAGGGAGATCTCTGAGCAGGCAACAGCAGTGGTTTTCCTGCTGAAACCTGGATTTGTCTCCACTTGGCTCCATGTGCTGAGGCTGTTGAAGGACAAATTTGGGCTGATAAATTTCTCCTTTCCTTGCTGCTCCTCCAGTTTCCAGTTTCCTCCTGGAGGAGCAGGTGCAGGACTGGAGGAGCACGCTGGGTGTGGGGCACGGTCATCCCCATTCTGCACAGGCAGAAGCTGCTCCTTGTCCAGGTTCTCCCACTCCAGATTTGCACCTGCAGCTCCTCACAGCTCTGGAATCCACGTTTGGAAGCAGATTTTCCCTCAGCTGCTACAATTCATGGATTTAGGTCCTGCTTTGTGTCCTGTCCCCCAGCATTGGGACATGGCCACAGTGGGCAGCGTGAATGAAGGCTGTCTGCTCCTGGGAAAGAGAAATATTTCCTTTATTCCCACAGTAAATGTACGATAAGCCCTGGAAGATTTGCTCACCCAATCAGGCCTTCCTTCCTTCCTTCCTTCCTTCCTTCCTTCCTTCCTTCCTTCCTTCCTTCCTTCCTTCCTTCCTTCCTTCCTTCCTTCCTTCCTTCCTTCCTTCCTTCCTTCCTTCCTTCCTTCCTTCCTTCCTTCCTTCCTTCCTTCCTTCCTTCCTTCCTTCCTTCCTTCCTTCCTTCCTTCCTTCCTTCCTTCCTTCCTTCCTTCCTTCCTTCCTTCCTTCCTTCCTTCCTTCCTTCCTTCCTTCCTTCCTTCCTTCCTTCCTTCCTTCCTTCCTTCCTTCCTTCCTTCCTTCCTTCCTTCCTTCCTTCCTTCCTTCCTTCCTTCCTTCCTTCCTTCCTTCCTTCCTTCCTTCCTTCCTTCCTTCCTTCCTTCCTTCCTTCCTTCCTTCCTTCCTTCCTTCCTTCCTTCCTTCCTTCCTTCCTTCCTTCCTTCCTTCCTTCCTCCCTCCCTCCCTCCCTCCCTCCCTCCCTCCCTCCCTCCCTCCCTCCCTCCCTCCCTCCCTCCCTCCCTCCCTCCTTCCCTCCCTCCCTCCTTCCCTCCCTCAATTCCTCCCTCCCTCCCTCCCTCCTTCCCTCCTTCCCTCCCTCCTTCCTTCTGCCCTGGAAATGGAAACACACTCCTGGGTGATGGAAATCTCCTAAGAAGAGATGGGAGGCACCTGCTGTGCTCCACAGTCCGGGATCTCCTTCCTGGGAGTGACACCTGAGGGATGCAGGGGGGCAGGGCCCTGGTCCCGGTGCCATTGGCCTTCTCCCATGGATTGGTGCTGGCATTCCCTCACTGAACGGAAAAGTCCTCCTGGGAATTTTGGTGTCCATGCCCTTCATCCCCTCCTCCCAAGGCTCTGATTTCTCCCATCTTGCGCTGGGATTTCCCTTCACACTGAGGAAGGCCCCAGGGAGCTCTGGTCCATCCATGGGCAGCATTCCAAGCACAGGGAGCTGCTGAGCACCTCTGGGGAAGGAGGACAACAACCCACACGTGGCCCATCCCCAGCAAATGCCAAAATGTCAAACACAACAATTTTCCAAGGCTTTTACCCAGAAAAATTAGCTGGGAATGGAGAACGTCCCTTCCCCATGTCCTTCAGTTCCCAGCCCTGATGCAGATCTCATCTGGGTTTTGCACATGAAAGGAAGGAGAAGAGCTTCGGACTGATTTGCTGACTGAGTATTTATTAAAATAGACTGGAGCAATTAAAGACAAAAGCTCCCCAAAGTTGGGATGCAAATTGAGGAGTTGGAAAACACAAAAGGAGAGGATCTGGTGGCAACTTGAATTCTGTACAAACACAGATTTTTCACAGAATCACAGAACTCAATTCCAAGCTAATGCCAAACTGAAATTTTTGGAAAAGCACAAACTCAAAGAATTTCTTATGGCTAAAGTGAAAATTAGTTTGACAAACCACAAACATTTCAATTGAAAACTGGGACATCCTCTTTTCTCTCTCTCCTTTTTTAATTAACCTCAAACTCTCAAAAGCACAATGATGGGAACCCAAGGAATGTGACATTGCCCAAGTGTCTCTAATAAATGCACAAGTTGCAAAACAAATACGGATTTGCAAAACATTTTGTTTTCCCCACATTTCCATTTTCCCTGACTAGAAGTATTCCTGCAAAATTTCAGCCAATTCCCTCTCTAATATTCGGCTGCCTTAATGCAATCATTTAATCCTGATTTAAAGGCTGTGAAATGAAGGATGAAGAGCTGATATTTCTCTGTAACCTTTTGAATTTCTATATTCTGACTCCGGTCCATTGGATCCATAACATCCAGATTGCAGGAGCAGAAGGGATTTTTTACATTTATTTTCATAATTTAATGTTTGTTTTAGAAAAAGGAGGGGAGGCAAAGCTGCCAGGGCTTAATCATGCAGCAATCTTGAATCTCACCACGACTGGGGGAGGCAAAGGAGCTTTGGCATCTTTGCTGCAGTGCTAATTTGCATTGAGGAGGATCTTTCCCCTCCGCAGCTAAAAAAGATGAAGTGCGAACTTCCAAAGTGACATTTTGGAATTTGTGTGGAGCTTCTCCCGCTGCCGAGGCTGCGCTCAGCGCTCCGACTGTTGCTTTATTGGGGCAGATTTGTCCAGAGGAATAAACGCTGTGGGGGAAGGTGTGGTGTGGGGGGATAACTCAGGAAGGGAAGCTGAGCCCACAAATAAATGGAGGTGGTAGGAAAAGCCAGAGTCTGGATATGCAGGAGGTGAAAGGCACTGATCACCCATCCACGGGGCCCTCAGCAGAGATCCCCTTGTGCCCAAGGGCCTTTCTCTGGGCCAAAATCAAGAGTCAGAAGAAGCAGCATTTGCTCCCAGGACAGAAAATGTTCTGTACCTGCAGCTGAGGCTGCTCCACAGCCCCGTCCCCCACTGGGAGGATTTGTCCTTCTGCTCTGCCAGAGCAAACCCTGCCCCTGACTGGGGCGATCCACAGAGAGCCAGGAATGGCTGGAGGGAAGCTCTGGGAGGATTTGGGATGCAGGTGGGTGAGAATTGGAATTGCCCTGGCTCTCAAACCCCCCCTGCCCTGGGCTGAGCCCCAGCGTGGGCAGTGGCTGGGGGGGGGATTCTGCCCCTCTGCCCCACTCAGGTGAGACCCCACCTGCAGAGCTGCCCCAGCCCTGGGGCCCTGCACAGGAGGGACCTGGAGCTGCTGGAGCCAGTCCAGAGGAGGCCATGGAGCTGCTCCAAGGGCTGGAGCCAGGCTGGGAGAGCTGGGGGTGCTCACCTGGAGAGGAAAAGGCTCCAGGGACACCTCAGAGCCCCTTCCAGAGCCTAAAGGGGCTCCAGGAGAGCTGCAGAGGGACTGGGGACAAGGGACAGAATGACAACAGGACAAAGGGGAATAACTTTGAACTGAAAGAGAAAAGATTTAGATGGGATATTGGACAGGAATTGTTCCCTGGCAGGGTGGGCAGGCCCTGGCACAGGGTGCTCAGAGCAGCTGGAGCTGCCCCTGGATCCCTGGCAGTGCCCAAGGCCAGGTTGGACATTGGGGCTTGGAGCAGCCTGGGACAGTGGGAGGTGTCCCTGCCATGGCAGGGGTGGCTCTGGATAGGCTTTAATTTCCCTTCTCATCCAAACCATTCCATGATTTTATAAAGGCCCTTGGAGTACACTGGTCCTTGCTCCCCACACCATGCTGGGAGCAGCCGTTGTGCCACCGCCACTTCCACCAGTTCCTGGTTCTCCTGGGAAGTGCCTCCATAGGGATTGTGTGAATGGATGTGAGCATGGATGTGGGGAGATCCTCCCCTTGTCCTCCTCTGCATCTCCTCACCCTGGCAGCTCCTTGGAGCATTGGAATGCCCAGGATGGTGTCTGCTAATCCAGGTGCTGCCCTTCAGTTCCAGCTCCTCAAGCTTCATCAGAGCTCTCCATTAGGCATTAATGAGAAGCCTGAGGAATGGCTGTCGTGTGCTGCCAGCGTGGAGCAGCCCTTGCAGCTCCCTGCTCATGCCAGTCAAACCTTTATTCCAGGAATTTGCACAGTGGGTGCAGGGACAGAGGGATTTTATGGAGCAGAGCAGGAAATCACAGCTGTGGTGGGCAGGGAGCTCTGCTCACCCCTCCTCAGAGCCCAGAAACAGGCACAGAGGTCTTCTAAAGATATTTATTGGTGGGTCATGAAATTTTGGAACACTGACTGCATGTGGTCCTGGTAAAAGGGAGCTCCGAGTTTGGGGTTTTTTATTGTGTTTAAAGGCAGTCTGGCAGAGGGGAAAGGCTTTCCCAGTCTGGCGGAGGGGAAAGGCTTTTCCAGCATTTAAAGGACTTTGGCTGTTTTTATGGTTACTGTGATGGAGAAAAGAGTGGCATCCTGGATTTGGGGTTGTATATAATTGTTGGGAGCTGTATTCCCATTTCCCTCCCCTCCTCAGTGTCCCTCAGCCCAGCTGGGCCTCAGCAGCTGGGCCAGTGGAAGGTGTCCCTGTCCATGGCATGGGATGGGCTTTAGGATCCCTTCCCACCCAAACCATTCCATGAATCCATGACTCTACTTTGAAAATGCCTGGTTTGGGTTTGTAGCAACTCCAGGCCCTGCTGGAAGGGTCACACGAGGGTGCCAAGAGGAGCAGGGAGCAGAAGGTGAAGAATTCCATTTCACCCCCAATTTTTGTTTTTTTTTTAATTCATGGGGGGAAAAAAACCAAACTAAAAGAGAATACCCAGGACTCCTTAACCCCTTCCCAAAGCTCTGCCACATGTTCCATTTCCAAGTCTGGTCACTGGGAGGAAATCCAGGAAAATGCTGGGCTCTGCTCCTTCCAGGCGAGGCTGCAAAGGCCACACAAAGGGCCTGCTTTGGTGGCTGCTCACTGGGACTCCCTGTCCCTTGGATGGGCATTGGGGACAAACCACCCTGGAGAAAAAACAGGAGAAGGAAAAGCCTTTTCTCATCCTCAGTTCTGCTCAGTCCTTCCCCAGCAAATCCTGGAAAGGAGAGGCCATCGGGGAACCTGCTGAAGACCTCAGGAGCCAACGGTGACCCAAGGGTGGTGGAGGAAAAATGACAGCAGAAAATCCCTGTTCCTGTTGGTTCTTTGCACTGGAAGATGGAAACAATCCTTGGCCAGGGCCTTTGGGTGGTGGGAGAGACAAATCAGAGGAGCTGAGGAGTCAGAAGAGGGGATTTTAGAGTGAATCCATCAAGGGAATAATGACAAACTGTCTGTCCCAGCCTCGTCAAGGAGCCCGGGAATGGAATTGCTGAGCTCTCCCAAGCCTGGGAACCCCTTGCTGCCTCTGGCCCCGGTGCCAAAGGAAAGGGAGGTGGCAGAGGAGATGCCAAGGTCTGAGAGGAACTGCCAGGGAAGCACGGAGCAGTCTGACTGCTGCCCTGGGAACAATGGGAAAAGCTGCAGTGCAGAATGGAGGAGCAGCAGGGAGGAATGCCTCAGACATCAGAGCCCTTGGAAGGAGCTGGCAAACACAGAGAGGAGGGTGATCCTGGGTTTCCCAAATGCCTCCTGAGTGTTCCCTCATTAGGAGCTCCTCAGGAACCTTGGCTTTGGTGGGAACACATCACAGGTTAAGGCAGAGGAATAAAGAACAGCAGTAAATGAAAATGGCTGCCAGGAGTGCTCCCCAAAGGTCTGCACTGGGATCTGGGATGTGTAATATTCCTAAACTATCTGAAAAGGAGCAAATTATAAGGAGGCAACATCTGCATGGGATGTGTGTTAGAGAGCAGCCAAATCTGAGGCTGCTGGCAGGAAAGGGAGCAGGAATCAACAACATCCATGGGCTGGGAGTTCATTGCTCAGGATAAAGGCCGATAAAGGCAAAATAAAGTACATGGAGAAATAATAATAAATCCTTCCCACCTGAGTACAGGAATGAGCTCCAAAAAATGCCCTGCTTGGGAAGGGGAAGAGCTGGACAAGGCTATGAAGGCTCTAATCAGCAGGAAGCAATGGGAAGTTGGAAGGGTGAGGAATAAGGAGCAGAGCAGCAGGAAGGGGTCTGCACCCTGCAGGCCAAGGGCCTTCCTGGTTATCTAATTTCAACAGGATTATATGGGAATTAAGGAAAAAATCAGTTAGAAAAGGGCAGTGAGGATGAACAGAGACACAAATCCCCTCTCAGAGGGCAGAGAGTGCTCCAGCTTCCCAGGGAAGGGATTTCAGGTCTGTGTGGAGAGTGGGGATGGAGCTGAACAGGGAATATTCATTGGCACCAAGGTTTCTTGGGACAGAGCCAGCCCAAACTGCAAATGGTGATGTCAAAGTTTTCTTTTTAAATTTTTGTTACAGAGTTATGGAATGGTTTGGGATGGAACAGACATTGAAGTCCATCCCATTCCACCCCTGCCATGGACAGGGACACCTCCCACTGTCCCAGGCTGCTCCAAGCCCAATGTCCAGCCTGGCCTTGGGCACTGCCAGGGATCCAGGGGCAGCCCCAGCTGCTCTGGGCACCCTGTGCCAGGGCCTGCCCACCCTGCCAGGGAACAATTCCTGTCCAATATCCCATCTAACCCTACCCTCTTTCCATTTAGAGTTTTTTTTGCTTGTTGGGTTTTTTTGGGGTTTTTTTTTTTTTGTTTCTTTTGGTTTTGTTTATTTGGTTGAGTGTTGGGGGGTTTGTTTGTTTCTTTATTTCAGAGGGGTTTTGTACTTGTCTCATTTTGTTTTGTCAGATTTTCTGGGAGCTGTCCTGCTTGCCAGCCTGACAAATCCAAATATCCTTCCCTGATACAGAAGCACCAAAGTGGGATCCAGTTTCCTGCCTGGAGATGGCTCCAGTATGGACACCTGTGTGTGGATCAGCCAGGAGCACCCTGCAGAGCCAAGGAAAACCCTTGGGTGAGTCCCCAGTTCTTCCTCCAAGCAGGATGAGGATGCAGCCCTGGATTCCCTGTGGACTGGAGGGCCCTTCCTGACCCTTTCTCCTGCATGGATATGGCTGAGCTGTTTGAAGGCAAAGCAGGAAAATTCCAATTTTTCTGGAGCATTTTTTAGGCATAGTGTCCCTTCAGCTCCACCCCCAGCACCTCTTCCAGGTGTCCTCACCTCCTGGGCCTGCTGCATCACCTGGAAGTGGCAGTTTTCCAAAGGCAGTTTCCAAAGGCCATGGCCAATCCCTCAGCTCAGAGGAAGAACTTTCCAAATGCTTCTTCCCAAGCCCCAAGGCAGCTCAGGGAGCCAAAACAATCCAAGCCTGAGGGCTTGAACAACCCCCCCCCCCCGGAGGCGCTGCCACGTCCCAGTTGTGACATTCCCACTGCCCCCCTGTCCATGGGACACCCAGCACACAACACATCACTGGGATCAAATCCTCCTGGGAGGAGCAGGGCTCTGGCAGCAGCTGAGACTCATTCCAAGCCCTCCCAAGCTGTGGGGATCCCTGGGAACCCCTGGCTGGGGGTTCTCATTAACAAGCAGGGCACAATGCCCAGCCCAGCAGCGGCCCTGAGCCCCGGCAGTGCCACATCAGCTGCTCAGCTCCATGACAAATATTCCATGGCTCATTATCCTTGAGAGGAATCTCCCTCTCCAGTGCTTTTAAGACCTGGAGAAATTGGCAGTTGCTGTTTGTTTTTTGCTCAGGCAGCACTGAGTTCTCCAATTAGGAATTCCTTGGGAGCCCCCCTGCACACAGAGCCTGAGGCCAAACCTGGCTGTGCCAGAGAGGGGCTCCCAGCTGACCAAATCCTTGCCTTTGGCACAGCTTCCATGAAAAACCTTTCACTTCAGCAGGAGAGTGTCAGCATTTCCCTCGGCAGCACCTGCCTGCCTTTATATCAGAAAATGGGGATGGTTTTGCTCTTGGAAAAAGCCAAATTAGGAACAGAGCAAAGAGGCCCTTTGATGTTGAGGAAAGCTGGAATGCTGCATGTGGAGAATCCATGGGGATTCTTCCCAGTGACTGCTGAGGGCTTCTCCATCCACTGCCTCCATGTGCTGGGGATTCACCCTGAGTGTTCAGGATCAGGGAAAATGCAGGGATCAGGGAAAGCTCTGGAAAGCCTGAAACTCGCTCATGCAGCTGTCCCTGTGTGCCCATGACGTTATTCCCAGGCTTTCCCTGGGAATATCCAGCACAGCTCCTGTGTCCCCATGCACCATCCCAATGCCACACCAATCCAGAATTTATGAGGAGCCATCAATTATTCTGTGCACAGCACAGTGCTCAGGGAGTTATGGCAAAACCAGCTCCTTCATTGGCCTCTCCCATGAATATGCAGCTCATTGGATAAGGATTGATATTTGAGGGAGACTGTTATGCTCATTATAAACCCAAATCCCAATAAAAATGGGAAGTCCAGGTGGCAGGTGAGACTTTCATGATGCTCAGAAGAGGAAAAAAAACAAGGAAAAAAAGAGGAAAACAGCGAGGAGGGAATAAAATCCAATAAGTGCTTAGTGACTTCTTCAGGGACTCCAAGTATTTCCCAACAAATTCACCAGCAATTCCTGGGATGTGCAGGAGAGGGATCTGGGGGATGGGAACAGGGTGTCACTTGCAATGTGGAGAGATGGGCAAGAATTTCCTGCCCAAACTCTTCCTGGATGGGAAGTTGGATTCTTGACTAAACCAAATTGATTTCACAAAGTTCTTGATTCCTGTAGGGATATGAAATCATATTTTCAACTGAAATTTTGAGGCAGAAAGAAAGGGAGAGCTTTGATGAAAAGTCAGCTCGGAGGAATGAGCTTCTGTCTGCAGCCATTTCCCTCCTGATCCAATATTGTTACAGCTGCTTAATATTTCCCCAGTTAAGCCCTATTTTGATGGAGAATTGAACATTTTTTCCTAAACTACTCCTTTTTTCCCCAAGTTTTTCCTGTGCAGGCTGTTGAACTTCTCACAAAACCACTTCAGATAAACCCCTGGCTTTAATTTTTTAATGAATAATAGAAAATGCTGAGGGAAATATGAAAATCATTTTCTAGAAACATTTTCATTCCAACAAAACCCAGCCCTAAAAGCAAAATTTTCCTGGCTGCTGATGCCTCTTCAGGCTCTGTTTTTTTGTACAGCTGGTGCTCCCCAAGTTCCCAAAATCCTGGGATCAGGCAAGCCCTGATGGACACGCACGGTGCTGGGTGTCCCAGGGGTTTCCTTAGGAATGTGGAGGGAAAGGCTGTGCATGGAAGGCTGGAGCCCCATTAACAGCACCTGGAAAGGGAGGTGTGAGGTCCAGCTGTAGGTCTGGGGATGCTCCACTTGGCTCTTGTTCCAGGAAAGGTGGGATGGGGCCCTGGATAACCCTGCAGACGGCAGGGATGATGTTTAAGGACTCTTCCAGCTCAAACCACTCTGGGATTCTGGAATCGCTCCATCACCTCTGGAGCTCCATCCCTGGGGAGCTTGTTTAATACACAAGTCAGTGAGCAAGGGAGGGACAAAATGAGGCATTTCAGGGCAGTACAGCTCAAAATAAACTGGGTTTATGAGATACCAGACAATGATTTGGGTTATTGCCTCTCCTGTCTTACCTGCTCTTTGACCTGCCAGTACTGTTAAACTCCCCATGCAGGGCAGCCAGGAGGGCTTGAGGGATTTATCTGATGTGCTGGGAAAAGGGTGGGAAGTCAAGGAGAGGGAAAACTCACTGAGGGAAAAGCGGAGACTGCAGTGGAATGGGAGATTCAAGGCAGAGCTGGCACCTCAGGAGGGCAACAGGGAAGGACATGTGTGACACAGAACGGAGGAGAGGAAGGAGCAGGGAGAAGAGGAGCAGGGGACACTCTGGGGTCCCAGGACAGAGCTTTCCTGCTTGGGGATTATGGCAAAATCCAGTGGGGACACATCCTGCAAAGGAGGGAAAGGCAGTGAGGGATAATGAGGGAGCCTTGCAGCACAATCAATTAATGAGCGAGTCAGCTGCTGCTGAATGAGATTTGAATTTCACACCAGTGCTGGAAACCCCAAAATAAACCTTTCTCCTCCCCAGTGCATCAGAAATTCTGCCTTTTAAGGCAGCATCACCCACCAGATGTTGGAGGGGCAGATGAGGGACAGAAAATAAACTCCAGTGCCCCTCCTCTTGTGTCTCTCCAGCCCTTTATTCTGCTCTAATCCTCAGATCCTGGTGGAGTTGGGAAGGGCTGTTTTCACCCAGGAGGAAGGATAATTCCCATGGGATGGAGAGCAACAGAATTCCAATTTCTGATTCAGTGCCTGCAGCATCCTGCAGCTCGTTAGTGGGGGAAAAAGGCACCTGGCAGGATGTGTTCCCCTGGGAGCTGCCCCACCTGTCCTGCTGGAATGATCCTGGAAAATATTGCTGGGGGAGCAGGGCAGGCTGAGGGCACCTCAGTTCCATGGATGGCCTGGGCAGGCTGAATTTCAGTGGGGGTCAGCTCCAGTCAGAGCACTGGGATTTAATGAGGCAGAGATTTCGTGTTGCCCTCAGCATCAAAGCGGCTTCCAGGTGATGGCAAAGATTTCATTCCCAAATGAGCACAGAAATACCTGAAAATCCTCAGCATCTCCTAAGCCCTTCCTAACTCCAAACAGCTCTGCCAGCCCCAGGGAAAAGCCTATCCAGAGCCAGAGCACCTGGCATTGTGTTGGCACCTCAGTGACATCACAGCTGGGGATTTTGCCAATGGATCACCCATGTCCATGGAATCATGGAATGATTTGAGTGGGAAGGGACCTTAAAGCTCATCCCATTGCACCCCTGCCATGGCAGGGACACCTCCCACTGTCCCAGGCTGCTCCAGCCCCAATGTCCAGCCTGGCCTTGGGCACTGCCAGGGATCCAGGGGCAGCCCCAGCTGCTCTGGGCACCCTGTGCCAGGGCCTGCCCACCCTGACAGGGAAGAATCTTTGGGGGCATGAGATGTTTTATGAGGAATTCTTCCCAGGATTTGGTACCCCTTGAACAGGGGCTGTCTGCTCAAACCTCTCTACCTTTTGAAACAAGCATTTCTTCCAATCCTCCCCCCTCTCACCTGGAATTAAGTCTCTTCCCATGGCAATCTGG